>NC_092499.1:65420000-65721363 GCF_047511675.1 Marmota flaviventris
TTTCTGCCATCATATTACAGATTTCATTCTGGCCCTTGTCACATAGAAAGAAAACTTCCTTTGTTGACTTTTCAAGTGAGAGAGAGAGAGAGAGAGAGAGAGAGAGAGAGAGAGAGAGAGAGAGAGAGCCCAACCCTGACCAGAGAAGAGCACAGCTAACAATTCCTAAGCATCATTTGACTACTACCAGGTACCAGGCTAGGGGCTTTCCGTACATAATTTATCTTAATCCTCTCAGCCACTCCAGTATTATCTCTACATGACAGTGGAGAAAACTATGGCCCAAAGAAGTTAAAACCACTTCTTTAAAAAAAAAATATATATATATATATATATATATTAGTTGTTGATGGTCCTTTATTTTATTTGCTTATTTATATGTGGTGCTAGGAATCGAAACAGTGCCTCACGTGTACAGGGCAAGCGCTCTACCACTGAGCTACAACTCCAGCCCCTTAAAGACACTTCTTATGGGGGCAGAACGGGAATTTGAACCCAGGTCTCTATGCTAGGACCTAAAATGACACTTCTTCCCTGATATGTCCATTTAACCTTCTTTATCATCAGGAAGTTAAAAATTCTCTGTTCAATGTACACATTTCTTTAACACGTCCAGAAGTCTCAGGCTACAGAGTCATCCCAAAACTTTTATTGAGGGTAGTTATCAAAGGGAAGAGTTGGTTTCCTTCCCAGGGTGCCTGGTACTTAACAATGAGTTAAGTAATGTCCCCTGCCATACACACAACCTCGCTGGTCCACCTTGATTAGGGACAAGAGAAGAAAGGGTGAGCTTCGGAGAAACTCAAGGAATCGAGTAAAAGAGCCAAGACTCCACCTAAGATGACTCTTGAGCTGCCTACAGAGTCATCCCCGCAGCCTTCCTCTAGCACCAGACCTCAAATCGGCCCCACCTCCACAGCCCAAATCCTCCCTTCTCATTTTCCACCATGGTATCCATAACCTCTCTTTATTTCCTGCCTTTTCTGCTCTAACTTTCTCTCCCTCAGCCTCCTTCCTTGTATCTTTTTTTCCTCTCCTTACAGTGCAGGGTTTTGTAAGCTAGTGTTATAATTTGTTGAATTAAGACAAACCTGATGGATGGAGCTGTCACATACAAGAGCGAAAAGAAGGAGGTGAGAAGTCCCAAGATAACCAGCATCTTTTTGATGTCTTTAGTTGCTGCTGCTCCAGCTTCAACCGCAACTCTGGCTCGGGCTCAGAATCTGGCTTGGGCTCAGGATCTGGCTCCAACTCTTGGCTGCTTTGGCTGCTTCTTGCTCCTCTCACGCCTAGGCGCTCAGCAACAGCTTGGCTCTAAGCAGAACCCAGAATCCTATTTAAATCCGAGAGCTGTCAGAGCACAGCCTCCTGGGAGTTGTAGTCCTGGAGCAGAGAGACTAGAGGAAAGATTAGATCCTTATACTTATTTGCAAAGAAAATTTGGGGGAAACTGGAATAATGGCCTCCTAGCTCTACCACCCCCAATTTTGTCTACTTTCTAGAAATGTGTTCTCCCAAACAACCAATCTCTACTCCTGTAAGAGAAAATACTGTAAACTTTAGTAACAGATCTCATAAAAGCTGGGCATGGCGACACATGCCTGGAGTCCCAGCTATCAGGAGTGGGAGGTGGTAGGATTGCTTTAGCCCAGCAGTTCGAGGCCAGCCCCGGGCCATAGTGAGTACCCATCTTGAAAAATGAAACAAAACAAAACACCAGATTATGATGATTGAAATACATGTGTAATGAAAATAGAAAGAAGAAGAAACTCTCAGAGGAATGGTAAACAAGATCAGGAGAGTGGTTACCCTTGGGGAGGAAGGGGCAGTGACTGGGAGGGATTGGTTGGAGCTACTGGGGGATTGGTAGCGTTCTCATCTTTGACCTGAATGCAGGTACACAGGTGCATTCACTGTGAAAATTTGTTGAGCCATACACATTTGATTTGTGCATTTCTCTGTGCCTTATGTTATACTTTGATGGAATTCACACACCCATCCATATCTACATACAAGCTCTATGGCTCTGAGAAAATTACCAAACCTCTCTGTTAACTCAGTGTACTCACTTACACAATGGGTATGATATATATATATATATATATATATATATATATATATATATATATATATCTCCACTTGTTTTAAATATTCAATTATTAAATAGGTAGAAAAATCAAGACAAACTAGCACATACTAAACATGTAGAAGAGTCAGCTGTTATATTTTGTTGAATTGATTCCTTTCTTCCTAGATATACCACTTGCTTTACTCAGGGTTTGGTGTAGAAAGGGAGACATGATGAAAGAGGGTGCCATTTTTTTTTCTTTTAATCCAGAGGTGCTTTACCACTGAGCCACATCTCCTGCCCTTCTAATTTATTTCATTTTATTTTATTTTAGTTTTTTTGAGACAGGGTCTTGCTAAATTGTTGAGCCTGGCCTCAAACTTGACATGTTCCTGTCTCAGCTTCCCAAGATTACAGGCGTGTGCCACCATACTTGGCAAGGGTGACATTTAACTTAATGCAAAAGCAGGGCACTGTAGTACACACCTGTAGTCCCAGCTCCTCAGGAGCCTGAGGTGGGAGGATCACTTGAGTGCAGGAGTTGGAAGGTGGCCCAGGGAATATCTACAAAACAAAACAAAACAACACAAAAGATGGGGCAAACACAGTGAAAAAGCTAGCTTCAACTCACAGGCTCTGGTGTGTGAGGGGATGGGAGGGGGACATGGTATTCGTCATCCTTGTTCACTCAGCTTTTCTCTCCTGGGTAGGAAGGCAGGCAAGGAGCTGGGATGCAATCCCAGGAATCATGCCCCAGTTCTATTCCTACCTTCAAAGCCATAGGACAACTTTTACAGGAAAGAAGACTCCTTGGCGGACATGTGTTCACGCCCGTGTTCATCAATTCATCTATCCACCCAACCTACACTTACTGAGCACTTCTCAGTGCCAGGCCTGTGCTCGTTGTGGGGAAGACACAGTTCCTGCCCCTCAGGAAACTCATGGGCCTGACCACCAGAAAGGCTGATCAGAGGGTTCCCAGAGGGGACCTCTCCTGACTCAAATCCAAGATCCCCTGCACTTAGGAAGTGGTAACTCTGTTTATCCTGAGTGTGTCTGTGAGGTAGAGAGCCATAAAGAACAGTATGTAGAACTCTGGAGAAGAGATACATTAGAAGGAATACAAAGCATCTAGAATTATGGAAATACACAAATGGCTTGCTAAAAAACAAGTCCAAAGACCATTATCAGAGTGGTATTAGTTGTACCAAAATGTTAAATTATAGAATAAAGCTATAATAATAATCTGTTATAATAATAACACTACCATTTAGTGTGTTACAGATAGGTGAACAGACAAAAAGAAAATCAAAACAACAGAATGGAATGCCAAAAAATAGACCCAACTTCATATGGGCAATTAGATATGATTAAAATGTCGTCTCAGATCAGTGAGGGTGGGGGAGTGGATTATTTAATACAATATTATAATATCTAGGTATACAGTTAGGAAAAAGTAAATAAGTACCTTACTTATTTTACACCAAAATTCCAATTCATTAAAGACATAAATATGAAAAATTAAATCATTAAAATATTAAGAAACACCATTGGATAAATGTTTAAATAATTCGAGTGGTAACAGCTTTCTAGTGACTAAAACTAAAAAGGCAGATAGGCTTAAAAAACTCTTCATGATATGAACCACCACACACAAGGAGAGACATGTGAGAAACTGAGGTGGGAGTACCTGCAAATCATGTGCTATGAAGCAGAGTTGGGAAGATGCTCTCTGACTTGACCTTTGGTTGGCATTTGTCAATGAAGTCATGCTGCAATGGCCACTGGTCACCTCTGTCCTGGCTACCATATTTACAACACATTACTAATTTATTTAGAATCCAAAGGACTCTTACAAATCAAAAAGAAAAAAGAATAATAAGTGAGTTGAAATACAAGTTAACAGGAAAGGAAATGCAAATGACTCTTCAACCTCACTCCCAGTAAAGAGATGCAAATTAAAATCACACTGGGAACCACTTTTCACTTACCAGATTGGCAAGGACTAAAAAGAAGATTAATATCCTCCTCCAGGGAGAGTGTGAAGAAACAACGCTGATGCACTGGAGTGGGCGGTGGATCCTTTCAGCCTCCGTTGACAGTGAAGCTACATCACAGGTCAAGTTTCAGATCAGGTGCACTTGCTCCCATTGACCTAGACATCCCACTTCCTTCTATTTACAAGGTTTTCATTGCAGCATTGTATATAATATCAAAAGCTTGGAAGCCTTCTAAATATCCACCCAAAACACAGCAGTACAATAGATACTACACTGATTTTTTTTTAACATTCTGATAAAGAAAAGTAGGGAGCAAAATTGTATCTTTAATATGCTAATATTTGTTTAAAAATGGAGGGGAATATATAGACCTATTTGGTTTTTTAAAATATTTTTTTAATTGTTGACGGACCTTTATTTTATTCATTTATTTATATGTGGTGCTGAGAATTGAACCCAATGTCTCAAGCATGCTAGGCAAGCACTCTACCACTGGGCCACGACCCCAGCCCTAGATCTATTTGTATATGCATAGAATATCTCAGAAAAAAAAAGACAAGAAATGGTTGCTTTTTGTTTGTTTGTTTTGGGGGGATGGGTACCGAGGACTGAACCCAGGGGCACTTTACTACTGAGTCGGATTCCCAGCCCTCTTTTTTATTTTTTATTTTGAGACAGGGTCTCACAAAGTTGCTTAGGGCCTCACTAAATTGCTGAAGCTGGCCTCAATTTTCCATACTCCTGCCTCAGCCTCCTGAGTTGCTGGGATTGCAAGAGTGTGCCACCATGTTTGGCGAAATGGTTGTTTCTAAGGGACAGGAATGTAGGAGGTTTTTCACTGATTTTTTTCCCTTTTGTACCTTCCCTTATATCTATCACCTATTAAAAATTAAAGGTTTCACCAAAAAAGATCCATATCACTTTGAAACAACTCACTTGTTTATTTTTGTTAAATTAATCATCACAATATCACAAAATAAAGCTATCTTTCAAAACAGCATTGAGACTAACATGCTTTGCCCCATACTGAAGACTATGGACCAATCCGACACCTATTTTTAGGGAATTTCCCACTGAGACAGATGCAGATATAAGTCACAGAAAGAAAGGGATGAAAACACAGAGGAACCCGTACAAGAATGGACATGAAATTCAGCCATAATGAAGAGCACGCATGACTTGCAACACTGCTGAGCAGGGCCCTCTGGCCACCTCACCTCTAGTGAATCACAGGTCAAGTTTACAGGTCAGCCATCCTCCCAGGGCTGACACTGAGGTGGGAGTACCTGGAAATCATGTGCTGTGAAGCAGAGCTGGAAAGATGTTCTCTGACTTGACCTTTGGTTGGCATTTGTCAATGAAGTCATGCTGCAATGGCCACTGGTCACCTCTGTCTTGGCTACCCTATTTAGAACAGTCTTAAGAGTCTCAGAAGGTGGAAACTGTAAATACCTCCTTCTCCTCCATCCTGCTTTTCCCCTCCCCTAGTTTTCAAACCACAGATTCAGAAGCCAGAAAAGGCAAGTGGAAGGTTACAAATCCAATCTTCCTGCTATAGACTCAACCCTGTTTCCCTAAAAGGCCTTGTATAGCACCACATTAGTATTTACATTTCCAATAATGAGAAACTGCCTCTTCCCACATCCCTTCCCCAAATAGCACCAAAATAGAAGTATATTTTTTGTATTCATTTTACCCAACAAGAATGATTTATTATTCCTTTTTCTTGATTTTAAAAAGTGAAACAAACTGGGTTCCATGGCACATGCCTATGTAATCCCAGCAGCTCAGGAGGCCAAGTCAAAGGGATTCAAAACCAGCCTTAGCAACTTAGTGAAGCCCCCTCTCAAAATAAAAAAAGTAAAAATAAAAATGACTGGGGATGTAGCTCCATGGTTAAGAGACCCTGAGTTCAATCCCCAGTACCAAAAAAAAAAAAAAGTGAAACAAACACATCATCTTTCTTTAATTTTTTTTTTCTTTTGCTGCCACTGTGTAACTTCCAACCCTTACCTTTAACCTACCAAAAGTACTCTTCATATTCAGGGCCAAATAATTCTTTCTTGCTAGGGGATGTTTAGCAGCATCCCTAGCTCCTGCCCACGAAAATGTAAATTGTACTGTAAAATTCTTTAAACTTTTATGAAGATGTTTGTAACATTACAATCCCTTGTGACAACCCAAAATATCCCTAAACATTACCAAGCTTCCTCTGTGGGGCAAAATTGCCCCTATTTGGGAACCACTGCCCTCCAAGATATACGGCCTACAGGAGAACCCTGATATATGTTTGTTTGAGGGAGTTTTGTATATTTTTGGTTGTTGTTGTTTTGCTTTGCTGCTAGAAATTAAAACCAGAGTCTCACGTAAGCTAAGCATGTGCTCTGCCACTGTATTGAAAATAACTGGAGCAAAGTGATATTTCATTTAGTATCTCACGCCTTTGGCTCAGCTCCCGCCAAGCTAATCTGCTTACTGTCCATAGCAAGTTATTAGTGCCTACTCAGGGTCTGGGATGCTGGCCACCTACTAATCCTTTTGACCTTCAAATTTTTATCTTCTCCAGTTTAATTCTATTTATCTCTCATCACTCTTTGGTCTACAGTTGCTGGGATTTATGAGTATTACACCTCAAAAATGTACTTCTGTGAGTGACTTTCTGGGGTGCTGGGAATGTTCTATTTTGTTTGGGGTTTGGGTACCATGCACTTTTTCAAAACAGCAACTGTACATTCACAACTTGTACATTTCATTGTTTGTAAGTTTTACATCAGAAGAAAAAGCTACAAATAAATATTGAACTCTGGCTAATGATTCGCATGCTGAGGTTTTCAGCCAATTCAATGTGAATATCTACAATTTGAAGTGCACTAATAAAATAAAATAGATTGATGAATACAGGGAAGTAAAATGAACATTTTACTTGTTTTATGTATATAACAAAACAAGTATATATGTAATAAAACAAGTAAAATGTTAATGTAGAATTTAGGTGATGCATATATGGACCTTTCCTATAAAATTCTTTAAACTTTTATGAGTATTTGAAAAATCTTTCCAACTGAAATATTGTAAATACACACAAATGTGTACACCTTCTGTCATGGAAAATTAAGAAGCTTAACATTTCAGCTGGGCCTGGTAGCCTACACCTGTAATCCAAGGCAGGAAGATCTCAAATTCTAGGCCAGCCTCAGCAACTTTTCAAGGCCTTGAGCAATTTAGTGAGACCCTGTCTCAAAAATAAAAAAGACTGAGAATGTAGCTCAGTGGTAAAGCGTCCTGGGTTAAATCCCCAGTACCAAAAATAATAATAATAATAATAAAATTCAAGAGGGCCGAAGATGTAGCTCAGTGGTAGAGCACTTACATAGCATGTGTAAGGCCTTCTGTACAATTCCCAGGTAGTGGGGGGAGGGGGAACCTTAACATTTCAGAACAATAAGTTGAAATATATTGCCATATTATTTAAAAATTTTTTTTTAACATTATAGAAATTTTCTTCGACTGAAAATATCTTTTGTCATCTTTTAGGTTCAACTTAATATATATCTTTTCTGAAGCTTTCACCCACCCAAGCCAATTATCTTCTTGCTCCCTGTTTTAGTCAGCTTTCTCATTTCTGTGACCAAAAGACCTGACAAGAACAGTTAGAGGAGAAAAGTGTATTTGGGGGCTCATGATTTCGGAAGTCTTAGTCTACAGACAGCCGACTCCATTGTTTTGGGCCTGAGGCCGGGCAGAACATCATGGTAGAACAGTATGGTAGAGGAAAGTGGCTCAGGACATTGCACCAGGAAGCAGAGAGAGCTCAGCTCAACAAGGACAAAATATATGCCCACCTCCTCCAGCCACACCCTACCTGTCTACAGATATAACTAAGTTAATCCCTATCAGGGGATTAGTTCACTGATTAGGTTAAAACTCTCATAACCCAATCATTTCACCTCTAAACCTTCTTGCATTGTTCCCCAAATGAGTTTTTGGAGGATACCTGACATCTAAATCACAACACTCCTTTATATTATGTTTACCTCTCCATCAAGGAAGTCATAGTAGTTTGACTTGTGCCTTAGATCAACCCTTATCTCACCATTCAGGGATATAAACGGGGCTGCACTTTTGTGTTCTCCCAGTGTCTAGAACCAAGACTGGCATAAAGGATACATGCAAGGAATAGTGATAAATACAATTTAGTTTACAGTGATTTCCTCTTATGAAATTCCAAAGTATTCTAATTTAATTATTTGCAGTCATGAAAGTCATCGGGTCAAAATGGAATTGATTGTGTCCATTCAAACCAAAATACATACATACATACATACATCTGCGAAGTTACAAAGGAGGGGCCCTATTACATATATGCCTGATAATAAGAACTATACCTACAAGACTGCTAGATCCACAACCTTACACAAGAAATAATTCTGCAAGGACGTCTGCCCAGCAACTATCTTTCAACCTCAGATTGGCACTACTCTTATCATTAAAACTTATAGTCAAGGACTACTGTTTCAAAATATTTTATGTAATTCCACTCACTTCACCTTTGAAAACTTCCCCTTTCCTCAATCTCTTTGGCAAGAGATTGAATCAAGGGGCACTTTACCATTGAGCCACATTCCCAGAACTTTTTATTTTTTATTTTGAGACAAGTTCTCACTAAGTTGCTTAGGACCTCCCTAAATTGCTGAGCCTGACTCTGAACTTGGGATCCTTCTACCTCAGCCTCCTGAGTTGCTGGGATTACAGGTGTGCACCACAACACCCAGCTGCCTCAACCTCTTTGAATATGCTCATAGTTTATTACAGCATGCATATTCCTATTGCAGGGATATTTTATTCCAAAATGAATATAATTAATCTTTAGAGAATCTAATTTCTATTTATGTTGACACAATTTTGTAAATATTGCACGATTTTGGTTCAAATAGAGGTGAATGATGAGTCACAGCTGCAGAGGATAATTAGAAAAACAACAATCTGGGTACTAGAGACTGAAACAGGAGGTAAAGTGGAAAAAAAGACAAGGCACTTTTGCAATTAAATATTAATATTATTATTTTGTTGTTGTTTAGTAAAAGTGGGCCAATAAACCCAGGCCTTAGACCTGCACTGTGGTGAGGTGCTAGGAAATTCTCAACTTCTGCCAATTCAAACGCTCACAGCAATCAGTGAAGTCATAGGCATCAAAAATCAAAATGAGGAGGGGCTAGGGATATAACTCAGTTGGTAGAGTGCTTGCCTTGCATGCACAAGGCCCTGGGTTCAATCCCCAGCATATCTCTCTCTCTCTCTCTCTCTCTCACACACACACACACACACACACACACACACAACCAGAATGAGGACAAATAAGTAAAACAGATGTCTCCTAGACAACTAAAAAGCATTTCACTACTTTCTATTGGAGTAAACCAAAGGATATATAGAATCACATAATGTTCATGGTCCAGCTTATGAAATAAAACATCATCAGAGGCAGGTGCAATGAAGCACACCTGTAATCTCAGCGACTCAGGAGGCTGAGGCAGGAGAATCACAAGACCAGCCTGGACAACTTAGCAAGACTCTGTCTCAAAAGCATAGAATAAAAAAGGCTAGAGGCATATATAGCTCAGTGGTAGAGTGCTGCTGGGCTCAATCCCCAGGACTGCAAAAACAAAACATCCTCAGAATAAGGCTGGGGTTGTAGCTCAGTGGTAGAGCACTTGCCTAGCATGTTTGGGGCACTGTGTTTGATCTTCAGCACTACATAAAAATAAATAAATAAAGTAAGGTATTGTGTCCATCTACAATTAAAAAAAAAATCTGAAAAGAAAATAAAAAGTGCGGCAGCATACCAATGGCTCAAGAGGCTGAGGCAGGAGGATCGTGAGTTAAAAGCCAGCCTCAGCAACTTAGCAAGGCCCTAAGCAACCCAGTGAGGCCCTCATCTATAATAAAATATAGAAAAGAGCTGGGGGTGTGGCTCAGTGATTAAGTGCTCCTGGGTTCAATCTCCAGTACAAAAAAAAAAAAAAAAAGATCTAGATGTTGTAGTATCTGAAGTCCTATAGCCCTATACAGGTAAAACAATAAAAGAAGTCAATTACCAAAGAAATGGCAATAGCACATAATAAATTTAAAAGATCTAACAATTGCCACACACACCAGAAAATTAACTAATTGCTGGATGCATTTAATTATACCTTTTCAAATACTTTTGGTGACAAGCTTTTTTTAAATTGCCACACACACCAGAAAATTAACTAATTGCTGGATGCATTTAATTATACCTTTTCAAATACTTTTGGTGACAAGCTTTTTTTAAATTTTATTTTTTAATTTATATGACAGCAGAATGCATTACAATTCTTATTACACATATAGAGCACAATATTTCTGGTTGTATACAAAGTATATTCACAGCAATTTGTGTCTTCATGTATGTACTTTGGATAATAATGTCCATCATGTTCCACCATAATTTCTAATCCCATGCCCCCTCCCTTCCCCTCCAACCCCTCTGGCCTATCTAGAGTTCATCTATTCCTCCCATGCTCCCGCTCCCCATCCCACTATGAATCAGCCTCCTTATATCAAAGAAAACATTCAGCATTTGGTTTTTTGGGGATTGGGTAACTTCACTTAGCATTATCTTCTCTAACTCCATCCATTTACCTACAAATGCTATGGTTTTATTCTCTTTTATTGCTGAGTAATATTACATTGTGTAATATATACTGTGGTGAGCCGCTTCTGCCGTTTCTGCAGACTATGGTCGCCATTACGAGATGGCGCTGGCTCCGCTGTGGTATGTGACAAACAACTCCTTATCTGAGAGAGTTGGCACATGATTTTTCACCACCCTGTGAGAAAGTTCCACGCGGCAGCTTTGCATTGGGGCTTGGGATGCTTTATTAAGGCTGGGAGGGCATCCGGGAAGGAGAGAAGAAGAAAGAATAAGAAATATCAAGGGACCTGAATAAACTGCTGAGAGAAGATTCCTGAGTTGCGTCTTCCTTGCGGGCAAGGGGTCGCGACAATATACCACATTTTTTTAATCCATCCATCTACTGAAGGGCATCTAGGTTTGTTCCACAGTTTAGCTATTGTGAATTGTGCTGCTATAAACATTGATGTGGCTGTGTCCCTTTGGGTATAGACCTAAGGAGAGGGATAGCTGGATCAGATGGTAGTTCCATTCCCAATTTTCCAAGAAATCTCCATACTGCTTTCCATATTGACTGCACCAGTTTGAAGTCCCACCAGCAGTGTATGAGTGTACCTTTTCCCCACATCCTCACCAACACTTATTGTTGTTTGTCTTCATAATAGCTGCCATTCTGACTGGAGTGAGATGAAATCTTAGAGGGGTTTTGATTTGTATTTTTCTAATTGCTAGAGATGATGAGCATTTTTTCATATATTTGTTGATTGATTGTATATCCTCTTCTGAGAAGTGTCTGTTCAGGTCCTTGGCCCATTTATTGATTGGGTTATTTGATTTTTGGTGTTTAATTTTTTGAGTTCTTTATATACCTTAGTGATTAGTGCTTTGTCTGATGTGTAAGGGGTAAAAAAATTGCTCCCAAGATGTAGGCTCTCTATTCACCTCACAGATTGTTTCTTTTGCTGAGAAGAAACTTTTAGTTTGAGTCAATCCCATTTACTGATTCTTGATTTTAATTCTTGTGCCAAAGGAGTCTTATTAAGGAAGTTGGGGCCCATGGCCTCCTCATGTCCAGGAACATTCCCCTCTACCTCTTGCTTTCATCTCTGTCCACGATCTATCAGAACCTGGAACTGTTATCGGGAGACGCCGCAGATAGCACTTTAAGTCTGAATTTCAAATCAAAAGAGAGCTTTATTTACCTGGCCAGGGACTGTCACTATAGAGACAAGCTCTGTGAGAAGACAGCAGTGTCCTTGTCCATCCAAAGAGAATATAAGCACAATTTGTGTCTTCATACATGTACTTTGGATAATAATATCCATCATGTTCCACCACACAAACAGAGCTATCAGAAGGAAAATTTATCTATGTCCTGCTACCAAGTTTCTATTTGTTCCATCTTCATTATACCTACTTCTCTTTATCCCATCTTTTCTAGCTCTTTAAAAATGTTCCTGCTATGAGGCAGTAGCTAGTAATAAGCAGTGAAATGTGAAGCAATAGCACCGCAGGGTCACAGAGCTTCTTTGAAATTGCCTTTAATGAACAATCAAATAACTTGTAGAATAACAGGTGTACTAATCCTGAGGAAAAACAGAAGTCAACAAAGGGAGCCAACAAGAAGTACATCAAGAAAGAAAGACCAATGGAGCTAACTTCTGACAGGCTCCTCCGAGGTCATTGTAAATTTAGGATTTATGGCCATAGGTTTCTCAACATATTTCAGAAAGGAAATTCCTTCCTACCCCAATACCCACGTTAACATGGGATTGACTTATTGATGAAGCCTCCCTGAATAGAATGGTTACCATGACAGTTCTGGAGAGGACTAACTAGGGTCAAAAACTCCCCTGCCTGATGTGAAGGAGGATTGAACACCTGATGGGTAAAGACTACAGAAGGTGGAAGCCAGTTCTCCTGGCAAACCTCAAACAGCAATAAATTTGGAAGCAGTATCATTTTTTTGACATTCTCTGCTCAGAAACAACCCACTTTCTCTCTTGAGAGTGTTCTTTACTTTCATTCATAATAAAATTCTCTCACTTGGCTCTTCGTGTCTGACTAAATTTTGTTTGTTGTTGGAACTGAGGTTTGGAGCTTCAGCTCCCCACTGTCCTGTGGCATCTAACGTGGTGATGTGACTCAGATCAGCACCATCTACAGGACAGTTTTAAACTTCTCCTTATTCATCTCCCAGCTTTGGTTGGGATGGTGTTCAACTTAGCCTCTGATATCTTATCTTTCACCGTGGACTGCTCCAGGTAGTCTCTCTGCCAAAAGCTCCTCCATATGCCATGTCAGTGTTCTGTCTTATGCAGTTTTGATGCATGTATTCAGCTTTTCATGTAGTCAGTAACCACATTGGCACCTTGTCTTTTCTGGCTGGCAAACTACAATCTCTTGTTTATTTGTTGTTGTTTGTTTGCTTTTGTGGCATTTTTAAATCAAGGTCACTAAGAGGCAATGAGATCATCTCCACTGTTGTGGCCATTGTCTTACATCATGTTCCTGACTCACTTTAGGAATGGGCACATACCATCTCCTTTTAGAGGCTCTATCCAGAATCTGGAGGTTACTTTGAAGGACCTCAAGGACCCAGGCCCCACATTAGGAAATCCAACCCCTGTGCCTTGAAGCTGCAGGAAGCTTTCTTACCCAACCCCCATGTCAAAACCCCACTAGTTGCACGTAGCATTTCAAGTCTTGCACAATGGCAACCACAAGATGTTCCATATAGATAACCCCGGGAGGGCCAAACTTGAGCAAACAGGGAGAAAACAGGAACCAAAAAGAGCAGGGTGCAATTTTATGGTTTTTCTGAGAACAAAAAGTTAAAAAAAAAACAAGTTTACCCCCCAGGTGACCCCGCTGCTGGATTCAGGGAAACCAATAGAAAGGCTGCTGCTGTGCTAAGCTGAAAACTAACCCCCTGCTCCATATAAAAGATCTCTGCCCCAGAGCCCGGTGTGCCAGTTCACCGAAGCTCCGGCTGAGGTGTTGCTGAGCACCCGCAGGCGCCTGTGTATCAATAAACTTGCCTCTTGCTTTTTGCAGCCAGTGTCTCGTGTGGTTCGTTCTGGGTTTGGGATCTGTGGATCTTTCATTTTGGAGGTTCCACCGAGATTCCAAGATCCCGGTTCCGATCCCGATCCCTATCCGGAGGACACCCGACATCACTGGGAGGTAAGCTGGCCGGCTCGAGCTGTCTATGTCTAACCTGTTGTCCTGTTGGTTATCTGTTTTCTGTTTTGCGCGGCGTCTGAAAGACTATGCATAGTCACTTAGTATTCTGATTCTGAAGCAGTTCCGTGATCACTCAGGTTTCTGAGGCAGATGGGGAAGGAGTTGACGAACTCGGACTTCACCCCTGCCACCCTGGGAGACGTCCCAGGGATCAGAGGGGTCCATTTCTTTGGGGCCCCCGGTGTTTCCGAGGGATACACCGTTTTTGTAGGCGACGGAGAAGCAGTTTCTCCCAGGCCATCTGATTCTTTCGGTTTGTGCCGAAGCCGCGCAGCGTTCTTTGTGTTTTGTGTCCTGTCTGATTCGTATCTGTACTTTAGAGATGAGAACCAAATTTTCAGTCACAAATTTTGACACTCTCAAAGGGACTTTTAAGGAGTCCCCACTCTGCTTTCTTGGGGAAGCCTAGCACTCGAAACAACTGCAAGCAGAGGATAAACTTTTTGGGAGCTGGCTACTAAAAAGTTAGAAAAACAAAAATGCCTAATGCCTAAGGTCAAACCAAACTGGAGGAACTAATCCTATGGATAAAAGATAAGATTAAGGGACTCCCAGCAGCTGCCAGAGCCATTTAGCTCTGGGGAGTTCCCTGGGTCCTTATCTACATCTTAAGGATTACACCACCTCTGTTTACTTAAAAAGAAGGAACACTGAATGCAGTAAAGCCAGTCACACTGAGACCCTTGATTTTACACCTATAGTTCTAAAGCATTGCACTATCTTGCAGTTAAAAGTTGGGTTTAAGCAATTGTTTAGTTTGATTTCAGATAGTTCATGCTAGAAAACTTAAATACTTGGAATAAAAAAAAAATTAAAGAGTTTCAATTTTGAACTGGGTAACCTGAAAAAAAAAAATTAAAACGTTGGTCTAGCTCATAAAAATGACATTAGATAATTAAATAGCAATAGTCTTAAAAATTTTCAAAGCTTAATTTCAGATATATATGGTAATATGTAAGTAAATTTAATATAACTCAATGCTACTTTAGAAACTTCAGAACAAGCAAAGTGGCTTAGAGGTACTAAAAAAAATTTCTTCTGATGGTAGAGATTCTATTTCCAGTTTTATGTGAACAAGTTTTTCTAATGTAAAAAGATATAAAATTTTAAATTTTAAAAATTGCTTCTTAAATTTGTATCATAATTTCCAACATCTAAACCTGAAAATATAACTTAATGTAAACAAAAAAAGTTTATATAATTATGGTGTTATTAATGTGTTCATATCTTCCAGGTATACAAGCCTGTAAGGTAAAAGCTTCGAAAGAACATTATATCAAGCTGGTATTCTAAAGTTATATGGTAATTAAAAAAAAAATGTAAAGGTTTTATTGCAAAACACAAAAGTACATCACTACTTTTTTATAAGAGGTTAAAAGCTTTCAGCCTTTAATTCATGTTTTAGGTGTAATATTATGTTGTGTTAGCTAATGTTCATGTAAACTTGAACAACAATTTATGTAAACTTTATAAAATGATCAGCTTCAGAACTATAGTAATTGAGATTTATAAAGAGCCCTGCCTTACTTGAGATAAAGCTCTATCCCATCTCACTACATGTGAAAATGGCTATAAAAAAGTAAGCCAGATTTCAGTACAGTTAAAGTTGTGTCCAAAAATAGGTTTGTGCCAAGATTACTAGGATCTCAAACAGAAAATTATGATGTATAACCCTACTAGAATTCAAGGTAGCTATTATATAAGCTAAATATGTTTTTACCCTAGTTAGTTTTGTTTTGTAGTTTACTTATAGATGGTTTAAAAATTGCCTATTAATATTTTAAAGAGGTATTACTTTAAGAACATAACCTGGGCCAACATAAGATAAGGAGTTATCACCTACAGGATAGAAAAATAAACATTAAAGCCCAGTGCTCTTAATATAAGGCTGTTAACTTATTTGCTGGATGTTTAAGATCAAGTTTTAAAATTAGTTAAATTAAAAGGGCCAAGAAAACCAATATTCGGCTCTTGCCCTCTGAGTCAGTCTGAATCAGGGAATAGGGAACTTCTCCAAAGGGCTCAGCAACTCTAGGCCACATAACCTCCTGAGCAAGGAGATTAATGAGACCAATGGAGGACAGGAAGCCAATCGGTGCATTTGCTGTAAAGAGGAGGATCATTAAAAAAGGGAGACATCCCTGATGCTTCTGAGGGAAGCCATATGGTCAAGCAAGGCCTGGACCCATCCTAGCGCAAATGGCACTAGCAGAACTGAAAAGCTGCTATGAAGTTCCCGAGGACTCCCAGGATAACTCAGCTGACTGTAAACAATAGGTAAAAATAAAAGTCAGTTTGACTTGCTTCATCTTAAACACTTAGCAAAGACAGTAAAAGCCAAAGCACAGCTGTTCCTGGACATCTTAAATAATAATAATAATTAAATGTAACTTCCATAAATAAGTAGACTGGAGGCTACAAGAGAGATTCTTAGACAGAAATTCCTGATAACTGTCAAAGGGACTGCTAGAATAGTTTTAGTCTAAGGCTTTTATTTCTAGCCAACGCAGGTAGACTTGATGTTTGCTAATATGGTTATCCAGCCCTAAGTAGCAGAATTAAAAATTTCTCTATTAGACACAGAGAAGAAACAAAAGGTTCTCTTGGAAGCTCTCAAAAATGTGCCAGGGGACGACGGGCGCCCCACCCAACTCGCAAATTTGATTAATGAAGCTTTTCCTTTAACCCGGCCAAACTGGGACTATGCGACTGAAGCAGGTAGGAACCACCTACGTCTCTATTGCCAGTTACTCATAGCGGGTCTCCATGGAGCAGGGCGACGGCCCACTAATTTGGCTCAGGTAAGACAGACTATCCAGGGGTCAGAGGAAACTCCGACAGCCTTCTTAGAGAGATTAAAAGAGGCTTATCGGGGGTTTACTCCCTTTGATCCTGATAGTGAGGACCAAAAAAAAAAAAAAAAACATTTAATAGGCCTGCCTTCGTCTCCCAGGTAAGTCAGATGGTGGCCAATACATTGGAAATTACATTGTGCTTATAGACCCCAAAGTTCAGGACAGATAAAAAAAGATAAATAGAACCATCAAGGAGACTTTAACTAAATTAACGCTTGAAACTGGCACTAAAGACTGGGTACAACTCCTACCTTTAGCCTTGTATCGGGCCCGAAACACCCCAGGCCCACATGGACTAACCCCATTTGAAATCCTGTACGGTGCCCCACCTCCCGCTGTTAACTTTTATGAAACTGAAACCTATGCCTCCCTCACCCCATCTATGCAGACTCATTTGCATGCTTTGCAATTGGTCCAGAACGAGGTCTGGAAGCCTCTAGCCGCAGCATACAAAGAGGAACTTAAAACCCCCTTGCTGCCACATCCCTTCAAAGTTGGAGACACTGTCTGGGTACACAGGCACCAGAGCAAGAACCTCGAATCGCGGTGGAAAGGACCCTACACCATTCTGCTGACCACTCCCACTGCAGTCAAAGTGGACGGCATCACCGCTTGGATCCACGCCTCCCACATGAAAGCTGCACATCCACAGGAGTCCGCAGGCACCTCTCCGGATCCAGAATGAAAGTTGCAACGCACTCAAAATCCACTAAAGATAAGACTCACACGCTGTTGATTTTCCTTGCTTTGTGCTTTGTATTTCCCCTAACGGTTGCTAACCAAACTGTGAGCCAGACATGGCAAATATTATCGGGGACAGGAGATATAATTTAAAACCAGACATCCACAAAATACCCCCTTTGGGCTTGGTAACCTGCTCTAAGGCCTGATCTTTGTTACCTGCTGGCTAAGGCAAAGGACTTTGATGACCCCAGTGAGGCAGAAGCATGCGTCTACAGTGGACGCTGCACCTGCGTAGAACATCCCACAGGGTGTAAAGCAGCTCTAAGGGAGACACCCTTCTACATATGCCCTAGGGATGAAAAAAACCCAGTCACAGGTACAAAAATGTGGACAACATGAAAGTTACTATTGTAAATCTTGGGGATATAAAACTACGAGGGATATATGATGGAAGCCAGGTTCATCTGGGGATTTAATACAAGTAAAAAAGAAAAGGGACAAGAGCCCCCACTATCTTCTGACTCCTGTAGGAGCCTAAAATGGTACGGGGCAAGGCCATGCTCCGCGTTTGCCTGCAACCCCTTAAACATTACCTTTACTCAGGCAGGCAAGGCATCAAAGAAATGGATAAAAAAAAAAACAATGGGGCCTAAAAATGTACTTCAAAAATGCCTACGACCCTGGGGTCCTATTCAAAATTAGGCTAACTACTATATTATCTACTGTAGCTGGCCCCTTGATTATATTACTGTTAATTTTAACCTTTGGACCTTGTATATTCAACAAATTAATGCAATTTATAAAAGGAAGACTGTCTGTAATCCAAACTATGGTCCTCGCGCAGCAATATCAAGTACTCCCACAGCACCCTGAGCCATCAGCTGAGCAAGTGCCGGACTCTGAGCAGGTAGATCAATGGATATAAGATTATATCCCGGATAAAGAAAAGGGGGAAATGAAGGACCTCAAGGACCCAGGCCCCACATTAGGAAATCCAACCCCTGTGCCTTGAAGCTGCAGGAAGCTTTCTTACCCAACCCCCATGTCAAAACCCCACTAGTTGCACGTAGCATTTCAAGTCTTGCACAATGGCAACCACAAGATGTTCCATATAGATAACCCCGGGAGGGCCAAACTTGAGCAAACAGGGAGAAAACAGGAACCAAAAAGAGCAGGGTGCAATTTTATGGTTTTTCTGAGAACAAAAAGTTAAAAAAAAAACAAGTTTACCCCCCAGGTGACCCCGCTGCTGGATTCAGGGAAACCAATAGAAAGGCTGCTGCTGTGCTAAGCTGAAAACTAACCCCCTGCTCCATATAAAAGATCTCTGCCCCAGAGCCCGGTGTGCCAGTTCACCGAAGCTCCGGCTGAGGTGTTGCTGAGCACCCGCAGGCGCCTGTGTATCAATAAACTTGCCTCTTGCTTTTTGCAGCCAGTGTCTCGTGTGGTTCGTTCTGGGTTTGGGATCTGTGGATCTTTCAACTTAAGTCATCATCTTTGTCTACAATGATCCTTGATCTTTTTTTTATGATATTTATCCTGTTGTTATTATCAGACTTGCTGTGTTTCCAACATAGTGACACAAAAACCTCTGCTCCCCTCCACTTTTCAACATCAGACCTACGCTACTCTTAAAATTCTATGCAAAAGACCAGGCATGGTGGTACACGTCTGTGATCCCAGTGACTCAGGAGGCTGAGGCAGGAGGAATGAAAGTTCAAAACGAGCCTCAGCAACTTAGTGAGGCCCTTAGCAACTTAGTGAAATTCTGTCTTAAAATTAAAATTTAAGAAAGGGCTGGGGACATGGCTCAATGGTTCAGAACCTTTGGGTTCAATCTCCAGTATCCCCCAAGAAAATTCTATGCAAAAAGATTAAGGATCACTTCTTCAAGTTCTATCAATTGACCACATAAAGTTATTAAAGATTTTTAAAATTAGATTATAAACTTGAGTGACAAAGAATTGCACAAATAAACCACAAGTTGTGGAACTTGGAAAGTGCACACTACACCAAGTTCTCAGGAACCATGCAGGGATGCTTTCTGGCTCTGGGTTTAAAATGGACACCATCAAGCATTCATTTCTCTTGGATGTCAGTACTGCTGAGGGACACCTGGAGTATTGATGGATGCTGGCTTTGTTTGTTTTACAGATGGGAAAACAACCATCAATATTGGTACTGACTAAGACTCCACTGGGATGCATCCTGAGAAACTGGGACCATTTTAACCCAGAGACCCTTAAGAAAAAGAGGGTTTTTTTGTTTTGTTTTGTTTTGTTGTTGTTGTTGTTTTGCATTGTTGCATGACCTCAATATAAGTTAGGAACAATAAAAAATGAGAGTATAATCTGTAATACTATTTTCCAAAAGACTCATTTAGTAAAAAAGAGAGAAAATGGTCAGAGATCCCCTATATGTCCAGGCTTTTTTTTTCTACTAGGAGATCAAAAATATTTGTGTGCTAAATGTAGCAGCAATTATGAGTCAATGATGAGTCAAGAAATTGATGGCTGCCTCAGTCTGGCTGGGCACAATTCAGGAGCCACTTGTCAAAAGAAACAAACTTTATTTTTAGAACACACAGGCCAAACCACACAGCTCTTCAGGAAAACCTTCAGAGCCCAACTGCCACCACCGGCTTCCCACAAGCCTCTCCACCTCCCCCACTCCTCCTGCTCTTGAGGCCGATTGGCTGGGTCGCATGGGCGGAGCCAAAAAAAGTCCCCCAATGAGCAGCTCCATGGTCTGAAAGGGCGGGGAAACAACCCAATGAGCATCACCACAGAGGAGCCAATCGGTTGGCAGCTAGAAGTTTGCTGGGGCCGCTGTGAGCCAATCATCAGCTGGCAGCTGGAAGTTTGCTGGCAGCTGGAAGTTTGCTGGGGCCCCTTTTGGCTGTGGCTGTCAACATCTCCCCCTCTCTGTTTAAACAACAAGCATGTGGCTTAGGGACCGTGCCTGCCTTAGGTTGTCCAATACTACATATGGTCCTTACCTGTCATCGGATGAGCTGACCTCAAGGCATCAGCCTCCTGTCTTAGGTTGGTACCATTGCAATTGGATCTTACCCGTCATTGACTACCGGTCCAGCATACAGCCACACCTGTGGATAGGTCTTTGTACCAGCGGGGACGGGGGGGGGGGTGAGGTTCTTTGCCTCACCTCTATTGGCCCCCAAATTTTAGCTGAACGACCATCACAAGCAGAAGGGAGGAGGATACACCAAGCCAATTGACGGCTCCTTTTGGAAAAATTGTACCACTGATGACACCATCAGCAAAAATACCCCAACACTACCACAAGTCGCTGCACCAACAGATAGTTCACAATGCATACAAGTGATACATAGTCCAGGCAACTTCTGCAAGCAGTTCAGTGATGGCTCTTGCAGAAGCTGTAGATTGGTTTTATCTTTGTCTTCACTGGCACTGGGCTGAAGATAGGAATTCTGGCAATAATAGCTAAAGAAAAAATTATGTAACATTCCAGAAGGCACTAAAAGGAAACAATTTTCTTAACAATTTACATTATCTTGAACAGAATTATTAAATATAATGAAAAGGAAAGGTGAAAGAAAACAAACAGATCTGTTAACCTCCTTTTTTGTTCACATATTTAAAAAATCCTCAACAGCTGTTTACCCAATTTAATCATGTGACTAAAAAAAATTTGGATCCATTTTTTCATGAGCGCTCAACATATATGATATATGGACATACGTACATACAAACATACAACACAAAACACAAGTGTGCACACATAATACATACAACACATAACATAATAGTAAATGCCTTATAACTTTTTACAGGTGAAATCTCCATTGCAATGTTTAAAAACTCTATAGTCAAAAACAGATCTGATCAGCAAAACATTAACCTAGTTCTGTATGAGCTCAAAAAAAAAAATTAGAACTTCATGATGTGGGAAAGGGTAATAATAAAATAGATATTGAAAAAAGCATCCTGGTTCTGTTGCAGATGTAAGAATAGACAAACTGGAGTTTTGGATATCAGTTGTTATGGATTTGAGCCAAATCATCTTCTTTTTGGTCTGTAGAAATCGCTTTAGTTAATCTCTCTGGAATCCAAATCGGCTGCTGTTCTCCCTGTGGAAACACACAAACAGACCCCCGACTCCAGACAATCACTGGGTCAGGACCTTTCCATTGTCCTGTTAGAATATCGTTCCAAAGTACCTTGGGCTTATGTACATTTTTTGGACACATATGCCTTTCCGCAGCACTAAGCCCTGATGAATCCAAATTTAAAAAGTTTAGAGTAAAGAGTGTTATTTTAAGTTTATCTTTGGGGAATATATACCCTTTCCCAATTCCCTCTTTTTGCTTTCATAAGTACATTTTAATAGTTTGATGAGCTCTTTCAACTATGCCTTGTCCCTGTGGATTGTATGGGATTCCTGTTATATGAGTAATGCCAAATGATGAGCAAAATTGTTTAAAAGAGATAGTAGTATAACTAGGGGCATTATCTGTTTTTAACTGTTTTGGAACGCCCACAGTGGCAAAATTTTGTAAGCAATGAGCTATAATATCTTTAGTTTTTTCTCCAGCATGAAGGGAACCCATCAAAAATCCAGAAGAAGTATCAACTGTAACATGCAAATATTTTAATTTTCCAAATTCTGGCAAGTGTATGACGTCCATCTGCCAAATATGATTAGGTATCAGTCCTTTAGGATTGACTCCAAGATTAACTTGTGGTAAAAAGGTCACACAATTTTGACATTGTTTTATTATTTGTCTAGCTTGTTCCTTAGTTATTTTAAAACGCTTTTGTAAAGTATTAGCATTGACATGGAACTTTTTATGAAAATTTGTAGCTTCTTCTAGTTAGAGAAAATATGTATGTCATGTGTAGTTTTATCTGCTAAATCATTGCCCAAACTAAGGGCTCCAGGCAATCCTATATGTGCCCTGATATGTCCTATAAAGAATGGATCTTTTCTGTCCCAGATTAGACTTTGTATAGTGGAAAGCAAAGAGAAAACAGTAGAGGAAGGGGAAATCCTACCAGCATCTTCAAGGGATACTATAGCATTAACTATATACTGACTATCGGAAAATAAATTAAATACAGAATCTTTAAACATCACAAAAGCTTGTAATACTGCATTAAGCTCTACCTTTTGAGCTGATTGTTTGGGTACTAAAAATGTAAAAGTTTGATCAGGTGTAACTATTGCTGCTGTACCATTATTTGACCCATTAGTGAATATATTTGGAGCATTCATGATAGGTGTTTTTCTTGTCATTTTTGGAAAAATTACAGGATGCGATGACCAAAAAGACAATAAAGGATTGGATGGTAAGTGGTTATCAAATGAAACATTAGATTTGCACATGATTATTGCCCAAGTATTTAACTCATTAGCTAACTCATTAATTTGATCCACAGTATATGGAGTAATAATTTTATTGGGAGAAATTCCAAACACTCCCTTTGCTGCTTTTATTCCTTTGAGTATTAATTGCCTACAGCCTCAGGATACCTAGTAAGAATAGTATTAAGTGAATAAGATAAATGTATCCATAATAATGGACCTTCTTGCCAAAATACTCCTGTAGGAATATTTTTTGTTGGTAGTACAATAAATAATAAAGTCAAACTTATATCAATTCTATCCAAATGCATATTTTCCATATATGTTTCAATGATTTTTAATGCCTTTCTTGCTTCAGGCGTTAACATTCGGGGTGAATTTGGATCTGATGGACCTTTTAGGATATCAAATAAAGGTCCCAACTCTCCTGTTGGTATACCTAAATAAGGCCTTATCCAATTTATGTCTCCTAATAACTTTTGAAAGTCGTTAAGTGATTTGAGTTGATCTACTCGTATTTGAATTTTTGGTGGATGGACCATGGTTGAGGATAATAGAACTCCTAAATAATTAATTGGAAAATTTAATTGTACTTTATCTATTGCTATCTCTAGATTATAATTTTTAATAAGTTTGTAAGTGTGGCATAACATTCTAGCAATGTGTTTTTATCTTTGTGTGCTAATAATTCATCATCCATATGGTGAAATATTTGTAGTTCAGGATTTTGATTTCTAAGTGGCTGGATTACTTTGTTAACATAAATTTGACACATGGTTGGGCGTTAGCCATCCCTTGAGGGAATACTTTCCATTCATATCTCTGATCGGGACCTTCATGATTCAGTGCAGGGATAATAAATGCAAAACGTGGACTATCCTCAGGATGAATTGGAATTGAAAAAAAAACAATCTTTAATATATATAACTAAAACATACCAGGTTTTTGGCAAAGCAGACAATTGAGGAATCCCCAATTGAGCAGGTCCCATAATAACCATCTCATTATTAATGGCTCTTAAATCTTGCAATAATCTCCATTTACCAGATTTCTTTTTGATGACAAAAATGGGAGTATTATGGGGAGATACAGAAGGTTGTATATGTCCTTCTGCTAACTGTTGTTTGACCAGGTCATGGGCTGCTTGTATCTTTTCTTTAGTCAGGGGCCACTGAGGAACCCATACTGGTCTTTCTGATTTCCAAGTAATTTTTATTGTCTCAGTGGCCCTTTCTGAAAATCCAACCTATGTCTGTCTGTTCCTTGATCTATTTGTATTGGTGCTGCTATGCCTTGTTCTTGTTTTTCTAATCTTTTTCCTTTCCTAAAACCTTGTCTAGCCATAATAGTGGGTGCATTTTGATTGATGTTATTTGTTAATGTCAAACCTAATTGATCTAGGACATCTCGTCCCCACAAATTTACAGGAAGATGATCCAATACATATGGCTGTATAGTTCCTTCACATCCTTCAGGATCCTTCCAATCTAATACCATTGCACTTCTATGGGGATTAGTCGCCACTCCTAGGCCTCGAAGCATTTGAGTGGCTTGTTGTAATGGCCAATGTTTTGGCCAATCTTGATGAGAGATGATGCTAAGGTCTATACCTGTATCCATTAGTCCATTAAATTCATGTCCTTGAATATTTAGTTTTAGCATGGGGCGAGAATCTAAATTTAAAGAAAGCATAGCCCAATCTACACCTGTGGAGCCTAATCCCTTGGAACCTCTTTCTACAGTACGACCAGAAAATTTATCATGCAGGCTGGGTATTATTAATAACTGTGCTATTCTATCTCCTGGTGAAATTACTGATATACCCTTTGGAGAACTGGCTATAATTTTTATTTCACCTTCATAATCGGGATCAATTACCCCAGGACTTATCATAAGTCCTTTTAGAGTAGAAGAACTGCGTCCCAATAATAAGCCTACTGTTCCTTTGAGAAGAGGTCCTTTTACCCCTGTGGGAATGATTTGAACTCCCATCTCTGGAGTTAGTACTGTCCTGCGCTTCCTCTGGTTTGTCTAGTGATGGATTTAATGGATAATGTGTCCTGGGCACTACCCTGATGGGGTTGCTGGGTTCCTCCAGTGCTACATATATTTGTGGTCTTGGGCCCTGGAGCATTGGGCCCCCCTGTCCATTTTTTGGCAATGGAGCCTGATGCCTTTCTCCACGATATCGTGGATAGACACCTGGTCTTTGTTCGTTTTTTGATAATGGTGTAAGTACCCTCTATGGTGGTTTGAGAACGGCATTCATTAGCCCAATGTCTCCCTCTACGGCATCGTGGGCAAATACCCGGTATTCTACTCCTTTGATACCTAGTTTTGTTAAACCCTCCTCCTATGGGGCAATTCCTTTTAAAATGTCCTGTTTGTTCACAATTGTAGCATGTTTTTGGCCTAGCATCTAAAACCTGTTGTACTGCAGCTGCCACGACTTGCCCTTGTTCATTAATGTCTCTACATAATTCTAGTCAGACAGAGGAAGAAAGTTTAGAGCAGAAAAAGCCATCATGGGAAAAGTTACAACAGGAGACTGCTACTAACAACTTTCTATCACCAGAGGGCATAAGTGTCCAACCAACAGCGCCACCTCCATATGCTGGGAGGCCCCCAACCCCCGCAGTTGATAGTTGGGATCCTGAGACAGGATCTCCAATATTAACATGCCCTGTATTTGAGCAGGCAGGAGGGCAGCGAATCCACCATGCTTTAAATTTCAAAAAAGTGAAGCAGCTAAAAGAGGCTGTAACAACCTGTGGTCCTCAAGCACCCTTCACTGTAAGCATGGTCGAATCCATTACCAACTTGAACATGATGCCAGCAGATTGGGCTAATATGTGTAAAGCTGTGCTAAATGGAGGACAATACCTGTTATGGAAGGTTGCCAATGAGGAATTTTGCAAGGAGTCGGCTAGGCGAAATGCAGCAGCTGGTTATCCTCAGAGAAACCTAGATACGTTGTTAGGAAAGGGACCTTATGAGGATCAGCAGCAACAAATTGCATATGATCCTGGCGTATACATACAAATTGCTGTAGATGCGGTTAGGGCATGGAAGACTTTACAAGGACATGGAGGTTTACAAGGTCAATTATCTAAGGTAATACAAGGAGCTAATGAACCTTATGCTGAATTTGTAGATAGGCTTATTCAAACAGCTACCAGAGTTTTTGGGAATACAGAACAAGCAATGCCATTAATGAAACAACTGGCTTATGAGCAAGCGAATCGTTAGTGCAGAGAAGTCATTAGACCATGGAAACATGAAGATTTAAACACATATATTAAATTATGTAGAGACATTAATGAACAAGGGCAAGTCGTGGCAGCTGCAGTACCACAGGTTTTAGGTGCCAGGCCAAAAACATGCTACAATTGTGAACAAACAGGACATTTTAAAAGGAATTGCCCCATAGGAGGAGGGTTTAACAAAACTAGGTATCAAAGGAGTAGAATACCGGGTATTTGCCCACGATGCCGTAGAGGGAGACATTGGGCTGATGAATGCTGTTCTCAAACCACCATAGAGGGTACTTACTCCATTATCAAAAAACGAACAAGGACCAGGTGAGTATCCACTGGACTAATGGATTCCCCCTAAACTACATTCTCCTCCCTCTCAACAATATACTTCACACTCAGATCTATCAAGCCCTACTTCTTCCACTTCTACCCTTTACACTTACACCATTACATACTGCTTCTATTCCACCTTCCTGGTTTGCCTCATGTAAATCTGTCTCTACAGATCCAATACCAAATTATTCCCATTTCAAGAAACAAAGGGAGAATTTGGGCCAGACAAAATACAGGTGCATTTTTCTCTGCTAGATCTAAAACAAATCAAACAGGATTTGGGACAATTTTCTGATGATCCAGAGGGATTCCAAAATTTAATCCTGCCTTTTGATCTAACCTGGAGAGATATAATGATAATGTTGAGTCAAATTCTAACAGATACAGAGCAACATTGGATAATAGAAGCTGCTAGGGCTTTGGGGAAAGATTTGCATATTATAACACTTTAGACCCCGTGGGTCCTTCATCTGTCCCAACTGAGAATCCTCAATGGAATTATGATGGTTCTACTGGCAGGTGGCATATAAATCACATGATTATTTGTCTCATGGCAAGACTTAAAAACAGCAGAATGAAGCCTATTAACTCTATGAAATTGGCAACTATTGATCAGAGGTCAGAGGAAAATTTCACAACTTTCTAGAAAAGATTCAAAGAAGCCTTAATAAAATATGCCCCCTTTGATCTCACATCTTTTGAAGGGCAACTTACTTTAAAAAATAAATTTATTGTATAATCTTCTCCAGATATTAGAATAAAATTATAAACATTGGCCCTGGGACTTCTCTTGATGACCTACTCTGGGTAACTTCCCAGGTCTTTTATAACAGATCCTGGGAGGATACTTTAAGGGACTAGCAAAAAGAGAACAATAGGGACAAGAGACAAGCACAGTTATAGGCTGTGACTCTTGGGGACCACATATTTCCTCCTCCTCAGGACCCTTGAACCCCTGAACATGTCTGTCATCATTACAGAAAACCAATACATTGGTAAAAAGATTGCCCAACTAAGGAAAGGCTTCCATAGACTCCTTATCCTTTATGTGGAGGATAGGCCACCGGATTATTGACTGCCCCAGGGTGACAGGAACCTCCCATCAGACACTCTCCAAATGATGACCCAAGAAGAGATGCCTTTGGAATCAGCCAGGACCCAAAACAGTCACCATCAGGGGGGCTGAATGGAGGGTAATTCTGCCCGTAGGAAACAGGGCTGTTCAATTCTTTTTGTATACAGATGCTACCTGTCCTGTTTTAACTGTTCCCTGGACACCTCTTTGCTAATTTCTGCTTGGTAGTGAGAGTTGATAGAATACTCAAGTGAAGAGTTCAGCCCTCTTCTATGTTGCAGTTGGGAAGATGTAACATCTCATTCTTTTATTGGTAATAATTAAATGTCAAATTCCATTAATGAGTCGTGATTTTTTAAAAATATTTTTTTAGTTATAGTTGGGCATAATGCCTTTACTTTATTTGTTTATTTTTATGTGGTGCTGAGGATCGAATCCAGTGTCTCGCACATGCTAGGTGAGCGCTCTACCACTGAGCCACAACCCCAGCCCTAGTCGTGATATCTTAATAAAGTTAGAAGCTTGTCTAAGTTTTCCACTCAAAGCACCCAGTTCTTTACTTTTGATGTTATCAGTAGGTGAACAATCAGAACAATTGATTGATGGGAACTTGTTGAGTACCTCCCTACAAGGGAATAACTGGATAAAATTACAATCCTTAATGCTACAACAAAAGGGAGCAATGTACTCTTTACAAACCACTACTCACATAGATGTCACATTATGGCCTATAAATGAGACTTTGTTAAACTCAAGTGTTTGATGAGATGTACTTTTGGGTACCTATGGGTACAAGGGAGGTGGACCCAAAATATAAGACAACCTCCACAATATAAGACAACCTCCCCAATCTTAAGCATAGATGGAAACAATTTGTTTTTTGTTGGTATGATAATTTAGCTTCACAGTTTATCCCATAAATTGGTCTAGAAGACCTAATCTGGCATGTGGAAATCCTGACCAATTATATTTAAAAAGTTCTTGATGGTGACACTGAGAAAGGCATTTCTCTCCTTAACACAGAGTGGCTGCTCATGAGAAAAGTTGTTTTACAAAACCACGTGGTCATGGATGTTCTCACAACAGCTCAGGGTGGCACTTGTGCCATCATTCAGATTAAATGCTTCACTTCCATTCCTGATAACTCTGATAATATAAATCAAGTCCTCAAAGATTTGCACTCCCAAATGGATGCTATGTTCTCAGCAGCCTTATGATGAAGACAACTTTCTAGTTCATGGATTCCTGGTACTTCCTGTTAGAAGAAATTTCTGGTATCCATAATCATTATCATACTTATTGGTGTATTTGGGTGTTGCTATGCTTATTGTCACATCAATCTTATTTCAATATTTCTATCTTCTTGTTTACCTCATAGGGTATCCACCTTGCAGGTGGCTTTACAATTTGTTTCTACTGAATCAGAGACTTACTTTGGCTACTTAGATAGATCTTGCACATAAAGCATTCACTGACAGATAGTAAAGTTTGGAGGTACATATTTTATAGGCCTGTGCCCCTAATCAGAAGGAAATAGTTAATGTTTTGATTTCATTGCCTCTAATCCTCTATATGATTTAAGGTCTCCAATTCTTGAACGGGAAGGATTTGGAAGTAGTTAGTAATGAGCAGTGAAACGTAAAACAATAGCACAGCAGTGTTTCAGGGCTTCTTTGAATTGCCTTAATGAACAATCAAGTAACTTGTAAAAACATGTCTACTAACCCCAGAATAAACAAGAAGAAACAAAGGGAGCCATTAAGAAATACATCCAGAAAGAAAGATCCACAGAGCCAAAAGGCTCTACTGAGGTCATTGTAAAGTTAGGATTTATGGCCATAGGTTTCTCAATGTATTTTAGAAGAAATTTCTTTTGTCGTGCAGGGGCTTTAAGGTAAAGTTTGTCTGGTCACTAACCCCAGTACCACATTACACTAACCTTCCCTCTCTCCTTCACTGATGGAAAAAGTTGGTAACATGTTTTCACTTTCCAGTCACTCCTCGGTTTACTCTTATTTGACTTTCACTTCACCACATCTCTGAAGCTGTTCTCAGAGATATCACTAGTCATTTATGTGATGTTTAATCTTCAATCCTGAGATTGCTTGACTTCTCAGTACCATGGCACACATGATTAGTACCTAATTAGTACTACAAGATTAGTACCTAATTAGGACCTAATTCTCCCATTTTTAAGAGCTTTTTTGAGGTGTAATTGGCATGCAATAATCTGCACATAGTTAAAGAATATAATTTTATAATTTTTGTCATTATATACATTCATGAAACTATCACCACAATTAAGATAATGAACATGTCTTCCAATCCCAAAATCCTCATTGTCCTTGGTAGTCCCCACAATCTCATCCCTTGCCACTTACTCCCATCCCCCAAAAGTCATTGGTCTTTCTGTCACCACAATCCATATTATATAGTTTGCATTTTTTAAATTTTTGTGTAAATAGAACCATACTGTCTGCATTCCTTTGTCTGACTTTATTCATTTGGTGTAATCACAGTATTTGAGGATTCATTCAAGCTCTTTTATATGAATCAAAAGTCTATTTCTTTTTATTCCTAGGTAGTATTTCATTATATGGATATAACACAATTTGTCCATTCATCTGTTGATGAATATTAGGGTTGTTTCTAGTTTTTCTTTTTGTCTCTGTTGGGGACTAAAGCCAGGTCCTTGCACATACTAGGCAAGCAATCTACCCCTGAGCTACATACTTAACCTATTTCTGGTTTTTGACTGTTATGAATAAAGCTTCTGGGATCATTCACCTACAAGTTCTTTTTTTTAAATTTAATTTTTTAAAGTTGTAGATAGATACAATACCTTTATTATTTATTTATTTATTTTTACATGGTGCTGAGGATCAAACCCAGTGCCTCACATGTACTAGGCAAGTGCTCTACCACTGAGCTACGGCCCCAGCCCCCCACCTATAAGTTTTTGCATGAACAAACTTTTACTTCTCTTGGAAAATTATCTGGGAGTCTTTTGATAGGTGTATGCTGATCTTATGTTTAGCTTTTTTTGTGCGGGGGAGGGGTACCAGGGATTGAACTCAAGGGCACTGATCACTGAGCCACAACTCCAGCCCAATTTTGTATTTTATTTAGAGATAGGGTCTCACTGAGTTGCTTAGTGCCTCACCATTGCTGAGGCTGGCTTTGACCTCACAATCCTCCTGCCTCAGCCTCCCTAGCTGCTGGAATTACAGGCATGCACCACCATGCCTGGCTATTTAATCTTTTAAGAAACTGCCAAACTGCATCTCTAAGAGTGTTAGAAGACCCTGCTTTCTGCAGAAATCACCAGCACTGTGACCTCACACAGGGCTTGGGGCCTCAGCGTTCAAGCAGGACTCTGGATTCCTGGCTCCCAAAGTCCAAAGTTCCAGCAAATACAGGGCTCATGAGTGCCTTAGCAGAGTCACCTATCAGCACATCTGCAGATCTCCAAGACTTCACTCGGCTCCCATACAGGTCACTCTGTTGCTACAAACCCACAGCACAACGCCATCGCCCAGCTCCCCCACCCCACCCGACACCCCAGCGCTGAAAGCAGACTGCCTCCATCTTGGCTCACCTCCCTCGCCATATTTGCTGGGAGCAGCTCTCAGATCCAGTGGCCAGGTACCAGGTTTCTAACCTCCCCCTCTCCCCAGCAGTGGTAACCCAACACTGTAGCTGCCCAACACAGGTGTGCAGTGCGACCAGGGAGCTGTCCACTGGAGCCCCGGGGGGAGAGTTTCCTCATTTGGGAACTGCAAGGGGAGAGGGAGACGGGGCTAAAATTTGGAGCCTAACAGAGAGACCAGGAACTGGGAAATCTCCAGGCAAGATATGGAGATAGTACCAGGCACTGAAGTCATAGGAGCGGTCCCAAAACGAGACCCATGAGGTGCAGTCTCCCTGCAGGGACTGGCAGGTGCCACTCCCCACTTCCAGGTGCCCTGCACCAGGACCAGCCTTCCCACTCTGGCTACCTCCACCATCCTGAGGGCAGAGACACCAGCTTGCAACAGACAACCCCACCTATTGGACGAGAAGAGAAGCAGGACAGATACAGATCTCTAAAACTAGCAACAACCCTGGTTTCTTCCTTTGAGCTTTTTTTTTTTCTCTTCTACCCCTCTATCCTCCAGCCCTTACATCCCCAACATATGTGAAACCAAGATCTTTGCATGAAATAGGATTTTGAGGACTAAGTCATCTGAATAATATAATGTAGAGGTGTTGTATATGCCCTTTTTTTCCTTTTCTTTATTCTTCTTTCATTTTTCTTTTCCCCTCCAAATTTTACTACTTTAACATCCTGTATTTTTCTAAATACATATGTGTCTTTGTTTTATGTACTTTACTGTCTTCCCACGAACTTGCCTACCCTAAATTAGTTCCTGTCTATTCTCTTGCTACTAAACCTCTTCATTAGATTCTCTTTCACACTTCCTAAGATATGGTAACTCTATATCCTCACATCCTACCTCCTCAGCCTATCATCCTACACCCCACCCCCAGTTCACTGTCCACCGTCAGAAACTGTAAACCTTTTTAAAAAACTACTGATTATATTTTAGATAATAATTGAATCCAACATTTCTGTACATTGAGATTAAACTGTAAATGTCTTAACAACAACAAATTGTTCATAGGTGGTATATTGTTGATATTGGGATCTGTTAACATTGTCCTTCCCCACAAAGGAGAAGTCTTGGAACCCTACAAGAGCACTACAAACCTATAGAGTAAAAACAATAACACCCCAGACCCACAGAGATAGAAAGGAAGACACACGAGCAACATGAAAAGAAAATGGAAGAAAGTGCCCCAAAGGAATCAAGACACCACATCATTAGAATCATTGGCAGCCACAGCAGAAGAAATGACAGAGGAGTTCAGGATGTACATGGTTAAAATGTTCTGTGAACTCAAGGAAGATATAAGACAGCAAATACAGGCAGTGAAAGATCACTTTGACAAGGATCTACACAAACAAATACAGGAAGCAAAAGATAACCTCAACAGGGAGATAGAGGTTCTAAAAAACAACAACAAAAAACCAAACCGAAATCCTTGAGATGGAAGAAACTATAAACCAAATTAAAAGCTCAAATGAAAGCATCACCAACAGAGGAGACCACTTGGAAAATAGGACATCAGACAATGAAGACAAAATATATAATCTTGAAAGAACATAGATCACACAGTGATTATGGTAAGAAACCATGAGCAGAACATTTAATAAATCTGAAATAGCATAAAAAGACCAAATTTAAGAGTTATTGGAATAGAGGAAGGCATAGAGGTCTAAACCAAATGAATGGACAATCTATTCAATGAAATAATATCAGCCCCCTACCCCACCCCACCCCCGCGCCTGCCAGGTAGGCAGAACTGTGACCACCGACAGAAAAGGCCCAGTGGCCCGCGCAGGGGCAGAGCTGCCAACCACTCCTGCAAGGTAGGCGGGCCTGCGACCCACCGGCAGAACAGGAGCAGTGGCCTGCTGAGAGGCAGAGCCGCCCCCCCCCCCCCGCGCCTGCAAGGTAGGCGGAACTGTCACCACCAACAGAACAGGCCAGACCTACAACCGACAAACAGAACAGGCCCAGTGGCCTGCGGAAGGGTAGAGCCGCCCCCCCCCCCGCACCTGCAAGGTAGGCGGACCTGCGACCCACCAGCAGAACAGCCCCAGAGGCCTGCAGAGGGGCAGTGCCGCTGCCTGTGCCTGCAAAGTAGGCAGAACTGCGACCACCGACAGAACAAGCCTAGCGGCCCGCAGAGGGACAAAGCCGCCGCCCACGCCTGCAAGGTAGGCGGACCTGCTACTGACCGGCAGAACGGGCCCAGCGGCCTGCCGGCGTGGTAGGCACATTGCCCCAATTGGAGGAGGGGCAGAGCCGCTGCCCGCGCCTGCGAGGGAGAGTTTGCAACTATACAAGACCATATAAATATATAGGGGGACAATTCAATAGCACAAAGTTTCACCAAGCAGAAAGAAACATGAACAGTATGAAGAGACAAGGAAAGAAAGGACCACAAGCAATGCAGGTCAACTCAACGTTAGAAGAGGTAATAGCTGCAGCAGATGGAATGTCAGATAAAGAATTCAGGATATACATGCTTCAGATGATCTGGAGTCTCAAGGAAGACATCAGACAGCAAAATCAGACAATGAAAGATCACTTCAACAATGAATTACATAAACAAATCCAAGAAGCAAAAGATCAACTATACAGGGAGATAGAGGTTATAAAAAACAAACAAACAGAAATCCTAGAAATGCAGGAAGCAATAAACCAACTTAAAAACTCAATTGAGAATACTACCAGCAGAGTAGAACACTTAGAAGATCGAACATCAGACAATGAAGACAAAGTATTTCAACTTGAAAAGAACATAGACAGCTCAGCAAGACTGTTAAGAAACCATGAGCAGAACATCCAAGAAATATGGGATAACATCAAGAGACCAAATTTAAGAGTCATTGGGATACAGGAAGGGACAGAGTTTCAAACCAAAGGAATGAGCAATCTATTCAATGAAATAATACGAGAAAACTTCCCAGACTTGAAGAATGAGACAGAATCCCAAATCCTAGAAGCCTACAGGACGCCGAATGTGCAAAATCATAAGAGATCCACACCTAGACACATTATAATGAAGATACCCAACATACAGAATAAGGAGAGAATTTTAAAAGCTGCAAGAGAAAGGAAGCAGATTACATTTAGGGGTAAACCAATCAGTATAACAGCTGATCTTTCAACACAGACTCTGAAAGCTAGAAGATCCTGGAATAACATATTTCAAACACTGAAAGAAAATGGGTTCCAACCAAGAATTGTGTATCCAGCGAAATTAAGCTTCAGGATGGAAGACGAAATTAAAACCTTCCATGATAAACAAAAGTTAAAAGAATTTGCAGCTAGAAAACCATCTCTTCAAACCATCCTTGGCAAAACATTACAGGAGGAGGAAATGGAAAATAACAATGAAAAGCAACAGTGGGAGGTAGGACAGTAAAGGGGGGAAAATAATCAAAGAGGAAAACAAACCATGTTTAGTAACATAAATAAACAAATATGGCTGGAAGAACAACCCATATCTCAATAATAACCCTAAATGTTAATGGCTTAAACTCACCAATTAAGAGACACAGGCTAGTAGAATGGATCACAAAACAAGACCCAACAATATGCTGCCTACAGGAGATGCATTTGATAGGAAAAGACATACATAGGCTGAAGGTGAAAGGTTGGGAAAAATCATATCACTCATATGGACTTCGGAAACAAGCAGGTGTGTCCATACTCATATCAAATAAAATAGATTTCAAGCCCAAGTTAATCAAAAGGGATAAAGAGGGACACTACATACTGCTCAAGGGAACCATACACCAACAAGACATAACAATCATAAATATATATGCCCCTAACAATGGTGCAGCTATGTTCATCAAACAAACTCTTCTCAAGTTCAAGAGTCTAATAGACCACCATACAATAATCATGGGAGACTTCAACACACCTCTCTCACCAATGGACAGATCTTCCAAACAAAAGTTGAATAAGGAAACTATAGAACTCAATAACACAATTAATAACCTAGACTTAATTGACATATATAGAATATACTACCCAACATCAAGCAGTTACACTTTTTTCTCAGCAGCACATGGATCCTTCTCAAAAATAGATCACATATTATGTCACAGGGCAACTCTTAGACAATATAAAGGAGTAGAGATAATACCATGCATCTTATCTGATCATAATGGAATGAAACTGAAAATCAACGATAAAAGAAGGAAGGAAAAAGCATACATCACTTGGAAAATGAACAATAGTTTACTGAATGATCAATGGGTTATAGAAGACATCAAGGAGGAAATTAAAAAATTCTTAGAGATAAATGAAAACACAGACACAACATATCGGAATCTATGGGACACATTGAAAGCAGTTCTAAGAGGAAAATTCATTGCGTGGAGTTCATTCCTTAAAAAAAGAAAAAACCAACAAATAAATGATCTCATACTTCATCTCAAAATCCTAGAAAAAGAAGAGCAAAACAACAGCAAAAGAAGTAGAAGGCAAGAAATAATTAAAATCAGAGCTGAAATTAATGAAATTGAAACAAAAGAAACAATTGAAAAAATTGACAAAACTAAAAGTTGGTTCTTTGAAAAAATAAACAAAATTGACAGACCCTTAGCCATGCTAGCAAAGAGAAGAAGAGAGAGAACTCAAATTACTAGCATACGGGATGAAAAAGGCAATATCACAACAGACACTTCAGAAATACAGAAGATAATCAAAAATTATTTTGAATCCTTATACTCCAATAAATTAGAAGATAGTGAAGGCATAGATAAATTTCTTAAGTCATATGATCTGCCCAGATTGAGTCAGGAAGATATAGACAACCTAAACAGACCAATATCAATTGAGGAAATAGAAGAAACCATAAAAAGACTACCAACTAAGAAAAGCCCAGGACCGGATGGGTATACAGCAGAGTTTTACAAAACCTTTAAAGAGGAACTAATACCAATACTTTTCAAGCTACTTCAGGAAATAGAAAAAGAGGGAGAACTTCCAAATTCATTCTACGAGGCCAACATCACCCTGATACCTAAACCAGACAAAGACACTTCAAAGAAAGAAAACTACAGACCAATATCTCTAATGAACCTAGATGCAAAAATCCTCAATAAAATTCTGGCGAATCGGATACAAAAACATATCAAAAAAATTCTGCACCATGATCAAGTAGGATTCATCCCTGGGATGCAAGGCTGGTTCAATATACGGAAATCAATAAATGTTATTCACCACATCAATAGACTTAAAAATAAGAACCATATGATCATCTCGATAGATACGGAAAAAGCATTCGACAAAGTACAGCATCCCTTTATGTTCAAAACTCTAGAAAAACTAGGGATAACAGGAACATACCTCAATATTGTAAAAGCAATCTATGCTAAGCCTCAGGCTAGCATCATTCTGAATGGAGAAAAATTGAAGGCATTCCCTCTAAAATCTGGAACAAGACAGGGATGCCTTCTCTCACCACTTCTATTCAACATAGTTCTCAAAACACTGGCCAGAGCAATTAGACAGACGAAAGAAATTAAAGGCATAAAAATAGGAAAAGAAGAACTTAAATTATCACTATTTGCTGATGACATGATTCTATACCTAGCAGACCCAAAAGGGTCTACAAAGAAACTATTAGAGCTAATAAATGAATTCAGCAAAGTGGCAGGATATAAAATCAACACGCATAAATCAAAGTCATTCCTATATATCAGCTTCAAATCCTCTGAAATGGAAATGAGGACAACCACTCCATTCACAATATCTCCAAAAAAAAAATAAAATACTTGGGAATCAACCTAACAAAAGAGGTGAAAGACTTATACAATGAAAACTACAGAACCCTAAAGAGAGAAATAGAAGAAGATCTTAGAAGATGGAAAAATATACCCTGTTCATGGATAGGCAGAACTAACATCATCAAAATGGCGATATTACCAAAAGTTCTCTATAGGTTTAATGCAATGCCAATCAAAATCCCAACGGCATTTCTTGTAGAAATAGAGAAAGCAATCATGAAATTCATATGGAAAAATAAAAGACCCAGAATAGCAAAAACAATGCTAAGCAGAAAGTGTGAATCAGGCGGTATAGCGATACCAGACTTCAAACTATACTACAGAGCAATAGTAACAAAAACAGCATGGTACTGGTACCAAAACAGGCGGGTGGACCAATGGTACAGAATAGAGGACACAGAAACCAATCCACAAAACTACAACTATCTTATATTTGATAAAGGGTCTAAAAGCATGCAATGGAGGAAGGATAGCATCTTCAACAAATGGTGCTGGGAAAACTGGAAATCCATATGCAACAAAATGAAACTGAATCCCTTTCTCTCGCCATGCACAAAAGTTAATTCAAAATGGATCAAGGAGCTTGATATCAAATCAGAGACACGCCGTCTGATAGAAGAAAAAGTTGGCTATGATCTACATACTGTGGGGTCGGGCTCCAAATTCCTCAATAGGACACCCATAGCACAAAAGTTAATAACTAGAATCAACAAATGGGACTTACTCAAACTAAAAAGTTTTTTCTCAGCAAAAGAAACAATAAGAGAGGTAAATAGACAGCCTACATCCTGGGAACAAATCTTTACTCCTCACACTTCAGATAGAGCCCTAATATCCAGAGTATACAAAGAACTCAAAAAATTAGACAATAAGAGAACAAACAACCCAATCAACAAATGAGCCAAGGACCTGAACAGACACTTCTCAGAGAAGGACATACATTCAATCAACAAGTACATGAAAAAATGCTCACCATCTCTAGCAGTCAGAGAAATGCAAATCAAAACCACCCTAAGATACCATCTCACTCCAGTTAGATTGGCAGCCATTATGAAGTCAAACAACAACAAGTGCTGGCGAGGATGTGGGGAAAAGGGTACACTTGTACATTGCTGGTGGGACTGCAAATTGGTGCAGCCAATTTGGAAAGCAGTATGGAGATTTCTTGGAAAGCTGGGAATGGAGCCACCATTTGACCCAGCTATTCCCCTTCTTGGTCTATTCCCTAAAGACCTAAAAAGAGCATGCTACAGGGACACTGCTACATCGATGTTCATAGCAGCACAATTCACAATAGCAAGACTGTGGAACCATCCTAGATGCCCTTCAATAGACGAATGGATAAAAAAAATGTGGAATTTATACACAATGGAGTATTACTCTGCATTAAAAAATGACAAAATCATAGAATTTACAGGGAAATGGATGGCATTAGAGCAGATTATGCTAAGTGAAGCTAGCCAATCCCTGAAAAACAAATGCCAAATGTCTTCTTTGATATAAGGAGAGTAACTAAGAACAGAGTAGGGTCGAAGAGCATGAGAAGAAGATTAACATTAAACAGGGATGAGAGGTGGGAGGGAAAGGGAGAGAGAAGGGAAATTGCATGGAAATGGAAGTAGACCCTCAGAGTTATACAAAAGTACATACAAGAGGAAGTGAGGGGAAAGGGAAAAATAATACAAGGGGGACAAATGAATGACAGTAGAGGGGGCAGAGAGAGAAGAGGGGAGGGGAGGGGAGGGGAGGGGGGATAGTAGAGGATAGGAAAGGCAGCAGAACACAACAGACACTAGTATGGCAATATGTAAATCAATGGATGTGTAACTGATGTGATTCTGCAATCTGTATATGGGGTAAAAATGGGAGCTCATAACCCACTTGAATCAAATTGTGAAATATGATATATCAAGAACTATATAATGTTTTGAACAACCAACAATAAAAAATTTAAAAAAAAAAAAGAAACAATAAGAGAGGTAAATAGGGAGCCTACATCCTGGGAACAAATCTTTACTCCTCACACTTCAGATAGAGCCCTAATATCTAGAGTATACAAAGAACTCAAAAAATTAGACAATAAAATAACAAACAACCCAATCAACAAATGGGCCAAGGACCTGAACAGACACTTCTCAGAGGAGGACATACAATCAATCAACAAGTACATGAAAAAATGCTCACCATCTCTAGCAGTCAGAGAAATGCAAATCAAAACCACCCTAAGATACCATCTCACTCCAGTTAGATTGGCAGCCATTATGAAGTCAAACAACAACAAGTGCTGGCGAGGATGTGGGGAATAGGGTACACTTGTACATTGCTGGTGGGACTGCAAATTGGTGCAGCCAATTTGGAAAGCAGTATGGAGATTTCTTGGAAAGCTGGGAATGGAGCCACCATTTGACCCAGTTATTCCCCTTCTCGGTCTATTCCCTAAAGACCTAAAAAGAGCATGCTACAGGGACACTGCTACATCGATGTTCATAGCAGCACAATTCACAATAGCAAGACTGTGGAACCATCCTAGATGCCCTTCAATAGACGAATGGATAAAAAAAATGTGGCATTTATACACAATGGAGTATTACTCTGCATTAAAAAATGACAAAATCATAGAATTTACAGGGAAATGGATGGCATTAGAGCAGATTATGCTAAGTGAAGCTAGCCAATCCCTGAAAAACAAATGCCAAATGTCTTCTTTGATATAAGGAGAGTAACTCAGAACAGAGTAGGGTCGAAGAGCATGAGAAGAAGATTAACATTAAACAGGGATGAGAGGTGGGAGGGAAAGGGAGAGAGAAGGGAAATTGCATGGAAATGGAAGGAGACCCTCAGAGTTATACAAAAGTACATACAAGAGGAAGTGAGGGGAAAGGGAAAAATAATACAAGGGGGACAAATGAATGACAGTAGAGGGGGCAGAGAGAGAAGAGGGGAGGGGAGGGGAGGGGGAGGGGGGATAGTAGAGGATAGGAAAGGCAGCAGAACACAACAGACACTAGTATGGCAATATGTAAATCAATGGATGTGTAACTGATGTGATTCTGCAATCTGTATATGGGGTAAAAATGGGAGCTCATAACCCACTTGAATCAAAGGGTGAAATATGATATATCAAGAACTATGTAATGTTTTGAATAACCAACAATAAAAAAAAAGAAATAATATCAGGCCTGGGGTTGTGGCTCAGCAGTAGAGTGCTTGCCTAGCACATTTGAGGCCCTGGGTTCGATCCTCAGCACCACATAAAAAATAAATAAACAAATTAAAACTATTATGTCCTACTAAAAAATAAATATTAAAAAAAGAAATAATATCAGAAAACTTTCCAAACATGAAGAATGAATTGGAAATCCAAATTCAAGACACCTACAGGATGCCAAATGTACAAAATCACAACAGATCCACACAAAGGCACATTATAATAAAAATGCCCAACATACAGAATAAAAGCCATGAGAGAAAGGAATCAGATTACATATAGGGGAAAAACCAATTAGGATGATGGGAGATTTTTCGACACAGACCCTGAAAGCTAGAAAATCCTGGAACAATATATATCCAGCTCTGAAAGAAAATGGGTGCCAACCAAGAATCTTGTATCCAGCAAAATTAAGCTTTAGATTTGAAGATGAAATAAAAACCTTCCATGATAAACAAAAGTTAAAAGAATTTATAGCTAGAAAACCAGCACTACAAAATATCTTTGGAAAAATATTCCATGAAGAGGAAATGAAAAACAATAATAAAATCAGCAGAGGGCGGTAGTACCCTAAAGTAAAAACTAATCAAAGAAAAAAATCAAGTCAAATTAAATAACAAAAATAAACAAATATGGCTGGGAATACAAAACCATGTCTCAATAATAACCCTGAATGTTAATGGCTTAAACTCACCAATCAAAAGACATAGGCTAATAGATTGGATTTTTTAAAAAGACCCAACAATATGCTGCCTCCAGGAGACTCATTTTATAGAAAAATAAATACACAGACTGAAGGTGAAAGGTTGGGAAAAATCATACCACCAGCTGGACTGCAGAAGCAAGCAGGGGTTTCCATTCTCATATCTAATAAAGTAGACTTCAAGCCAAAGTTAATCAAAAGGGATAAAGATGAACACTACATACTGCTCAAGGGAACCATACACCAACAAGACATAACAATCATAAATATATATGCCCCAAACAATGGTGCAGCTATGTTCTTCAAACAAATTCTTCTCAAGTTCAAGAGTCAAATTGATCACAACACAATAATCTTGGGTGACTTTAACACACCTCTCTCACCACTGGATAAATCTTCCAAACAAAAGTTGAATAAAGAAACTACAGAGCTCAATAACACAATTAATAACTTAGACTTAACTGACATATATAGAATATTTTAACCAGCATCAAGCGGATACACTTTCTTCTCAGCAGCACATGGATCCTTCTCTAAAATAGACCATATACTATGCAACAAAGCAACTCTTAGCAAATACAAAAAAGTAGAGATACTACCATGCATTTTATCAGATCATAATGGAATGAAATTGGAAATCAATGACAAAATAAAAAATAAAAATTTCTGCATCATGTGGAGACTGAACAATATCCTACTGAATGAACAATGGGTTACAGAAGACATAAAGGAGGAGATTAAAATTCTTAGAGGTAAATGAGAACACAGACACAACATATTGAATCTCTGGAACACTATGAAAGCAGTACTAAGAGGAAAGTTCATTGCATGCAGTTCATTCCTTAAAAGAAGAAAAAGTCAACAAATAAATAACCTCATATTACATCTCAAAGCCCTAGAAAAAGAAGAACAAATCAATCACATAAGTAATAGAAGGCAAGAAATAATTAAAATTACAGCTGAAATCAATGAAATTGAAACAAAATAAACAATTGAAAAAGTTGACAAAACAAAAAGTTGGTTCTTTGAAAAAATAAATAAAATTGACAGACCTTTAGCAACAATAATGAAGAGAAGGAGAGAGAAAATTCAAATTACCAGCATAAGTGATGAAAAAGGTAATATCACAACAGACACTACAGAAATACAGAGGATACTTAGAAATTATTCTTGAAAACTTGTACTCCAATAAAATAGAAGATACTGAAGGCACTGACAAATTTCTTACGTCATATAATTTGCCCAGATTGAATCAGGAAGATACACACAATTTAAACAGACCAATATCAAGTGATGAAATAGAAGACGCAATCAGAAGCCTACCAACCAAGAAAAGCCCAGGACCGGATGAATACACAGCTGAGTTCTACAAGACCTTTAAAGAAGAACTAATACCAATACTCTTCAATTTATTTCAGGAAATAGAAAAAGAGGCAGCACTTCCAAACTCATTCTATGAGGCCAATATCACCCTGATTCCAAACCAGGCAAAGACACATCAAAGAAAAAATACTTTAGACCAATATCTCTAATGAACATAAATGCAAAAATTCTCAATAAAATTCTGGCAAATCAAATACAAAAACATCAAAAAGATTGTGCACCATTGCCGCAGTCTGGCTGGGCACAAAATCACGAGCCACTCAAGCAGGAACAAAGTTTATTTTTTGAAACTGCCGCCAATGTCCGGTACGCGCCCGGGAAGATTTTTTCCACCCACGCGGCCTCCTCCCGGACCCTCAGAGAGAGCTCCTCCCCCGGAACTCCCTCCTACTGTACTTCCCCAACCAATGGGAACTCTCCAGGAGTCCCGTAGCCGGCCTAGGTGAACAGCAGGAGTCCAATATCCATATGAATGCAAATCTTAACATAATCATATCATCTCAATGGCTAGCTGGCGTCACCTTTAGACTAAAAATGCCATGCATCATATACTTGGCTCTTAGCACACCATGATCAAGTGGGATTCATCCCAGGGATGCAAGGTTGGTTCAACATACATAAATCAATAAATGTAATTCATCACATCAGTAGACTCAAAGATAAGAACCATATGATAATCTCAATAGATGCAGAAAAAGCATTTGACAAAATACAGCACCCCTTCATGTTCAAAACACTAGAAAATCTAGGGATAACAGGAACATATCTCAATATCATAAGGGCTATCTAAGCTAAGCCCCAGGCCAACATCATTCTAAATGGAGAAAAATTGAAGGCATTCCCTCTAAAAACTAGAACAAGACAGGGATGCCCTCTTTCACCACTTCTATTTAACATAGTTCTTGAAATACTGGCCAGAGCAATTAGACGAAAGAAATTAAAGGGATACACATAGGAAAAGAAGAACTTAAATTAGCACTATTTGCTGACGATATGATTCTATACCTAGAAGACACAAAAAGCTCCTCCAGAAACTAGTACTAGTAAAACTAGTTGCATAGTATATATTCTAGAACTAGTAACTGAATTCAGCAAAGTAGCAGGATATAAAATCAACACCCATAAATCAAAGGCATTTCTGTGTATCAGTGAAAAATCCTCTGAGAGGGAAATGAGGAAAACTACCCCATTTACAATAGCCTCAAAAAAAAAAAAAAAACAAAAAAACTTGGAAATCAACTTAACAAAAGGGGTAAAAGATCTATACAATGAAAATTACATAACCCTAAAGAAAGAAGTCAAAGCTGACCTTAGAAGATGGAAAGATCTACCTTGCTCTTGGATAGGCAGAATTAATATTATCAAAATAACCACATTTCCAAAAGCACTGTATAGATTAAATGCAATTCTAATGAAAATCCCAATGGCATTCCTCATAGAAATAGAAAAAGCAATCATGAAATTCATCTGGAAAAATAAGAGACCCAGAATAGCTAAAGCAATCCTTAGCAGGAAGAATGAAGCAAGTGGCATCACTATACCAGAACTTAAACTATACTGCAGAGCAATAGTAACAAAACCAGCATGGTATTGGCACCAAAACAGACTGGTAGACCAATGGTACAGAATACAGAACACAGAGACTAACTCACAAAACTACAATATCTTATAATAGACAAAGGTGCCAAGAACATGCATTGGAGAAAACATAGCCTCTTCAACAAATGGTGCTGGGAAAATTGGAAATCCATGTGCAACAAAATGAAATTAAACCACTATCTCTCACCATGCACAAAACTCAACTCAAAATGGATCAAGGACCTAGGAATTAAACCAGAGACTCTGCGTCTAGTAGAAGAAAAAGTAGGCCCTAATCTTCATTATGTGGGATTAGGCCCCAACTTCCTTAATAAGACTCCTTTGGCACAAGAATTAAAATCAAGAATCAATAAATGGGATCGACTCAAACTAAAGAGTTTCTTCTCAGCAAAAGAAACAATTTGTGAGGTGAATAGAGAGCCTACATCTTGGGAGCAAATCTTTACCCCTCACACAACAGATGGAGCACTAATCTCTAGGGTATATGAAGAACTCAAAAATCTAAGCACCAAAAAAAAAACAAATAACCCAATCAATAAATGGGCCAAGGACCTGTACAGACACTTCTCAGAAGAGGATATACAATCAATCAACAAATATATAAAAAAATGTTTATCATCACTAGCAATTAGAGAATTGCAAATCAAAACTAATCTAAGATATCATCTCACTCCAGTCAGAATGGCAGCTTTTCTGAAGACAAACAACAATAAGTGTTGGCGAGGATGTGGGGGAAAAGGCACACTCATCCATTGCTGGTGGGACTTCAAACTAGTGCAGCCAATATGGAAAGCAGTATGGAGATTTCTTGGAAAATTGGGAATGGAACCACCATTTGACCCAGCTATCCCTCTCCTCAGTCTAAAAAGGATTTAAAAACAGCATACTACAGGGACACAGCCACATCAATGTTTATAGCAGCACAATTCACAATAGCTAAACTGTGGAACTAACCTAGATGCCCTTCAATAGATGAATGGATTTTTTTAAATGTGGCATATATACACAATAGAATATTACTCAGCAATAAAAGAGAATAAAATCATAGCATTTGCAGGTAAATTGATGGAGTTGGAGAAGATAATGCTAAGTGAAGTTAGCCAATCCCCAAAAAACAAATGCTGAATGTTTTCTCTGATATAAGGTGACTGACTCATAGTGGAGTAGGGAGGGGGAGCATGGGAGGAATAGACGAACTCTAGATAGGGCAGAGGGGTGGGGAGGGAAGGTAGGTGGCAAGGGGTTAGCAATGATGGTGGAATATGATGGACATCATTATCCAAAGTACATGTATAAAGACATGAATTGGTGTGAACATTACTTTATATATAACAGAGTTATGAAAAATTGTGCTCTATATGTGTAATAAGAATTGTAATATATTTCACTGTCATGAATTTAAAAAATAAAATCCATTAAAAAAACCTGCCAAGCTTCTTTCCAAACTGGTTGTACCATTTTTACATTCTCAAAAGCAGTGTTTAAGAGTTCCGGTTGCTCTACATTCTCATTAGTATTTGGTATGTCAGTCTTTTTTTTCCTAGTGGGCACATAAAGGTATTTTAATGTGTTTTTAATTTGAACATCCCTAATGACTGATGATATTGATTTTTTTTTTAAACTGAGGATTGAACCCAGGGGTGCTTAACCACTGATCCACCATTCCCAGCCTTTTTTATATCTTATTTTGAGACAAGGTGTCTAAGTTGCTTAGGGCCTTGCTAAGTTGCTGAGGCTGGCTTTGAACTTACTATTCTCCTGTTTTAGCCTCCCAAGCCTCTAAGATTATAGATGTGCTGCACTGCACCTAGCCTTGATCATTTTTTCATGTGGTTTTTCTTTTTTTTTTTTTTGCATTTGTATATCTTTGGTGAAGTATTTATGCAAATCACTTGATCATTTAAAATATTATGTTTTTCCCTTAATTCCTAGTTTTTTTAAAAATTTGTTCTTTTTAGTTATACATGACAGTAGAGTATGATCTGACATATTTATATGAACATGAAGTACATCTTATTCTAATTAGGATCCCATTCTTGTGATTGTACATGACATGGAGTTTCACTGGTGGCGTATTCAAATCTGAACATACAAAAGTTAAGTCAGATTCATTCTACTCTCTTTCCTACTTCCTGTCTCCCCATTCTTCCCTTCCCTTCCCATTGTCTAATCTACTGAACTTCTATTCTTCCCCTCCCTCCCTTGTATCAGAGAGAACATTTGACCTTTGGTTTCTTGAGATTGGCTTATTTTGCTTCGAATCATAGTCTTCAGATCCATCCAATTGCTGGCAAAAGTCATAAACTTATTCTTTTTTGTGGCTGAGTAATATTCAATTGTGTAAGGCTGGGACATGTGAGGCACTGGGTTCGATCCTAAGCACCACAAAAATAAATAAATAAATAAAAATTAAAAGATTAAAAACTTAAAGATAAATAAATGTATTGTGTCCATCTACAACTAAAAATTTAAAAATTCCATTGTGTATACATATCACATTTTCTTTATCCATTCATCTGTTGATGGGCACCTACGTTGGTTCCATAGCTTAGCTTTTGTGAATTAAGCTGCTATAAACATTGATGTGGCTGTCACTATAGTATGTTGTTTTTACGTCCTTTGGGTATATACTGAGGAGTGGGAAAACTGAGTTAAGTGGTGGGTCCATTTCAAGTTTCCTGAAGAATCTCCATGCTGATTTCCAGAGTGGCTGTACAAATTTGCAGTCCAACCAACAATGTATGAATGTATCCTTTCCCCCCACACCCTCACCAACATTTATTGTTACTTGTATTCTTGATAATTGCCATTATGACTGGAGTGAGATGAAAAATATATTTTGACTACAGTTCTTTATCAGATGTATGTTTTGCCTTGTCTGTGTTTTATTTTTATTATCTTTCAAAGGGCAGATGTTCTTAAAGTTGATGAAGGTTACCATCAATTTTTCTCTTATGGATTAGGCTTTTGGTGATGTAAATACACACACACACATCTATAAACACACACATACATATGTATGTATATAAATGTATATATGTATGTAAAAACATATATACTGTATAGTGTGTGTGTACGGGTGTGTGTGTTTGATGCTGGAAATCTAACCCAGAGCGTGTTAGGCAAGTGTTCTATCACTGAGCTACACCCCAATCCTTGAAATACTTTTTTTTTTAAATATTTTTTTTAGTTGTAGATGGACACAATACTTTCCTTCCTTCCTTCCTTCCTTTCTTTCTTTCTTTCTTTCTTTTGCTGAGGATTGAACACAGTGCATCACACATGCCAGGCAAGCACTCTGCTACTGAACCACACTCCCAGTCCTTGAAATACTTTTAAAATTCATTGTATTACACCATGTTTGCAGGGTTTCCTCCCATGATAATCATCAATTCATTGCTTCTTATTGAAATCCATCTTTCTTGTCTGCTCTGAGAAAATAAAAATGGATCCTTCACATATACCTTTTTTTTTAAATTTTTTGTTAGTAGTAGATGGACCCAATATCTTTATTTGTTTTTATGTGGTGGCTGAGGATCAAACCCAGGGCCTCACATGTGCTAGGTGAGCATTCTTCTGCTGAGCCACAACCCCAGCCCCTCACATGCACCTTTCTTAGTTAAGCCTTGTCAACTGATGGCACTGGAGAGACACTGCAGGAGGGAAGGGGCCTGCTTCCTGGTCCTTGTGTATCAGCTCAGCACATTCTGCCGCAGAGCTAGTTTCTGCAGTCCGCATGGCTTCTCTAGTGCCAGTTCCATCAACCAGTAGCTTCCCTCAATGCCCCCTGCCACTCAGGTGGGTTCTAGCAGAGTGTGTCCAGTGAGACACCTCCCTGTGGACAGCTTGCTCAGCTGATACAGTGCCACAATGACTTCTCTGCCATTCAGTGTTCTACATCTGTGTTAGGTAGGAATTCAGGACACCAAGATGTCTGAGATAAGGTGAAAGGATGCTGCCAGAGGACAAAACATGCAGAGGAGTCCTGTCCCTGTTTATGATAAGTCCCATTACCATGACACTGAGGATTTATCACTATTACAACTACAGGTTAGGAATTTTTAAATGACCATGGGGGTAAATTGGACAGTATTCTAATCAGGTTTTCTAAAGTAACCAATAGGGGAAAATTGGACTATAGTCTAATCAGGTATCCTAAGGCAACCAATGGGGAAAATGGGATAAGGTCTTCAATCATGTCCACATAGGAAAGAGAATACCTCATAGCTCAGCATGTAAGATCCTAATTTCCAGATACCAGGGCCTTGAGCTTCCCTCTTTTGCTCCTCCCACTCCACTCTACCTTATGAAGTGTTACTTCCACTTTCACCTTCAATAAATCTGTACTTTGCTGTTATTTTTATGTGTCTTGCTCAGTTCTTTGTTGGGGACGCCAAGGACATAAGCCCAAATTGGACACTGTGATAACACCTGTGCCCTCTCCAGCAAGGTTGGTTATCAGCCCAGGAGTGGAAGGGCTCTCCTTCTTGGAAGCTATATCTTAGCCACAGGTAGTGGTTATTATATTATATATCAATTATTATTATTATTATTATTATTATTATTATTATCTTCTTTAAAATTCTTTTCTTCTTATTAGCCCAACATCTCCCCCTCTCTGTTTAAACAAAAAGCATGTGGCTTAGGGACCGTGCCTGCCTTAGGTTGTCCAATAGTACATATGGTCCTTACCCGTTAGGTTGGTACCATTGCAATTGGATCTTACCCGTCACTGACTACCGGTCCAGTATACAGCCACACCTGTGGAGAGGTCTTTGTACCAGCGGGGGGGTGAGGTTCTTTGCCTCACCTCTGTTGGCCCCCAAATTTTAGCTGGACAATCATGACAAGCAGAAGGGAGGAAGATACACCAAGCCAATTGACGGCTCCTTTTGGAAAAATTGTACCACCGATGGCAACATCAACCAAAATGCACCCACTATTATGACTAGACAAGGTTTTAGGAAAGGAAAAAGATTAGAAAAACAAGAACAAGGTATAGCAGCATCAATACAAATAGATCAAGGAACAGACAGACATGGGTTGGATTTTCAGAAAGGGCCACTGAGACAATAAAAATTACTTGGAAATCAGACCAGTATGGGTTCCTCAGTGGCCCCTGACTAAAGAAAAGATACAAGCAGCCCATGACCTGGTCAAACAACAATTAGCTGAAGGACATATACAACCTTCTGTATCTCCCCATAATACTCCCATTTTTGTCATCAAAAAGAAATCTGGTAAATGGAGATTATTGCAAGATTTAAGAGCCATTAATAATGAGATGGTTATTATGGGACCTGCTCAATCGGGGATTCCTCAGTTGTCTGCTTTGCCAAAAACCTGGTATGTTTTAGTTATAGATATTAAAGATTGTTTTTTTTTCAATTCCAATTCATCCTGAGGATAGTCCACATTTTGCATTTCCTATCCCTGTACTGAATCATGAAGGTCCTGATCAGAGATATGAATGGAAAGTACTCCCTCAAGGGATGGCTAACAGCCCAACTATGTGTCAAATTTATGTTAACAAAGTAATCCAGCCACTTAGAAATCAAAATCCTGAACTACAAATATTTCACTATATGGATGATGTATTATTAGCACACAAAGCTAAAAACACATTGCTAGAATGTTATGCCACACTTACAAACTTATTAAAAAATTATAATCTAGAGATAGCAATAGATAAAGTACAATTAAATTTTCCAATTAATTATTTAGGAGTTCTATTATCCTCAACCATGGTGCGTCCACCAAAAATTCAAATACGAGTAGATCAACTCAAATCACTTAATGACTTTCAAAAGTTATTAGGAGACATAAATTGGATAAGGCCTTATTTAGGTATACCAACAGGAGAGTTGGGACCTTTATTTGATATCCTAAAAGGTCCATCAGATCCAAATTCACCCCGAATGTTAACGCCTGAAGCAAGAAAGGCATTAAAAATCATTGAAACATATATGGAAAATATGCATTTGGATAGAATTGATATGTTTGCCTTTATTATTTATTGTACTACCAACAAAAAATATTCCTACAGGAGTATTTTGGCAAGAAGGTCCATTATTATGGATACATTTATCTTATTCTCCTAACACTATTCTTACTAGGTATCCTGAGGCTGTAGGACAATTAATACTCAAAGGAATAAAAGCAGCAAAGGGAGTGTTTGGAATTTCTCCCAATAAAATTATTACTCCATATACTATGAATCAAATTGATGAGTTAGCTAATGAGTTAAATACTTGGGCAATAATCATGTCCAAATCTAATGTTTCATTTGATAACCACTTACCATCTAATCCTTTATTGTCTTTTTGGTCATCGCATCCTGTAATTTTTCCAAAAATGACAAGAAAAACACCTATCATGAATGCTCCAAATATATTCACTGATGGATCAAATAATGGTACAGCAGCAATAGTTACACCTGATCAAACTTTTACATTTTTAGTACCCAAACAATCAGCTCAAAAGGTAGAGCTTAATGCAGTATTACAAGCTTTTGTGATGTTTAAAGATTCTGTATTTAATTTATTTTCCGATAGTCAGTATATAGTTAACGCTATAGTATCCCTTGAAGATGCTGGTAGGATTTCCCCTTCCTCTACTGTTTTCTCTTTGCTTTCCACTATACAAAGTCTAATCTGGGACAGAAAAGATCCATTCTTTATAGGACATATCAGGGCACATACAGGATTGCCTGGAGCCCTTAGTTTGGGCAATGATTTAGCAGATATAACTACACATGACATACATATTTTCTCTACACTTGAAGAAGCTATAAATTTTCATAAACGGTTCCATGTCAATGCTAATACTTTACAAAAGCGTTTTAAAATAACTAAGGAACAAGCTAGACAAATAATAAAACAATGTCAAAATTGTGTGACCTTTTTACCACAAGTTAATCTTGGAGTCAATCCTAGAGGATTGATACCTAACCATATTTGGCAGATGGATGTCACACACTTGCCAGAATTTGGAAAATTAAAATATTTGCATGTTACAGTTGATACTTCTTCTGGATTTTTGATGGGTTCCCTTCATGCCGGAGAAAAAACTAAAGATGTTATAGCTCATTGCTTACAAAATTTTGCCACTGTGGGCATTCCAAAACAGTTAAAAACAGATAATGCCCCTGGTTATACTTCTACCTCTTTTAAACAATTTTGCTCATCATTTGGCATTACTCATATAACAGGAATCCCATACAATCCACAGGGACAAGTCATAGTTGAAAGAGCTCATCAAACTATTAAATTGTACTTATTAAAGCAAAAAGAAGGAATTGGGAAGGGGTATATATTCCCCAAAGATAAACTTAAAATAACCCTTTTTACTCTAAACTTTTTAAATTTGGATTCATCAGGACTTAGTGCTGCGGAAAGGCATATGTGTCCAAAAAATGTATATAAGCCCAAGGTACTTTGGAAGGATATTCTAACAGGACAATGGAAAGGTCCTGACCCAGTGATTGTCTGGAGTCGGGGGTCTGTTTGTATGTTCCACAGGGAGAACAGCAGCCGATTTGGATTCCAGAGAGATTAACCAAGGTCCTGACCCAGTGATTGTCTGGAGTCGGGGGTCTGTTTGTGTGTTTCCACAGGGAGAACAGCAGCCGATTTGGATTCCAGAGAGATTAACTAAAGCGATTTCTACAGACCAAAAAGAAGATGATTTGACTCAAGTCCATAACAGCTGATATCCAAAACTCCAGCTTGGCTATCCTTACATCTGCGATAGAACCAGGATGCTTTTTTCAATAGCAATTTTATTATTGCCCTTTCCCACATTCTATTTCGTTTTTTGAGCTCATACAGACCTAGGTTAATGTTTTGCTGATCAGTTCTATTTTTTGACTATAGAGTTTTTAAACATTGCAATGGAGATTTCACCTGTAAAAAGTTATAAGGCCTTTACTATTAGGTTATGTGTTGTATGTATTATATGTGTGCACACTTGTGTTTTGTGTTATATGTTTAAATGTACGTATGTCATATATCATATATGATGAGCGCTCATGAAAAAATGGATCCAAATATATTTTTTTTATTCACGTGATTTAAATGGTTTAATTTAAATTGGGTAAACAACTGTTGAGGATTGTTTTAATATGTGAACAAAAAACGAGGTTAACAGATCTGTTTGTTTACTTTCACCTTTCCTTTTCATTATATTTAATAATTCTCTTAAAGATAATGTAAATTGTTAAGAAAATTGTTTTCTTTTAGTGCCTTCTGTAATGTTACATAATTTTTTCTTTAGCCATTATTGCCAGAATTCCTATCTTCATCCCAGTGCCGGTGAAGACAATGTAAATTGTTAAGAAAATTGTTTTCTTTTAGTGCCTTCTGGAATGTTACATAATTTTTTCTTTAGCCATTATTGCCAGAATTCCTATCTTCATCCCAGTGCTGGTGAAGTCAAAGATAAAACCAATCTACAGCTTCTGCAATAGCCATCACTGAACTGCTTGCAGAACTTGCCTGGACACATTGTGAACTCACCTGTATGCATTGTGAACTATTTGTTGGTGCAGCGACTTGTGGTAGTGTTGGGGTATTTTTGCTGATGATGCCATCGGTGGTACAATTTTTCCAAAAGGAGCCGTCAATTGGCTTGGTGTATCTTCCTCCCTTCTGCTTGTCATGATTGTCCAGCTAAAATTTGGGGGCCAACAGAGGTGAGGCAAAGAACCTCACCCCCCTGCTGGTACAAAGACCTCTCCACAGGTGTGGCTGTATACTGGACCGGTAGTCAGTGACGGGTAAGATCCAATTGCAATGGTACCAACCTAACGGGTAAGGACCATATGTACTATTGGACAACCTAAGGCAGGCACGGTCCCTAAGCCACATGCTTTTTGTTTAAACAGAGAGGGGGAGATGTTGAGAGCCACAGCCGAAGGGGCCCCAGCAAACTTCCAGCTGCCAGCAAACTTCCAGCTGCCGGCTGATGATTGGCTCACAGCGGCCCCAGCAACATCTAGCTGATTGGCTCCTCTGCGGTGATGCTCATTGGGCTGTTTCCCTGCCCTTTCAGACCATGGAGCTGCTCATTGGGGGACTTTTTTGGCTCCGCCCATGTGACCCAGCCAATCGGCCTCAAGAGCAGGAGGATTGTGGGAGGTGGAGAGAGAGGCTTGTGTTGGAGAGGGAGGCTTGTGGAAAGCTGGTGGTGGCAGTTGGGGCTCTGAGGGTTTTTCCTGAGAGGCTGTTTTGTTTGGCGTGTCTGGTTCTAAAAATAAAGTTAGTTTCTTTTGACAAGTGGCTCCTGATTGTGCCCAGCCAGACTGCGGCAATTATTATTATTATCTTCTTTAAAATTATTTTCTTCTTATTAGTCCAAACAGTTGGCAAGCCATGATCCATGAGGCAAATCCAGCCCACTGCTTATTTATATATATATATATATATATAAAGCTTTATTGGAACACAGCCATGTTCATTTGTTTATGTATTATCTGTGACTGCTTTCATACTTCAACTATTACCAAGAGTTCAATCCTTGTCCCTGATACCAAACCAATAACAAGGATGAGAAAAAGAGAAAAAAAAAAAAAAGTTTTATTGTTTGCTAGCAAAGGAGAAACAGAGGACTCCAGCCCCAGAGGCTGTGATTCTGCCCTTCAGGGAAAAGGGTTTTTTTAAAAAGGTGATTCAAAGGCTACATTCCACATGTTCTGTCTGAAATTATAACTCACTTGTTAATTTGGGAGACAATCATTTCTGAGATCTTCTGATGCTATCCTCAGTCTACCACGCGGCCTGCGCAATGGTTTCATTAATGAGGTTTTAGGCATAAAGTTAGTTAGAAGAGATCGAAATAAAACACACAGACTCAGTTACCTTATTTCTATTGCCAGGTCCGAGACGGCTCCCCTCTCTGGCTCCAACCTCTAACCGCCCAGCAGGGCAGCAAGGATTACTCAGGGCTAGCAGGAGAGAGAGAGAGTGAACACGCCAGGGAGTAGCCTTTTATTGGGGAACAAGAAATTTAGGGGATAATTCCATCTAATGAAGGTTGAGGGGGGACTGTACTCCAAGGTCAGGGTCAGTGATTGGGCCCCCGGGGTCAGTGGTCAGTCACACCCCCACACGGACGGGCTCTCTCATCAGGAAAGGGCCGGGAAAATTTCGACACAGCCAGAAGCCTCAGACCCTTAACGGGAGTCGCCCAGTCACGTGTCAGGATGGCTTCCCACACCTCAGAGTGTGAATTACTTCCTTTCTGCGGTGGGTGTATGCTCAAGGACAAATAACTCTGCCTAGGATGGGAAAGAAAGGTAATTCTGTTTCCCCTGAGATCAGGGAGGGGGAGAGATTAGGGAGGCCCTGGGAGAAAGGAAGAGAAGAAACATGTCCATTTTAAAAACAAGTCGCAGTGGTAGAGCAGCAGGGCTGTATTCAAAGCATAAGGTGAACCACTGTTACTATTTTATTTTATTTGGCACCAGGGATTGAATCCAAGGGGAAGTTAACCACTGAGACATTTCCCTAGCTCTTTCTATTTTTTATCTTGAGATAAGGTCTTGCTAAATTGCTTAAGGCCTCATTAGGTTGCTGAGCTGGCTTTGAATTTGCAATCCAGACTCAGCCTCCAGAATTGCTGGGATTAAGGCATGCACCACTCAGGCTGGTTTAACCAATTGTTTAACCAATCCTCAGCAATTTATCGAGGCCCTAAGCAATTTTAATCTGGATTCTATGAATGATTCCACTATGTTGATAAACCACCTGAAATTATATGCAAAGTTTGGGTGGATATGCAAATGTGGATATGTATGGGGAGAAAGTTTCCAGCTTAATCTTTTGGTAATAAATTTCAATAGTTAAGGGCATAGGCCCTGGATACAAACTGCCCTGAATCCCAGCTCTGCTAATTCCACTATCACATAAACTAATTAACCTCACCATGCTTTGTCTGTAAAATGGGGATGTTGTAGTACCTACCTCATTATTATGGGAATTTAGAGAGTTAACATATATAAAGCATTTGGAGATGACTTGGCATATGATAAATGGTATATAAGCATTGGCTAATATTGCCATTTCTGGCTTTCCCCTTGCCTGTAAGGCTCCCAGCTAGACCAATGTTTTCCTTTTCTTTCTTTCTTTTTTTTTAATGTTTATTTTTTAGTTGCAGTTGGACACAATATCTTTATTCTATTTTTTTTTTTTTTTAATGTGGCACTGAGGATCAAACCCAGGGTCTCCCATGTGGTAGGCGAGCACTCTACTGCCTAGCCACAACCCCAGTCCCTAGACCAATGTTTTCTGATGTTCTAGTGCACCTTGCTCTCCAGGACTCATCCCTCAGGTTCTTTCTCTGCTCAGAGCAAGTTTGCCAAAGTGTGGCTTGCCCACTAACTCTTGACCTTGCCTCTGGCCTCAGCTCAAATATTTTCTCCAAGAAGCCCTTGCTGATCTCTAGACTATGAGAGTCCTCCCTCCTCTCAACTCTCAGCCCAATTTTTCCCCATTAAAAACAAACAAAAAAAAAAAAACCTGCACTATAATTGAGTGAGATCTCTTTAAGGGTTTCCCTTACAGTTTCTAAGCTCTGAAAAGGACAAAGGTCATGTCTGCCTGGCTCCCTGTGGAGTTCAGTGCAGTGCCTAATATACTGTAGGAATACCATAAATATCGGTCAAATGAATTAGTGAATGAATAAAAACAAAACAAAAAAATGTAGCTGGCTGGGTGGTACGCAGAGATCAAAGCCATCCTCAGCAATTTAACGAGGCCCTAAGCAATTTAGGGAGACCCTGTCTCAAAATAAAAAAAAAAAAAAAAGGCTTGGGGATGTAGTTCAGTGTTAAAGCGCAAAAGCGCGCCACAAAGAAAGAAATAATTAAGCAGGGAGCTTGCCTGTTCCCAGAGAAGATATGCATACCCTTAATTTAAGACATGATTAAATACTTTCATAAACTGGTAAAATCAACTGTGTCAATCTGAGAAATTTACTGCTATCTTGGGAGATGATACATAAGTGACACGTTATCAGGAAAACTACATTTTATTATTAATACTCGAACACTAGGAAAATTATAATAATTACCATCATAATTCAAAATAGACACAATAAAGAGATTCTTTAGGAAATGTCTTAAAGGACCAATAGTTGCTTTCCCTCCACTGGAATAAGGAATCCCTGCAAGAGTTCGCACTGCACCCACCTCACCAACTGTCAAACTCCAACGGTTCCTCTGCTGTGTAAAGGGCCTTAAAATACCTGCGGGACACCAGTGCCTGTTCTCCAGCCAAAACAATGAGGTAAGTGCCAACCACGATGGGGGGTGGAGGCGGGGACTGGACTTGGGCCCCAGGAGATACAGAACTGGGGAAATTTCACAAGAATTGCTGGTGGTCAGAGGGCTTTAGGAGAGCCGGTTGGAATGTCTCAGAGTCCCTAGACAGTTGGAGATCTGTCATGCATATGGCAGATTTCTGAGGCTGGAAGCAGCTTCCTTAGACAGCCCTTCAGCTCACAAGCCTTGGACTACATTTCCCAGCGGGCTTGCTTTAGGGCTGGTTGTGAGTAATAGGGCGTGTCTAGGAAGAGAAGCCATAGTACTTCAGCAGCGCTGGGGCATCTTGCTCCGCTGCAGCTGCGCCGGCAGAGATGGTTGTACTCCTGCTCCTGCTCTTCCTTCTCCCCTTTCTCCTGTACGTGACTGCGCCCCAAATCAGGTTTGTGCAATTATGTGTTGCCTTCTCTTGCAAAGTCTTCACGAGGGCACCCGAATTCTCAATGAAGCTCTTTTCTTCAAAAAGAAGGACTAAGGAAAACTCCCCGTGGTGGTGGTGGTGGTGATGGTGGTGGGGTCCCCAAGATGGCCTAGAGCCGGAGTTCAGTGGGTTGCAGGCCAGGTCCAGGTGTCTTGGATGTTGGTAGGGTAAGATCCGACACCACAGGCGGTCGTGAACCATTCTGAGCATCCTGCTTTGCTTCTCCGATCCCCCCTATTCGTCTGGCACCCCCCCTGCCTCCGCCTTCAGGGATCCCTGAGCGCAAGGCTGCCTTAAATTCTCGAGTTTTCAGCTGGGCGGATTTCAAACCCTAGAACGGAATGTGGCCCCCAGCTCTGTTTCCTCCTTCAACTCCCACGCCTTGCCCCAGCGCTATCTATCTTCTTGCTTCCAGCCTTTGAGGAACAAAGAACGATTGCACCTTTTGCTTTATGGCCCCGTTGCATGCGCTCTCGTTACTATTAGATTCGTGCTTTCGTGAGGCGGCTGTAAAGGAGAGAAATGGAAAGAGTGATTATGCACCCTACCCTGCCTTCGAAGCAAGAGCATGGGGGACGGTGAGGGGTGTTGAGGGGGAGGACAAGAAAAGTGCGGGGGACGGTCTTTTGACCAGGTGACAGATCAGCCCGAGGCTGGCGCGGTTCCCCAGAGAATCAGCAGCGGGCTGCACAATCGCTGATTGGTTCTGAGTAGAGTCACCCGTAGTGACGGTGGTTCAGTGACTGAAGAGACACACTCCTTCCCCAGGAGGTGTGATCATAGTTGCAGTAGAAACGGAAGCTGTGCCAGATTCTACTCAGTCATTTCTTACCATATAAGATTGATCTAATGCCTGCCTCCCTGCCTCCCTTTCTTGACTTTGACTTTTCCTCATTGATGACCCTCTTCCGGTTGTATTTTTTTTTCTCAATCCTAAACATTCACTGCTCCTATCTCTAAGCACACACGTGGGTTATCATACTCAAATGAAAACATGATTTTTTTTTATGTCTTTGCCACATCTTCTTATGCACATAGAATCTCAATGAAAACTTGAACCATAACTGGGAAATAGTTCCTAATGATATTTTTTACTGGGAATATCTTTCTTAGAAAAATATCTAAGTGAGGTGATATTTTTCTTATAAAGAATATTCTTCAGGCTTTATCTCCAGCCTAGCTAGGTCATGGGAGCCAGGCCAGAGCTGGAATTTTATAGTTGATTTTCTTTTTCATTTCTGCTATTTAAGGAGAGGAAGGAGCTAAGTGCAGCCCCCAACAATTTTCATTATTGGAGCTCAAGCTGAAGGAGTGTGGGAAATAGAGCTGGGGACATGTTCTTTGAGCAGGGAGGTATCAGTTGGTGGGCACCATGAATTAGTTCACCTCCTTTTCAGCCTGTTTGCACTAAGCAGGTAGCTTTGGTGGCTAGGAGTAATTTGCAGTTCCAAGTTCAATGAAAAAAGCTGAAATGCTCTTTAAAAATGCACCTCCTCGTCATCTGATTATTTTAGTCCTAAGATTGTAAAGGAGAGAAAAGAAGAATCTGAGGACTGCCAAAATGAATTTGTGCATTTGTTCTTTTGGAAAGGCAGTATAGTGTAGTACTTAGGAGCAAGGACTGTAATTAGACAAACCAAGACTTGAAACCCCACTCTCCTTTGTACTTATTTAACTCCGTGTGTGTATATGTGTGTGTGTGTGCGCGTTCATAGGACTTGAATCCATGGTTTCACTCATGCTAAGTACATATCACTGAGCTACATCCCCGACCCCTGTCTTATTTTCATGTGTGTAAATGTATGTGAGTGTGGCCTTTTTCTTGATTTGTTCTAGATTTACAAGCTTTCATAATTTTAACTCTTCCAATTGATTAATCATTTCTCAAGACTAAATATGTCAGTTGTTGGCAGAGTGACATGCAGAGACAAGTTCTTTCCTCTTCTTGACTGGGTCTTGTGATTTTTCTAAGCCAAAAGTACCTCCTGGGGAGCTCAAACTGTAGTCAGGTGCTTGGCTAATCAAACCTTCATCCAGTTCTTATGCTGCGGGGAACAGCTTTTTCCCTTGTGCAAGAGCAGATTGTTTTCTTTCCACCAATTTTTTTTAAACTTGTAAAAGGACATAAGTGGAAGAACCTAAAGGAAACCTCAGCCTTGGGATTTGAAGACATTGGGAGTTGAGGAATCCTCTGCAGGGATGAGATAATGAAGGACTGATAAACTCTCCTCCTTTGTCTACAGGAAAATGCTGTCTAGTGGGGTGTGCACATCTACTGTCCAGCTTCCTGGGAAGGTAGCTGTAGTCACTGGAGCTAACACAGGCATTGGAAAGGAGACAGCTAAAGAGCTGGCTCAAAGAGGCAAGTTCATCTGCTCTTCATTCCCTACTGCTACTGTAGTTTTCCCTCACAGTGGGTCATTTTCCTTATTTCTTCATGGTCCTAGATTCAAGAATACTCCAGTGTGATATTCTACTTGTAATGGGCATTTAACAGATATTATCTATCTGTTTTTCTTTCTTGATTTGATTTGAATACCTCTGTTGTGAATTAGGGATAAAAATTTTAATCTAAAAACAGAGAACAACATTAATATTACTACATTAATGTCAGTATTAATCTATAACACCCAATCAAAAAACAACTGACAGTTTTTTTCATATGTCGTTTGATAGGAGCCCGTGTGTATTTAGCTTGCCGGGATATGCAAAAGGGGGAATTGGTGGCCAGAGAGATCCAAGACATGACAGGGAACCAGGAGGTGTTGGCACGGAAACTGGACCTGTCTGATACAAAGTCTATTCGAGCCTTTGCTAAGGACTTCTTAGCACGTAAGTGTGGAACCAGAAACTATGTTGTGGGTCTTACGATCAACATAGCAGACTTAGCTAAAAGGGAAAGATTCCTTTCCCTCTAATACATAGAAATAGTGGATAAAATATAGCCCCAAACTTTCCATATATAACTGAACTCATGTGATCATTGGGATGTGATTTATGTCTGGGGAACATCCTAGGAGGCAGAAACAAAAAGGCAACCATAACAGCGAGCATGAGCCAAGGCCAGAATCTTATGGGAGTATCAATACTTGGTTGGGGCTTTTTAAGGTCTAGGGTCTAAATACTCTAACAAGAACAGGAGATGAGACCTCAGGTTTTTGAGGGGTGAAACACCATAGATAAGGTTGAGATTCACAAAGGGCTATCTGGTCCATGGTAAAGGGAAAAACAACAAAACCCTGACTACTTTGTACCAGCTCAGGGACATGATGAAAAGCCTTTTCATCTTTTCAGGATATGGATGAATAGTCATCTGCAAGAAACTAAAACCTCAAACTGGTCTTATCTGTGGGGTCTGAATCATACCACCAAATGGTGTAGGATCTTTATTTTTTAATTACAAGAAATGTTTTTTGGTGCCAGACTCTTGAGCTGAGACATTAACATAAAAACCTATAATAGGTGCCAGGTATGGTATTACATACCTATAATCTCAGCTACTCGGGAGACTGAAGCAGGAAGATCACAAGTTTGAAGCCAGCCTGCACAATTTAGAGAGAACCTGTCAGGAAATAAAAATTTTAAAAGGGCTTAGAATGTGGCTCAGTGGTAGAGCATTGCCTAGCATGTATGAGGCCCTGGGTTCAATTCCCAGTATTGAAAACAAACAAACAAAACTATAGATCTTGTGAAAAACAAATCCAAGCTTACTCTATAGATATCCCTTTTCATTGCCCAGGGATCTAGGTCTCCCAGAGGAAATACCTTCCACCGCTATGAACTTAAACCACATGAGGAAATGGACCACTAAAGACAGGTGGCAAGTTTCTTTTGGGATCTGAATTCCAGAAGCAAGGGTGCATATAGAACAGCCTTTTTTCTCTTGCTTTGGGATCTTCCCATTCAGCTTGGGATGTCTTTGTATTGGGAGAGGTGGACAGAATACTTTCAAAAGCAATGAGTAAGCAGCTCCTGAACTGGAAATACTGGGAAAGCCATTCAGTGATATCAGATGGTATTTTTCCATGTTGTAGAAATATGTAGGATTCAACTAAGTTCTTACAATGAAAAAACAATGCAGCGAAGGGGAAATGGAGGGAAGATTGAAGTCCTGCACCCCCACTTTCAAAGCCTGGGTTTTGAGACAGGTGTCAAAGATGTAACAGCTATGGCTGGCCACATTCATGCTCCGTTTTCTCTTTCCTGCAGAGGAAAAGCACCTCCACATTTTGATCAACAATGCAGGAGTGATGATGTGTCCCTACTCTAAGACAGCAGATGGCTTCGAGATGCACATGGGAGTCAACCACTTGGGTAGGAAATCTGGTCTTATCATAAAACTGGAAGAAATCTAAAGTTCTCCTTGGAAACATTAGGAGTCAGATTGAGCCTTCTTTGTGGTATGATTGGCGCTCAGGGCCATAATAGACCAGGTGAGAGTTATGAATAGTTTAGATCAGCCTGAAGCTGAGGCCTGCCTCAGGTTCTGCCTACGTTTTAATCTGCATTCCAGATTTGGTTTACCTTGAGAGCATTTTCCAACAGCCCAATCGGATTGGGGACTGTGTTGCTTCTTAGAAGTGATCCCTGTAGCTGGTATCAGATAGAGGCTACCTACTCTTAAAGAGTGATGTTAACCACCATTGGAACAAGACAGGACTTCATAGGCACTTGTCAGACCTACCTGGCTGTTTCCATTTCCCTGAACCTTCACTGGACTTGTGTAGTTGACAGTGTAAGTTGAGGTGAAAGGCTTTATTCCTGAATTCTCTGTCCCCCATAGCTGAGCCCTGCTTACCTCCATTCCTCTTACCTCATACTGGCACTGAACTCTGTTAATCCTAGTTTTTTCTCAACAGGTCACTTCCTTCTGACCCATCTGCTGCTAGAGAGACTGAAGGAATCAGCCCCATCAAGGGTAGTAAATGTGTCTTCCTTGGCACATCACCTGGGAAGGATCCACTTCCATAACCTACAAGGCGAGAAATTCTACAATTCAGGTCTAGCCTACTGTCACAGCAAGTTAGCCAACATTCTTTTCACCCAGGAACTGGCCAGGAGGCTGAAAGGTAGGCTTGGGAAAAATGAATATGGAAACATAATTCAATGGAAGATAGCTAAATGCCACAAGAATGGAAACTGTTTTCCAGAGCCTGTCACCTGCCCTCAGGACCTGCTTCCCTGACTCTAAATGAATATTGGAGGTGGCTAGCTGGGGACAGGGAGATTCTTACTTTGATTCTGAAGGCTCCACAACTTACTGTGTGAGCTGAAGAAGTTACTTAACTTTTCAAAACTTATTTCTTCATGTGTACAATGAGACTGCTCCACAGATGGTTGTCATAATTCAGGCTCATGAGCAAGTCGAGATTTTTCACTCTTAGTGAGACTGAGTAGCAGGAAGGGAACTGAATTAACACTAGATACAGCCATTAGAATAAAACATTTACTGGGATTCTGGAGGGGCATCTTCCTAACACCAAAGGGTCTAATATGAGGGATAGTGAAGGGGACTCTCCAGTCACAAGTAAACAAAAGTTCTTAGCATGATCAACTCTGGATTTCCAACAAAGATAAAGGAAATCAAAATCTAAAAGGGCAATATGTAGGAGAAGAGAGAGGCAGAATTCAGACTCGAGGAATTAATCACAGGATCCCCACTTTAGAATGGGATCCTCATACCTCATGGTCAGCCACAAGATGAGAAAAAGGAAGCTGGTAGGCAGCTCAATCCATATGCCCAGTCTGTACCCAGGGCATGCATCCTTTAATAACTCAGGATAGATGAGGATATCATAACAGTAAGAACTATCCAAAGAGTAGGTCAGGGAGCTAAGGCAGCCTGGAGGGGTAGAGATGGGTCCACAGTGAGAATCAAGTAAAAGTAGAGTATATACTAGAGAGTAAACCTGACAGTTTTCCTGGCTTTTTAGGTAGAAAATAGCTGTGTTGAAGAGCAAGAACCCCCGTGTGACAGATTGATTCATCCAACCATTCCGCAGACATGTATTCCATTCCTGATTTAGGGGAGTAGGGATGAGGTGGTGGACAAGACTCTATTTGTTTGACGTCTAATGGGAGAGAGAGATGATTAGCAACATTTGTTCCACGTAAAATCGTCTAGTAATACATGAGGTAATTTTTGCTATAAAAAGTTCAAATAGTATGTGATAGTATACAGAATTAAAGGTGAAAACCTTCTTCTTTTAGCCCCCTTCCAATTTTTTCCCTTCAAGTGATGCTGTCAGCAGCTTGTTGTGCTGATTTCCAGTCATCCCCCGTGCATTTACATATGCATGTCATACACAAGGAACTACATTTCTAACATGGTATCTTGGCAATTCTTCCATGTGGTACATATTTACTCCCATTCATTTGTTGGCTGCATTATATTTAATATAGCTGTACCTTTGCTTATTTATCCATTTTCTTAAAACATATAGGTTGTTTCCTTTTTTGTTGCTGCTATTTAATTTTAATTATGGTAATGTTATAAAGGTTAAGTGCAAGGACTTAATAATGGATTGGGCTGGCAAGGACCTTATTCAATCTAAGGGTTTAAGAAAGATTCTCTGAGGAACAAATTGCAATCTGAGCCCCAAAGAATGATTAAAAATTAAATGGGTCATAGGTGCAGGGGGGTGAGGAGGCTGAGGAACATTCCAGCCAGAAGGAAGAAGATGTATAAAGTATGAGCTCTGTTGGAGAAACAGAGAAGACTGGTTAGAACATGGTTTGAACAGAGGATTGAGCTAAAACTGAAAGGTAGATAGAGGCCATAGTAAGGATTTTAGTGTTAATTCTAAGAGCAGTAGAAAAACCTTTGAAATTAAGGCCTTTTAGAAATGGGCAGGAGTAGGTGCAGCAAGCCTGGACTAGGGTGGTGGAGATGTAATGTAGAAGACACTCCTGAGAGATATTTAGGATGTAGAGCTTGTTGATGATTATGCATGGTGAAGTGGGGAATCATCAAGTGCTGCTCCTAGAAGCCTATTTAGGTATTTAGGGGACATGGCAGCAACCAGGTTTGGACTTAAAAGTGGAAGTCAGTTTTAGACCTCTGAATCTGCATTGTGGTAGGTTATCTAGGGAAGATTGTGGAGTAGGCAGTTGGAAATAATGAGTACTTTATCTCAAGTTGCAAAATCCACAACTCAAACTTGACACCAAAACGTATTTGGTAGCAAAACCTCAACTATGCTAGGGAGATTAGATAATAGGCAGGATAGGTATATGTCTCATATCCTGCTAAAATAAGAAGAAATTTAAAACATTTTTGGTCTCAAGATTTCCAGACAGGATCAGGGACCTGAAATAACATGTGCAGAAGTGTTATTTAGCATTTCCATATTCCAGGGACTATTCTCAGCTCTTTACATATGTGAAATTATCTACTCTTCAGACAAACCCTGTGAGGTATAGGTATCATGATTAGCCCCATTTTAGAGATGAGAAAGTAAGTCACAAAAACAGGAGCTTGTCTTAGGTTACACAGCCAATGAATGGAGTTGAGAGTTGAAATGGGGCATTCTCGCTGCTACAAAGTCCATGCTCTTCACCACTTCTCATAGTTACTCTAGAATCCAAAGGAACAGTTTGGGCTGTAGATGCAAAGTGTAAGTCTAGTGAGCCATGAGAATTCCAAGACTTAACATTTGGATAGAAAATGATGATAAGGCTGTCTAGGAAACTGAGATGAAGCAGCCAGAAGAAGGGTTAAGAGACCAGAAGAGGTGTGGGGTCATAGAAGCCAGTTAAAAAAAAAAAAGGACTTAAAAAAACAGGGGATCAACAATGTAAAGTGTTCTTAAGAGGCCAAGTCTTGGTTCTGCTACAACAAAACAGTTAATAACCTCTCAGAGCCTTAACTTCTTAATCTGTGAAATGGATGTGTAAATTAACTGTGAATAGTGCTTGTGATGTTACCATGGCAGGGGGTTCACTTGTGGGATCACAAGATTCTTCCCATCCTTTTTGGTAAAATCGAGTCCGTCTCTTTACATGGCACCCCCTACAGGCTCTGGCGTTACCACATATTCTGTACATCCTGGCACGGTCAAATCAGAATTGGTTCGGCACTCATCTTTCATGAGGTCGATGTGGTGGCTTTTCTCCTTCTTCATCAAGACTCCTCAGCAGGGAGCCCAGACCAGCCTGTACTGTGCCTTAACAGAAGGTCTTGAGATTCTAAGTGGGAATCATTTCAGGTATGCATATATCTGTTTTTGAAGATGAATTTTATTTCTCAAAGGAAATTATCGGAATTTGTCTGGTATGTCGTAACCTTTTTAAAAAAGTATTTTGTCAAATATATCTAGAGTTTTTATCTTTTATGTGACCCATTCACATTTTTTGTGATACCTAAGTTTGATTTTTTTCTCTTACTCTGATAATTATGCTTTCTATTTCTTTTCATCCTATCTTTTGTTATGTCAGTCAAGTTCTATTTATTCCTTTTTGGACTCTTTAGTTCTATATTTCTCACATTAAAAAGAACTTTAATCTGTTTTTTTCATTGTCTTTAGAATTGAAAGATTCCCTTCTTGAATGAGTAAAAGTTTAAAAACTTCATTGTAGAGGCTTTTGAACATACATAGCAGTAGAACAATTAGCATATTGAACTCACATATACCCATCATCCAGTTTCAACTGTCATTATCCTTCACACCTTTCCATATTTTCTTCTCCCATATTACTATTATTATTATTATTTTAATGTTTTTTAGTTGTAGATGGACACAATACCTTTTCATTTTATTTGTTTATTTTTATGTGGTACTGAGGATCAAACCCAGTTCCTCACACATGCTAGGCAAGTGCTCCACTCTGAGCCACAACCCCAGCTCATTCTTCTCCCATATTATTTTGAAGAAAAATCCCAGACATCACATAAGATTGGATTTTTAACATTTTATTTATCTTCATGACAATGTTAAAGTAACCTGATATTTTGGAGAAGGGGCTATAAATTATATTCAGATTGGAAAGAAAGGTAATTAGATGATGAAAAGCCTATAGTACCAACTTACAGAAGAACCACAGAAGTTATTTCCTTAGAGACAGACAGAATCTAGCCTATGTTTTAGAAAAATATTTGTTTAATGAATAAGTAACCCAGTGAGAGGTAGAGTCCCTGATTTAGGGTATTGACAAAAGGATAGTTGCATGCCAGAGGCCCTTGAAGAGACAGAATTTTACCACTGGATGAGTGAGAGAGGGAGGGAGAGAGGGAGGAGGAAGATTTGGTAGCCTGGGTTTCAAGCCTGAGTGTCTAGGAGGTTGATGATGACATTAATCCAGATAGCAGGCATGGAAAAATAGTGTATGACTTAAGGTTCTTGAATTCCAAAGCAGTGGACATGAACTCTGGCTAAGTTAAGCAGGAAGGAAATTTTCTATAATATTAGAGCTGGAGGTGCCCCTAGATTCAAAAGGAAGACTGAAGAGTTGCTTAGAACAGTCAGAATGGCCAGCCACCCTGCTGGAGCACTGCTGCCAGGGTGAAGTCTTTTAGTTTTGGTTGCTCACTATACAGTCTCCAGGGAGGAAGCATTGGATAGAAGGAAGTTGCCAAAAGAATATGGAATGGATATTTAGTCAGAACGACAGTTTTCCCTGGCGTAGTAAATCTTGCTCTGTATATGTTGAGTGTGTATTACAAGACATACAAATAGAAATGTGTAGCAGAGAGTTGAAAGTATGGGTCTGAAGTTCAAGAAAATAGATAAATACAGTTTTGCACACTGGAATGATTTTCCAAGAGTGAGTGGAGGCCGGATGTGGTGGTGCACACCTGTAATCCCAGCGGCTTGGGAGGCTGAGGCAGGAGGATCGCAAGTTCAAAGCCAACCCAGTCTATGGATTCTTAATTTTACTTCATTTTGAAGATCCAACAGCAGCCAAGTAGAACACTATGTAAAAGTCTGTTTTGATTGGAACTTTGCACTGGCTGTTCTCTCTGCCTATTTCTACTAATCTTTCTGTCTGTAATGTTTTGCCTATAATGGACATTTCACAAAAATGGAATGATAAAATGTGGTATTTGTGACTTTCAATTAGCATAATGTTTTCAAGGTTTATCTATACCAAAACGTATCAGTTCTTAGTTCTTTTTTTAATAATTTTTTTTAGGTGTAGATGGACACAATACCCTTATTTTATTTATTTATTTTTATGTGGTGCTAAGGATAAAACCCACTGCCTCACACGTGCGAGGTGAGCACTCTTCTACTGAACTACAACCCCAGCCCCTCTTATTTCCTTTCTATTGCTTAATAATATTTAATTATATGGATATACCATAGTTTATTTATCCTTTCATCAGTCAGTGGACATTTAGGTTTCCAAATTTTTTGGCTATTTGAATACTACTGTTGTGAGCATCCTTATAGAAACTTTTGTATTGGTATTGCTCTTGGGGCATCTGGTAACTGTTTAAAGAGTTGCCAGACTTTTCCAAAGTGACCATCCTTTTACATTCTCACTGGTCATGTATGAAGGTTCCAGTTTCTCCATATCCCAAACAATACATGCTATTGTCTCTCCTTTTGATTTTAGCCATCATAGTGAATATCTTGTCATTATCATTTTCCTGCTAATGATATGAAACATTTTTCTTGTGTTTCATTGTACTTTTATGTATGTACATTGGAGAAGTGTATGATTTGAATCCTTTGCCCATTTTTAAGTTAAATTATTGTCTTTTTATTGTTCAGTTGCAAGAGTTCTTTATAGTCTAAATACAAGTCCTTTATCACATAAAAGATTTAAAAGTATTCTTTCACTCTATGGGTTGTGGGTTGTCTATTCACCTTTTTTGTGTGTGTGTGTGTGTGTGGTACTGGGTATTGAACTTAGGGGCACTCAACCACTGACCACACCCCCAGCCCTATTTTGTATATAGACAGTGTCTCACTGATTTGCTTATTGCCTCACTTTTGCTGAGGCTGCCTTTGAACTCATGATCTTCCTGCCTCAGACTCCTGAGCCACTGAGATTGCAGGTGTATGCCACCACGCCCAACAATCACTTTCTTAATAATACCCTTGGAAGTACCCAAATTTTTAATTTTGATAAAGTCCAATTTATCTACATTTTTCTTTTGTCACTTGGGCTTTTGGTGTCATATCTAAGAAACCACTGCCTCACCCAGGTTCACAGATTTTCTACTCTGCTATGTTTTCTTTACACAGTTTTATAGTTTTAGCATTACATTTAGGTCTGTGATCCATGTTGAGTTATTTTTTGTATGTATTAGGAATTAGAGGCCTAATTTCATTCCTTCGCATGTAGATATCCAGCAGTCCAAGCAACATTTGTTGGAAAGACTGTTCTTTCCCCATTGAATTATCTTGGTAGCTGTATTAGTCTGCTCAGACTGCCAGTACAGAATATAGTCAGCCCTGAATATCCATGTTTCTGCATCTGTGGATTCAACTAGTAGAAGATTGACAGTGTTCACGGGGAAGAGTGTATCTGTACTGAACTCAGAGTTTGTTTCTTGACATTATTCCTTAAACAATATAGTGTAACAACTTATTTACATTAGGTGTTGTAAGTATCTTATAAGAGACAATGTGTGTAGGCTATTATGCAAATATGATACCATTTTATGTAAGGGACTTAGGCATCCCACAGGAGGTCCTAAAACTAGAGACTGGGTACCTGTAGCACAGATTGGATGCCTTAAACATTTATTTTTTTACAGTTCTGGAGACAAGATCTTGTCCAAGATAAAGGTCTGGCAGGGTTGGTTTCTGATGAGACCTTTCTTCAAGGCTTTGGAATGGCTGTCCTCTCTGTGTCCTCACAGGGCCTTTCCTCTGTGCACAAACATTCCTAGAGTCTCTTCTTCTTCTAAGGACACTAGTCCTATTGGATTAGGGCCCCACTTCTAGCCTCATTTAACCTAAATTATCTCCTTAAAGGCCCCATCTACAAGTACAGTCACATTGGGGGTTAGGGTTTCAATGTATGGATTTTGGAGAGACAAAATTCAATCCCTAGGCTAGGTATAGTGGTACACGCCCATAAACCCAGAGGCTCCAGAGGCTGAGGCAGGAGAATTGCAAGTTCAAAGCCAACCTCAGCAACTTAGCAAGGCCCTAAGCAACTCAGTGAGCCCTCTCTCTAAATAAAATACAAAAAAGGGATGGGGATATGGCTCAGTGGTAGAGTGCCCCTGGGTTCAATCCCTGGTACAAAAAAAAAAAAAAAATTCAATCCATAACAGGAACCTTTTTGGAAGTCAATTGACCATAAAGGTAGGGGTTTATTTCTACACATTTAATTTTGTTATATTCATTTATCTGTCTGACCTTATGCAGGTACCACATTATCTTGATTACTGTAACTTTGTAGTAAGTTATTTTTTTTATATTAGCCAATCTTTTACTATATTTATTCTTAACAAATTTTGGGGGGATTATCAGCACTTCAACCATGTTGATACAGTAACCACACTTAAATAGCTCATACTATAGTATTTAAATAATTTTTATAGCACATCATAATTTACAAGGTATCTTTGTGTCCATTGTATCATTTGCTCTTCACTATGACCTTAAGAAGGGTATAAGACACAGGGCAGAGGAAGATGCTTACAGAGGCTAGATGTTTCCAGAGAGTGGTTCTCTGTGATGGTATTTTCATTCACAAAAGTCAGGTTGTGCTGGTCATACTGTAAGTTTTCTTAAGTAGATATACTACACTTATAATTCTTGTTTTATAAATGTGAAGTTTCGTGGGGTTTTTTCCTTTTGTGTGTGTGGTACTGGGGATTGAACCCAAGTTCTCATGCTTGCTAGGCAAGCATTTCTATATATCCCAACCCTTTTTTAAATTTTTGAGACAGGGTCTCATTCAGTTCACCAAGCTGGCCTCAAGCCTGTAATGCTCTGGCCTCAGCCTCTGGGGTAGCTGGGATTATAGGCATATACTACCACCCTTGAATATGTTTTTAAGTGATCTGTACATGTGAAGGTATTTTAAGTGATGTTTCTCAAGCATTAGCTAGTTATAAGGATCATCTTAAGAACTAGTTGAAAACAGATTCCTGGGCCTCAACCTGAGGGATTCTGATTCAGTATGTCTGAAATAGGACCAGAGAACTGTCATTTCTGACAAGCTCCAGGATGATATTCCTGCTGCTGGTCCACGGCCCACACCAAGTAGCATGTGTTAATGAACATATGTTAGGAATTTGCTTCATGTTGTTAATTCAGAGTTGGCAACTCTACTTTTACCTTCAGAATTTGCTTAGAAGCCATGCCTATAATCCCAGTGGCTTGGGAGGCTGAGGCAGGAGGATCACAAATTCAGGGCCAGCTTTAGCAATTTATTGAGGCTCCAAGCAACTTAGCAAGACCCTGTCTCAAAATAAAAAATAAAAAGGGATGGGGATTTGGATCAGTGGATAAGTACCCCTGGGTTCAATTCCCAGTTCCAAAAAAAGAAAAGAAACTTAGTTACCAACACAGCAGCCTTTCAAAGGTGATTAGGTCAAGAAAGATTAAATACCATTATTGCAGGAGTGGTAGAGAGTTCCTTATAAAAGGATGAACTGGGGCCCTCAACCACCTGGTGCCTTCTGCCTTGTCATCATACAACCAGAAGGCCCTCACCAGATGCCAGTCCCTTCAAGTTCATCTTCCCAGTCCCCATAATCATGAGCCATTAAATTTCAGTTCATATATAAGTTAAACAGTCTGGTTAACCAGTCTATAGCAACATACAAAGGACTAAGACACACCTGGCACCTTGTTACCATTTCTTTTTTGCTGTCACCTTTTCCTTCCTTTGTTGTTTATGAAGCTGGCTATATTTGTCATATGAGTTTTAAAGTAGTTATAATTGCAGATAGTTCAGGAATAAGAAATATTCTTTTACTACTCCAAGCATCTGTGACCAGTGTAAGCAGCAGGATCTCAGCTTTGTAACAATGTCCAGGGCCTGGAAGGATGGCCCTTATGGTCTTATTTGAAGAAGGTAGACATACACAGGTGTCAGGCAGGCACTGATATTAGAGTTAAATATATACAAAGAAAGGAAGACATAAAGACCTAATGAAACATTCTGATCAGAGTGACCTAATAAGAAGATCTAACTGGCATTCATATTTTCTCAGAGAATAGAACCAACTGTGGCCCTGTCCTGAAGGACATGTGATCCCTGGGTTGTTTTTCTATCCTATTCTTTATCCCAGGCAGAGAGCAGATTCCATTCTTAACCCTTTGCTTCAAGCCTCTCTCTTTCCTTCCCAGTGACTGCCATGTGGCATGGGTCTCTGCCCAGGCTCGTAATGAGACAATAGCAAGAAGACTATGGGATGTCAGCTGTGACCTGCTGGGACTCCCAATGGATTGACTGGTGGTAGTTGGACCCCAAAGAAGACTGCAGCTGAAGATACAATGCTCCTGACAAAATGTTTCTCCTTCAAGGTGGCCAAAACCTGAAGCACAAAAAGAACAAACCTTCTGGCCTAGCCTACGTGGTATCCAGTTAAATTCCAGTACACTGCCAGACTCATGTTAATACCTTGCATTTGTCCAGACTTACTTTGTTCTTGTTACTACCAGTTTCTAGCAATATCATTGGATAAGATAACCTCATAAGACCTGCACAGCTCATATTTTCCTTCTGAAACCTACTCCTACTTAAGAGAATCTAAGCTCTGGAAGGTTGATGTTTGGAAATACGGAATAGTCTACCTTTTTTGTTCACACTGTAATTCCTCCCAATCAACCAACCTTTACTTAAGGGAGGCACACTGCAACCTCAGCTGAATCGAGTCACAGTGGCTTGACTCTAAAGCAGGGCTTCATTGCACCAACACTGGGATTCTTTCAGGAAATCCTTCACTGAATCTGGATTATGGCCCGGCCTTAAAAAAAACCTAAAGCCACTGCTGTTAAGATATTTACCCAAGTCCAAACCACAGAAGAACTTCCTTTTCTAAGAAGTTTGTGGTATTTGGAGGAGAGCAGAAATTTTTTAAAAATCAACATGTCATTTTCCTACCATGTCTCAAACCAGTAAGGGGGTAATGAAAATAGCATTATTAAACAACAGGCCACTTGGGTATACTGACTCCAGTCCCATGCAGGCCTCCTTTTTTGTGCCTTGAAACTAGAAAAGGAAAGGGAAGTGTTTTCGGTCATTGTCATTGTGTTATCTTTTTGTTCTTCTTGTGTATTTATGCAGTTGGGAGTATTTTCACATAATTTACAACAGCCACAAAGAAACAGTGGCATCAAAGCAGACACTAATGTAAGGATATGATCAGAGATGGAACAAACCAGTGTCATTCATTTGTTTATATAAATGAGTACAGCTGCAAAGAGAAGTAGACTGTATATGTTGGTATCCAGCCAATAAGAAGCAGGTGGGTACAGGGACAAGTTAAAAAAAAGTTCCTAAAATTCTATATTTTATTTGGAGAACTTTTATCAAAAGTAATGTTGCCAAAGAAGTCTGAGGAATTGGTAATGTTCCCATCACTTCATTGGAGTATGTGATTCTAAGAGAGTTTGTGACTTTCTTGGACTGAAAACTATATATTAACTTTAGTAAGGAGAAGTTATAGGACCACATCCTTCACTTCTCATATATATATAAACTGATAAATGTTTTATTGGACTGTTTTGACCATTAAACTATATATTTAGAAATGGTCATTTCTAGGAAAATTGGAAAACTTGGTAATATTGCAGAATAACTCAATATTTTACGTAATTTATGTGGAACTGTCAATGACAAAAATTCTTTTTGATTATTATGTTTTTAATCAGAATAAAAGTGTAAGAATTAAAAGTTTCAAGAGTCAAAAGAAGAAAGCACCTATTATAATTATGCAATTATTTTTCATTATGAAAGATAAATTTGTCCCAGAATCTAACTACAGTACAATCTCAGTTCACATGCCATTAATTTGTGTTGTTAATTTGACCATTCACTCACTTCCTACTTAACTTTATGACGTTGACCAAAGGTCACTTTTTCTGCAATCCTTGATCATCCCCAGAATTTTCTCTCTGTACCAGCCTTTTATTTCTGTAACACAGTGTTATAGGACTTAACACTACACTGCTGCTCACAACCAGAGACTTTATCATCTCTTTGCACAGGGCATATTAAGAGCTCAACTAATTTATTTGTTTAAAGCAATGGTCAGTGAACTCAAATCTAATAAAAACAAGGCTCTAAGAGAGAGAAATCACCAAAGCAGCGAGGCGTGGTGGAACACGCCTGTAATCCCAGCCACTGGAGGCTGAGGTAGGAGAATGGCAAGTTCCAGGCTGGCCTCAGTAACTTAGCAAGTCCCTCAGCAACTTAGTGAGACCCTTAGATTTTTTTTTTTTTTTTAAAGGGCTGTATGGGCAGTTTAAGTATTGGCTCTTTAGGCAAACTACGCAATCACTATAGACAGGAATCCACACCCACGGAGTGTAGGAAAAAACTTTATAATTGCTAAGTTCACTTAGTGGGAGACCATACCTCTTTTCTTCAAGCCCGGCCCATTTTCTACCCCACATTATAAACCACCCAAGGACAAAGTAAATTATTTGATTCATCAACATATGCGCTGATTCCCACCAACGCTTACACTCATGCGCCTTTTGTAAACTAATGCACAGCCTAGTGCATGTGGCGGTCAGAGTCCGTATTTTGAGGTCGCACTGACTTCCCCAGTGCACCACCGCCCGACGGCCCGCCTATCCTTCTAGGGCTAAAAGCCAACACGTAGGACACGAAGTGAGGAAGTCAGGGTGGCAAAGAAGGGAGCGATAACCGTGAAGAGGACGTTCGGGACCATGTTACACTCCAGCGCAAAAGCCGGAACACGGCAGCCCCACGGGCGCGTGACCCACAAGCCGAGCGTCCTGCGCCCTAACTACAGCCCCCGGCATGCACTGCGTCCAGCCCCGCCCCTCGCCGGCCGGCGGGGCCCGGAGGAGGCAGTCAAGCTGCCCGCGCCGGGGCCCTCCTCGAGCCCTTCCGCTGTGGCGCCTTCTCTAACCCGGGCTGGATATTTCCAGGGCCGCAGACGGCCTCTGTCCCCGACACGGCGCCACTTCTGCAGAAGTCGCCAGACATTGTGGACCTCCGGGCTTTCTGTCAGGCTTTCGTGCCCGACGCTTCCGCAGTGAGCGGCCGGCCGGGTGGGCGTTCCGGCTACGAAGGACCCCGCCGCGGCCCCGGAAGCGCCTGGTTCCGGGCATTGGTGGTGCGGCGATAGCCGTGATGGCTTTGGGACTGGGCGGCTGACCGCTGGGCTAGGAGCAGGCCCAGGGCCTAGAATCTCAGTGGCCGCTTTTTAAGCACGGCTTCACCATGGCCACCTCGGCCGCCTCCTCTGAACATTTCGAGAAGCTGCACGAAATCTTCCGCGGCCTCCATGAAGATCTACGAGGGGCACCCCAGCGGCTGCTAGGGACTGCCGGGACCGGTGAGGCGGGGGCGGGACAAGCCGTGGGGAGCTCGAGTTTAGGAAGAAAGAGTCTCCTCCCTCCTACCGGGCACCGACCCCTTGCTCCCCGCTTCTCTCCCTCAGACACGCCCCCTAGAGCTGGCACGTCCCAGCATTCAGGGGTCTCCCTGCTGTCACTGAGAGGGGGCTGGGGACGTGGCCAGGGTGCCATTTCTCTGGGATCTTCCTGTGGCCTTCAGAATTTTCTCGGTCCCCCACCACACACGGTGGCAAGAAGACCGTACGATTGTTAAATCTACCGTTCTATTTCAGTAGAATGGGTTTCTTTTGTAACTCTGTATTTTGTTGTAGTCACTTAAAAGCATTATCATCAAGAGAGGCTTCATCAGACAAAAGAATCCATAACACAGAATAGGGCCAGGAACCCAAAAGAATCATACCTTCTGGCTATTGGAATGTAAGGGTTCATGGGAGTTTGCCAGAGGTGGGGTGAAAAGAGGCAATGAAATTTAAAAAAAAAAAATGAATACTCCCAACTGGAGCTTAGGGTGTAGGTGGAAAAGCAGCTAGTGACAAGGAAGGTGAAACACACTGTGGAGGGACCTAAATGTCATATTAAAATTCTTGGACCTGATACAGAGAATCAGTAAAGGATTTTAAGCAGCTGATTAATATGAATTTTATTTTAGAAAGAGTGCTGTGATGGATGGATAAGAGGCTGGCTATAGGAGACCATGTTAGGAGCTTGAGTGACAGTCATCTAGAGGGAGGTGGTTCTAAGCAGAAATTAAGCAGACTCATTAGCTATTGAAGGAGTGAGAAAAAAGGTTCAAGTGTTTCTAAGTTTTTTCATTTGGTCAGTTGAGTGAATGATGAACTTGAAATAAGAAAAGAGAAGCAGCCAGGCATAGTGGCACATGCCTGTAATCCCTGCTACTGCAGATGCTGAGGCAGTAAGATCACAGGTTCTAGGTCAGCCTAGGCAACTTAGGGAGACCTGTCTCAAAACAAAACTAAAAGGCTGGGGATGTACCTCAGTGGTAATGCACCCCTGTGTGTGTGAGAGAGAGAAGTAGACTTCTTTGCTTGGAGGAGATCATCAAGGGTAACTTTAGAATAGAAATCACAATGCATATATCTGTTTTAGCCTAACAAAAATATTTTTTCTGCCATCAGAAATATCATTTATGAAGAACATATTAATGTGAATGGAGAGACAGCATAGTAATATTTAAAAGCAAGAATTCTAGAGCCAAACTGGGTTAAATATACATTTTGATAGCTATGTGATCTTGCAAGTTATTTTAACCAAATTAGTTTCTCTTGCAGAATGGGGATAAATCATACTATTTAACTTCATAGGATCTTGGTGAGGAATTAATGAGTTAATGTATGTAAAGCCCTTAGAATATTACCTTGCAATAATAAGAACTGTTAGTTATTGTTATTAACATATGAGAAATTTGATATTTAAATGAAAACTAATACCAATTCTGTATACAACTAACTACTCTTATGTAGCTCTGCTTTTTCCCCCCAGAACATTTATTTTCTGATATAGTAGACACTTTACATATTTCTGATATTTATATAAAATGTTTGTTTTCCTTTCATTGGAAAGATAGTTTCAGTGTGGTCCATGAACCAGCAGCATCAGCACCATCTAGGAACTTGTTAGAAATATAAATTCTTAAGCCCCACCCTAGACCCACTGAATCAGAAAACTGTTTTGACAGCTCTCCAGGGGATTTCTGAAGCAAACTCAAGTTTGAAATCCACTGAGCTAGAATATAACTCAGTATTTTATTTGCTTTGCTTATTATGAATCCTGAATTCCTAAAATATTGCCTAGCACATGCTAAGTGATAAATGTTTGTTGAATGATTGAATTGTGTAAATACTGTGAATTGTTGTAAAGAAAATAACTGAGTATTGGGCTGGGGTTGTAGCTCAATGGTAGAGCACTTACCTACCATTGTGTGAGGCACTGGGTTCAATCCTCAGCACCACATTAAAATAATAATAATGATAATAAAGGTATTGTGTCACTCTACAACTAAAAAAATCACTGAATATTAAAACTAATAGTGTGTTTTTATTGTTTTTACTTTTTCATTACTCTTAAAATTGATATATGCAACTACTTTTTAAGGGAATATCATGCTCCAAATTCTTTTATTTTGTTTATTTGTTTTTATATGGTGCTGAAGATCAAACCCAGTGCCTTAGCACTCTACCACTGAGCTATAATTCCAGCCCTATATGCAACTATTAGAACAACAAAGATGGAGATTTTTATTTTCCTAAAGAACAGTCCACATTCAGTTTCTGCCATTAAAGGATAATAGACAACAAGTGTCATTTTAGGAAGTTTTTGTAGCCATGACAATCCATTTATTATCATATACTATAATTATCAATCTATTTAATATAATGTTAATACCTACAGCAGGATTTCAAGATTCAGTTTTGTACCACCTGAATAGGTAAATACCTCAGTGTTATAATTTCTTTTTTAAAATTTTTTCTTTTTAATTGTTAATGGGCCTTTATTTTATATATTTATATGTGGTGCTGAAAATCAAACCCAGTGCCTCACACATGTTGGCAAGTGCTTTACCACTGAGCTACAACCCCAGTCAATTTCTTAATTTAATTAGTATGTTAAATGCCTGTACTCATGATTTCTAGCTTTGGTTTTACAGTACCTGAAGACATCTTTCCATATGTCTTAATGTTGTATGTAAAAAGTCTTTGAAAAGAGAAAAAAAAAAGGTTTTGAAAGTTTTTCGTTTTCATTCACATAAACTTTAGTGTATGTACGTGAGACCCTATTATTTTGGGGGCTAGACAAAGTTATCACCACAGTACCATGTACAGAAGGCTGATAAACACCAGTTACAGTCTTCGGAATTGTAATTATTCCAACTCTCTTCATACTCTGTGGTGAATTTGGTTTTCTCCTACGTATTCCTACCTGAGGATTTATTTTCAAAATTAGGTAGGGGCTGAAGGTTATATAGTTCAGTGGTAGAGCACTTGCCTAGTATATTCTAGGCCCTGGGTTCTATGCCTGGCACTTGCTAAGTACTTGTTATTTGTATTATCTTATAATCCTTTCATACACTCCCATGAGGTCAGTACTATTATATTTCCTACTTAAAGGTTTGGAGGTTTGCTTTTAACTCATGTGTGAGATCAAGCAACCCATTAGTCCACACACAGAGGCTGTAGATCTTAGAAATGCCACAGAGGGGCGCCAGAAGCAAATGAACCACATATTTTTCAAAGAGAGCGTATTTGATTTCATGTAGGCTGGGATGGGGGTTGTAGCTCAGTGGTAGAGCACTTGCCTAGCACGTTTGAATGGGTTCAATCCTCAGCATCACATTAAAAAGTGAATAAATAAAATAAATGTATTGTGTGTCCCCCCCCCCCGCTCGCTCGCTCGCTCTCGCGCGCGCGCGCGCTCTCTCTCTCTCTCTCTCTCTCTATATATATATATATATATATAAAAGAATGGAAACTATAATTCTTTTTTTTAAAAAGTACAGACTGTAGAGCACTCCTAGATGGGAAGTGTGTGCTTTACGAAATCAGGTGGATGATAGAACATACCAACTACAAAAAGACGGAATAACAGGATCACTGGGAAGTTTGCAAAAGAATACAGTTTCGGTGGACTATCTCTTCTCCCCTATTTTTATTTATATAGTTCGTTTTTAATCATTCTCAAATTTGCCCCTTGAAAACACAGATTTTTTTTTAGATCCATTAACAAAGAAAGAATAAAGGAGGAGACCTTATGACTAACAGAGTTGTAGAAAAATGTGAGCCAGGAGGGGAATGCACATATGTGTACAACACTGCTTTATACTATCTGGCTTAGATCAGGAATAGATGTACTTGAATTTGGAGATATGCCATTTCAGAGGAGTGACTACACTAAGCACTTTTGTGACAGCTTATTGCAAAATGACAATACTGCTCCATGGCAGTATCTGTTTTTGACTGTAACTATTATTATTTCACTGTTGGTGGCTAAGAACACAGTCCCCTTGAGAATAGTAACAGCTGCTTTGATGTCCATTTCAATTGTGTCTCCGATAGCCAAGAGGCTGTTTGCCATGGCTGAACTTTCCCCCATTAAATAAATAAAAAATGAAGCCATGTTTTTTTGTTTGTTTGTTTTAATATTTTTTAATTGTAGATGGTCACACTACCTTTATTTTATTTATTTGTTTTTTTATGTGGTGCTGGGAACTGAACCCAGTGCTGGACACATGCCAGGCAAGCGCTCTACCACTGAGCCACAACCCCAGCCCCATGCCATGGGTTTTATGAACAGTGTGGACAAATAATTCACCTACAGTGACTTATGTATGCTAAAGGAGTGTCACTGTAGTAAAGGATCTGTTGTCATTTTCTCTTTCAGGCAGTAACAACATCTAGAGGAGATGTAAACTTTTAGAAGCTATGGACAAAGTTTAAAAAGACAAAGTAAGCCAAGTATGTTGGCATATCCCATAATCCCACCAATGTAGGAGGCTAAGGCAGGTGGATTGCAAATTTGAGGCCAGCCTTAGCAACTTAGTGAGGCCCTAAGCAACTTAGCAAGACTGTCTCAAAATAAAAAGGGCTGGGGACTTATCTCGGTGCCTCTGGTACTTTAAAAAAAAAAAAAAAAGTCAGTTACCTTGTTCTGGAGGTGTTTATCTCAAGTTGAGAATATAGAACAAGCACATAAGTGATTTGTGATCATTTGAAAAGCAGCTGCTAACTGATATAATAAATATTGTTGTGATTAACAGTGTAAATCCATGCAAACCTTTAGTGATGTTGCATCTTATGTTGGTTGAAAGGGTCTAGAGATGGATGGTAGTGATGGTTGCACAACAATGTGAATGTACTTAATGCCACTGAAATGTATGCTTAAAAATGGTCAAAATGAGGCTGTAATACAGACTACTTGGGAGGCTAAGGCACGATTGCAATTTTAACTGAGACCCTGTCTCAAAATAAAAAATAAAAGGACTGAGGATATAGCTCAGTGGTAAAGTACTCCTTAGGTTCAACTCGAGTCCCTCCCCACCAAATGTCACAATAGTAGATTTTTTTTGTTATGTGTACTTTACCACAATTCAAAAGAAACAGAACACTATATCGTCAGATTGTAAAGGTAATCTCAAAAGATTAGAAAAACATTATAAGCAATAGTAACTTTGTGGATAATAGATTATGTGTAGATTTCCAATGAGAACATTCATTTGTATACATTTTTTTTAAAATTCAAGTTCCTCAAAAATTGAACTGATTTCTTCCTCATTTTAGAGCCAAGGGAGGAGATCAGGTACCAAAGATAAGAAGATAGTTATCTACATTTTCACGTTGAGGCAGGCCCAAAGCTGGCACTAGAACCTGACACCCCTGACCAACTAGGACTCTCCCCCTATACAAATATTTACCATATCACAGCATTCAAAATGCCTTAATGATTTTTTCTGACAGGTGTGTTGTATACCTATAAGCTGAGTGACTCAGGAGGGAGGCATAGGCAGGATGATTCCAAATTCAAGGCCAGCCTCAGCAACTTAATGAGACCCTTGTCTCAAAGTAAATAAAAAAGACTGAGGATGTAGCTCAGTGAGTGGTAAAAGAAACCCTGGATTCAAGTTCCAGTACCAAAAAACAAACAAGAACTTACTAATTTTTGCTATATTAAATGCCTTTTTTTTTTTTTTTTTTACCAGGAATTGAACCCAGGGGCGCCTAACCCACTGAGCCACATCTCTAACCCCTTTTAATTTTTATTTTGAGACAAGTTCTTGCTAAGTTGCTCAGGACCTTGCTAAATTGCTGAAGCTGGCTTTGAACTTGCCATTCTCCTGCCTCAGCCTCCCAAGCCACTGGGATTATAGGCGTGTGACACCATGCCTGGCCTGAGTGCCATTTTTATTGTTTTCTCTTTATTAACTCATTCATATAAAGTACATTTATTTAATATGTAAAGATACTTTAAAAAGAAACTTGGTATATTTTAAATGGGAAATTTCTGTAAATGATCAGAAAAAAATATAATGAAAACAGAAATTTTAGTCTGTGGCCAGCGCAGACGGTATGAAAAGTTCGGCTACGTGGGAAAATCCTAAGGGAGTTTAAAGACACAGACTCCAGTTATCTTCAAACCAGCTCCAGGATGGCTCCTCAAACCCCCAGCCTCCAGCTACCCAAGGAAGTAATGAGGTTTACTGAAGAGGCTAGAGAGAGAGAGACAGAGAATGCCAGGGAGAGAACTTCTATTGGGGAACAAAAAATTCTGGGGAAAATCCCATCCAATGAAGGTTAAGGGGGGCAGTGTTCCAAGGTCAGGTGAGATGATTGGATCTTCGAGGGCTGTGGTCAGGCGCGCCTCCACATGGACAAGCCCTCCGGACCCAAGGAGGGTGGGGAAAGCTCTAACACATAGAAAAGTATCTGAGCGCCTCTCACCCAGCCAGGGAGATAACTCAATCATGTGCAAGGATGGCCTCCCACAAGAAATAATTCTTTTCTTAGATGTTATTACTTTGATACTGAAGTATGTTCTATTTTTGTTAAAAGAGGAGATTAGTAATTTTTAGGTATTAAAGACAGCACCAAAATGACATTGGAAGGGTTGAAAGAGAACTCAAGGTAGAGTGACAGGTCTTGTATGCAAGTCATTACCTATGTCACCACCCAGGAGGAATGAGTACCACACCAATGAGCAGAGTTGGTGAATTTTGAATTTGATTTGTAGAAAAGCAGTGCTTCAGGGTTAACATGGAAGAAGTGATTTACTATGGGGTGAAGGTGAGAACACATTTCAGCGATCCATATTGGTAAACTTACTGATGAAAGTTTGCCTGGCCCTTCAGTTATGATGGGGAAAATGGTTGAGAATGATTAACTTCTGTAGCGTTTCTTAGCAGGGATGCTGTTGGCTTTGGGGACCAAATAGTTGTTATGCTGGACTGTCCCAAGCATAGGTTTTCTTGTTCCTTGAATACTAAATGCCAATAGTAATACCACCCCCCTCATTCATCATGATCACAAGTTCCCCATATACTTCCAAATGCCTTTTAAGAGTGATTTAGTTCCCCCACTCCCAATGGGGGAGAAATGAGAAGGTTATCCTAAGTGGATGGAATGGCCTCTACAAATATGTGGAAGAAACAATGAGTGTTACTTATCTTTTTTCTAGAAGAGAAGAAGAAGTTGATCAGAGATTTTGATGAAAAGCACCAGGAAGCAAATGAAACGGTGAGAACAAGGAACAAGTTCTTGTTTCTTCTCCTTGGTGTTGGACTTTTCCAGAAGTAATTCTGTGACCTGATCATAGATTACTTTTTTCTATCTATTGATCCTAGATTGTGACTATTTCTTATTAATGAGGCTACTTGATGGGGATGGGTGGTTAGGAGGTTGAAAAACACAAATGGGTGAAACTTGGAAGACTCTCCTAAAATACTGCATTCCTTATGTGAGTAGTAAGGGCATTCTCACTCCTTAATCTGAGTGGTATTTTCAGATCTCTTCATAAGAGCTAGCCTCTAGGATAGATTACTGATCTTTGTTAAACTTGCTGTCACAGAAAATGTAGCTCAGAGATGGTTCTAGCCATATTCCTCTCTGTCTTGGAAGATAGCATAACTGGATTTTGTTCCTCGGGCAAGACATTCAAGAACAGAATGAGTTGTCTCAAGCAGGACCCAAAGCCTGTCAAGTCAGTCCTGGTTGCTGGGGGCTTCTCTCTTGCCTTGCTTTTCTTTAAATTTTTTTTTTCTTTTTTCTTTTTGCTCTAACCCTTTGGAAGCAAGAGCCCTTCTAGCTCCTTCTCATTAAACTCTAGCTTCAGTAAACCTATTAAGATTGGGGCTAAAATCTAGGTCCTTGGTAATATCCCGATCTTGTCACTTGCACTGCTCTGTTGCCTGGAACCTCTGGGCCAAGTAGCATGATGTCTGATTCAGTTGATTGTACATCAACTGAACAGTTGCTGTTATTTTTTTCTAATGGAATAACTGCTGTTATTTTTTCTAATGGAAGAACACTGAAAGGTTTGACCAGACCATTAATTTGATTTTGGATGAAAGCCATAAATGAGTGTTTAGTTCTTCACAGGGATTAGAACAAGTAGTAAAAGAGCTACACATTGTAAGAGGTGATAGCATTACAGTCACTGGAGAAATTGATGGAGAGAGGCATTCTGTGCTTGACTTAGGAAATATTCAAGCAGAACCTCTAAATTCTATAGCACACTGAGAAAAACTACATAGATCGGACATCTCTAAATCTTGTACAGAAACTGATTATTCTGAGGAAGAGGTTTGGAATTTTGGGGACTGTAGAATTTGACTTCATGTTGATTCATTATAACATGTAGGTTAAAATATTTCTACATTTTTTATTGAAAAACAAAAAATGAAATAGCTGCCCTGAGTTTTGCTACTTAAGAGCAGACTTAGGAGAAAAATCATTTTCATGACAAAGAACTTCCTCTTTGCTTATTGAAGATCAACCTCCCAGTTATCCCACTGAAGTTCTGAGAAGTTAGACTTATCTACATCTTTTTCTCTTTTTGTACCTATTTTAAGGAGACCACTAAAATATGAAAACGTATCTCCTTCATAGTAGGACTATTAGACATTTTTCTAGTACAGTTGGGCATATCCATGATACCTATTATGTATGAGTCTCGTCTTTCAATTAACATCCTGATAGCATTTTAGAAATCTAGCCACTTCTGATTTATGTATTTGGTGTTCATATACTCTCTGGTTTTTAATTGAGCAAGATTAACAGTCCCACTCTGGCATCCCAGGCAGATCTGTGTGTGTAGGGTTTTTTGTTTTTAACTTAGAAAAATGGAAATTTGACTCTCCAAAGCATCCTACTCCGTGGGCCCCTACTTAATCTCTGCCTTAGAGAGAAATGTAGTTGTTGATTTTCAGAAAAAAAGAAGAAAATAACCCTTATGTCAGATCATTTTTAGTATAGTAGTCTTGAATATACTTCTTTTTTTTTTTTTGAGAGAGAATTTTTTAATATTTATTTTTCAGTTTTCGGTAGACACAACATCTTTATTTTATGTGGTACTGAAGATCGAACCCAGCGCCCCGTGCCATGCACGTTACTGCTTGAGCCATGTCCCTAGCCCTTGAATGTACTTCTTGATGTCCATGTTGAACCATATCAGGCTCAGGATCTGAAAATTTTGAATCCTAACTCCTCTTAGAATGTAAGCAGTTTTAAGTCAGTCTTGTGAAATGGAGAAGGTATTTCCTATCATTGATTTGTTGTAGGGATTAAATTAGAGAATGTACATAAAGACGTATTTAACAAGCTCTAAGTTGCTTCTGTTAGTTGGGGTTTTTTTGTTTATCTTTTGCAGTACCAGAGATAGAAACCAGGGCCTTGCAGTACCAGAGATAGATAGGAAGGCATTCTACCACTGAACTACCCCCCAGCCCATTAATGTTTTCTTTGATTTATTCATCCATCACAGATTTTATTAATGAATGCTGGCTAGACACTATTCCAGGCACTTGGAATGACGTGAACATGGCATTTGGGGCCCCTGCCTCATGGAACATACATTCGAGTGTCATTTGGGATTGTTCAGGGTTTGATGAATTCAAAGTAGGCACATCCTCAGATGAAAAGGGGGAGACCCAGGCCACATATTTATTACTTGGTGTTTTCCCAGTTGGCAGAGATGGAGGAAGAGCTACGGTATGCACCCCTGTCCTTCCGTAACCCCATGATGTCTAAGCTGCGAAACTACAGGAAGGACCTTGGCAAACTCCATCGGGAGGTGAGAAGCACACCTTTGACAGCCACACCTGGGGGCCGAGGAGACATGAAGTATGGCACATATGCTTTAGAAAATGAGCATATGGTAAGTATTAGCTGGTTGATTTTTTTTGTTTTCCCTTCCCTGAAGGAACTGTGGTACAAGAATTAAACATTGTGGAGTTGCAGTCCACACTATCAGTGCATACTGGATTCTTGGGTTTTTTTTAAATTGTAGTTCCCTTTCTTGCATCTAATTTTTCTTTTCCCTTGTGGTACCTGCTCTTTTTAATGCAGATCTTTTGGCAGGGGCGGATAAATGAAACTAGGGGCACATAACCACTAGCCCTTTTTATATTTTATTTTGAGATGGTGTCTTGCTGAGTTGCTTTGAACTTGGGATCCTTCTGCCTCAGCCTCCCGAGCCACTGGGATTAAAGGTGTGCATTACCATACCTCACTTAATGCATATCTTTCTAAACCCTATTTTCTTAGATTTATGTCATATACGTATGTATATCTTTTTGTGTAGTAGTATATAAATGTTTCTTATTCCTACCTGAACTCTGTTCTGACATGTTGATCTAATTTTTTTCTTCTTGAGGTTTTATTCTTTCATATACATTTTAGAATCACTTTCTCATGTAGCCTCCAAAAAGTTCATTTAGGTTTTTCGTTTGTCAAAATATTGTAACAAAATTAATCTTTCCTTTACCTTAATATCAAAATGGTCCAGCAGCTATCCAAGAAAATGCAAGGTGCTTCTCAAGAAGCCCCCCCCCCCCCCCAGGCACTGGGGATTAAACCCAGGGGCACTTTACCACTGGCTACATCTCAAACCCTTTTTACTTTTTGAGAAAGTTTCCAAGGTTATCTTGAATTTATGATTCTCCCAAGTAGCTGGGATTACAGGAGTGTGCTACTACGCCAGCTCAGGGGCTTCTGACACCTCTTCTAATGGAAAATGAGCCTGATTACCTTTTCAGGGTTCTGGTTTATAAAATTGGACTAATTGAAAACTTACATCCTGGAATCATCTAGAGAATCTGGTTAAAGATATTTATCATAAGATTTCACAAAGATTAAATTTAATGGGTTGTATTTGGATTATATTTCACAAATATAGTACAAAGTAGAAATTAACATTACAGATTGTATGTTAAGAGAAATGGAAAGAGGCCCACCATTGCAGACCAAACTTATGGAGAGATGCTGGTAATAGAAATAGTTCATAATGCATGCTGATTATAGTCTGAAGGACATTCAGAATGTTACTGGGTTGACATATTTGATATCAAAACAAGATATTTTGCCAGGCCAAGAGGTACACACTTATAGTCTGGTGACTCAGGAGACTGGCAGAAGGATCGAAAGTTCAAGGCTAGCCTTAACAATATAGCAAGACTGTCTCTCAAAATAATAAAAATAAAAATAGCTGGGGATATAGCTCAGTGGTAGAATGTCTTTGGGTTCAATCCCTCATACAGAAAAAAGAAAAAACCACATTTTGAGAATGATGTAAAACTTTCAAATGGATAATTATAAAATCACATGAAAAAAGACTGGAGGGCTGGGATTGTAGCTCAGTGGTAGAGCACTTACCTAGCATGTGTGAGGCACTGGGTTTGATTCTCAGCACTGCATGTAAATAGGTAGAATACCCAAAAACAACTAATAAAAATGGTTAAAAAAAAAAAAAAAGACTGGAAAAAGCCAGGAAAGTGGAAGTTTTATAAAAGTGGCTTTGGCCATTGTTACCAGAAACATGGAGGGGATGCATCCAAACATTTTGCTTTAAATTTATTAGTTTCAGAAATTTTAAATCATAATTTTTTTAAGTGAGTCTCACTCTGTTGTCCAGGTTGCCCTCAAACTCTTGAGCTCAAATGATTTTTCTTCTTCAACATTCTTGAGTATCTAGAACTATTAGGAACTATTAGGCACATGTCACCATGCCCAACACCATAAATCATAATATAGATTATATGTACCACTTTCTTTCTTTTTTTGTTTTTTGTTTTTTTAAGAGAAAGAGAATTTTTTTAGTTTTCGACGGACACAGCATGTTTATTTGTATGTGCTGCTGAGGATCAAACCCAGGCCGCACGCATGCCAGGCAAGTGCGCTACCGATTGAGCCATATCCCCAGCCCTTTTCTTTTTTTTTAATATTTATTAATATTTATTTTTTTTAGTTGTAGTTGGACCCAGTACCTTTATTTCATTCACTTATTTTTATGTGGTGTTGAGGATCGAACCCAGGGCCCCAAGCATGCTAGGCAAGCACTCTACCGCTGAGCCACAATCCCAGCCCCACATGTACCACTTTCTGTAGAATTATTGTCCCAAATCTGTCTGAGCCTGATTTATGTGATATTTTTGTTATTTCCTGCTCTTTAGCCTAATTATTTGAAAATCTGCATCTTTTTCTTAAATTTTTCTTTTTCTCCTTCTTTTGAGCAAACCACTCATTCAGTGGTTTCCTCATCCACTGGTCTGTATGCTACTTTTTAGGTGAAAATGCTTCTTGTATCAGGTATGGTGGCTCATGCCTGTAATCACAACGGCTCAGGAGGCTGAGGTAGGAGATCACAAGTTCAAAGGTAGTGAAACCTTGTCTCTAAATAAAATACAACAAAGGAATGGGTATGTGGCTCAGTGGTTAAGCATCACTGAGGTCAATCCTCAGTACCAAAAAAAAAAAAGAATGAACAAAAGAAAGAAAATACTTCTTGATGCTTTTGCTCTAAGAATCCACTTTGTTTTGTCATTCCTTACACCCCTGGTATTGGGTATGGAACCCAGGGGCACTTTACCACTGAAGCACACCCCCAATTCTTTTTATTATTTTGTTTGAGAATGGATTTGCTAAGTTGTCTAGGCTGGCCTCAAATTTGCAATCTCTCCTGCCTCAGCCTCCCAAGTCACTGAGATTAAAGACATGTGCCACTGTGCCTGGCAAGAATCTACTTCTTTTGGTTTTTTTTTTTTTAATATTTATTTTTTTTTAGTTTTCGGTGGACACAACATCTTTGTTTGTATGTGGTGCTGAGGATCGAACCTGGACTGCACGCATGCCAGGCGAGCGCGCTACCGCTTGAGCCACATCCCCAGCCCAAGAATCTACTTCTTGATGATGTCTTTTTAAGTTCTATTGCCAGTGGTCACTTACTTTGTAAAAAGCCTTTGAGAGTTGCACCCCTTCAGATTGTATAGACTTTGGATAGCTAAGAATTTAGAACTGCACCCATTTCTGTTCATGGTTAATCCTGGCCTTACAAAGACTACTTTTGTCCACATGTTATCTGTGTTTAGGATTATAGGTAGAGTAAAACTTAAATGGGATTTAGAAAATTAGGGCAGCTGGGAAAGCTTACTTCAGTCCCAGATATTAACTGCCTTGAGACCTAATCACCATGTGGCAACTTCATAGTTGTGTGTGTGTTTGATTGGCCTGAGATGAAATTCTTTGGCAGGGGGCCAGGTGTGGTGGGGGTGTGTCACCAAGAGTGTGGTGGCCACCTAAGTTTTTTTCCTTATTGTGATTGAATCTTGGGCTTCTAAATGATTTTTTTATATGCTAAAAAAGAATAGTTTATTCATAATACCCAAATCCTCAGTACCAGTCAAGTGGGAATCTTGAGCAAATTAGTCTTTTTCTAGGACTGTAAAGATTAGTTTTCTTGTGAAGCACTGCCAAAATTACAGGCTATATGCATAATCAGTTAGCTCCTGCACCCCTAAATCTAGCCTGCTACCTTTCTGAAGTTGCCTCTGAGAGACTCATTTTATGTTTATGATAAATTTGAACTGATCCACAGGAAAAATGCTTCTTATCTTTTATTTTTTTCTCACCTCTCTTCACTTAAGTTTAACAAGTGGTGTGGGTAACCTGTGGTCTGGCTGATTGAACTTCAGGTTCTACTTGAGTCTATGACCTTGAACATGATCTTACAGTATATTAGTATCTTTGGTTCTTCTTTAAAAGTACAGTTAGCCCTCCCTGTCCACTGCATCTGATCATTCAACTAACCTTGCATTGAAAATATTTTTTAAAAATTCTAAGCCTGCTACCTTTCTGAAGTTGCCTCTGAGAGACTCATTTTATGTTTATGATAAATTTGAACTGATCCACAGGAAAAATGCTTCTTATCTTTTATTTTTTTCTCACCTCTCTTCACTTAAGTTTAACAAGTGGTGTGGGTAACCTGTGGTCTGGCTGATTGAACTTCAGGTTCTACTTGAGTCTATGACCTTGAACATGATCTTACAGTATATTAGTATCTTTGGTTCTTCTTTAAAAGTACAGTTAGCCCTCCCTGTCCACTGCATCTGATCATTCAACTAACCTTGCATTGAAAATATTTTTTAAAAATTCTATCTATGCGAATCACATGTACCGACTTTTTTCTTGTCATGATTTTCTAAACAATAAACAACTATTTACTTAACATTTACATTGTATCAGACATTATGTATAATCTAGAGATGATTTAATGTATATGAAGGATGTGCATATGTTATATGTAACTGCTGCACCATTTTATATAAGAAATTTGAGCATCCGTAGATTTTGACATCCTCAAGGGTCAACCAATCCACTGTGGATACCAGGGAACTAACTATAATGGAAATTGTTGTTTCCTATATCCCTTTTTATACAAGGTTGTAAGGAGCATGCTGGCACTGAATCTATAACATTTCCCTCCCATGTTCCTATCAGAATCGGCTACATTCACAAAGGGCATTGCTTCTGCAAGGCACTGAAAGCCTAAACAGGGCCACTCAAAGCATTGAGCGTTCTCATCGGATTGCTACAGAAACTGATCAGATTGGCTCAGAAATCATAGAAGAGCTGGGGGAGCAACGAGACCAGCTGGAACGTACCAAGAACAGAGTAAGTCTGCACAGGTGGGGAAAAGTGACTGGAATAGGGAAAGTAGGTAGGTCCACCATACCCAGATGCCATCATCCTAAGTCCAAAAAACTACAGCAGTTCTAAATGTAGGGGATAACCTTTTTTTTTAGGTTGCTTGGGTAAGAGAGGTTCTCCCTTTGAAGGAATTTTACCCCTAAGACTTAGACATTAATGGGAAAAAAAATTTTTTTTAAAGAGGCATGTAAGGATTCAAAGTCAGCAACATGAGCTTTTAATTTCTCACATCTAGGGGAATATTTTGATATTCTTAGGAAAACATCATCAACTTATAACACCCCATCTTTTAGAACCAACGTTCTTTTCCAAATGTCAAACATAGTACCATTCATAGTATGTAGATTTATAAACTATTGCTCAGTATTGGACTATAGTCCTTTACTGTTACCAAGGTAAGTTGGATCATTGAGGGAAAAAAATAAATAGAAATCCATTGATGACTGTTGGGGGTCTCTAATATGCTGCCACTTTTAAGAAACTCTGGGAAATAACTCATTTCTTCCTTTCTAAATATTTGTTACTCTACAGAGGGATTTTTAAAATAGTAGTTTGCCAGTGGAATGCTCTATCTTAATAGGCTGAGGCAAATTCGAACTGAAAAGCGGATAGTGGGTCCAAGATTTAGACAGGAAAATTTTAGCTTAGTGTGGGGATTTGAGGATGTTGTGGAGCAGATACTGGGGATTTGAACCCAGGGGTACTCTAAACTGAGCTACAACCCCAGCCCTTTTTATATTTTTGAGACTGGGTCTCGCTAAGTTGCCTCAAACTTGTAATCTTCTTGCCTATTACAGGCATGCGCTACTCAGTGATATCTTTCTTACACATCTTAATAGCTTCAATTCTTCATTCTTTTTTTCCCCACATTTTGCAATTCTTCATTCTTAAAATTAATCAGTGATTCTATTCTCAATATTAGTGAAATCAGTATCAATATTCAATGAAAATTCACAATAAAATGCTTATCCAAAGCAAGCTATGGAGAATTAACTTGCCAACAAATAATGTGGGTTCTGAGCTTTTAAATTTTGGTTAAATTTAAAAGCCAACGAAGGCTGGGGATGTAGCTCAGTGGTAGAGTGCTTACCTAGCACATGTGAGGCACTGAATTTGATCTTCAACATCGCATAAAAAATAAAATAAAGCCAAAGAGTGGGGTGGGTACAGTCATGTACACCTATAATCCTAGCTAGTTGGGAGGCTAAAGCGAGAGAATGGCAAGTTCAATGTCAGCAATTTAGTGAGAACCTTTCTCAAAACTAAAATCTTTAAAGAGGGTTGGGATGTAGGTAGATTGAGGCCCTGATTCTAATCCTTAGTACCACCAAAAAAAAAAAAAAAAAAAAAAAAGCCAAAGAATGCACTGAGAGATCACTATATCAAGGCTATTGGTATATTGATCATCTGGGAACAGATGACAAGGAGCAGCCATTGAGATGTTCTCTAGCTATCTAGATTAGTAACAAACAGTCAAAAGGGAAGGGGTCCATGGGGGCTAATTCCCTTCACAATTCAGTATAACTGCCTCAAAGGGGTAATAAAAGATTTTTAAAACACATTTTAAAATGATAGTCTACCAGCTTATGGAAATAAACACCAACCCAGGAGGCTCTTCTGGAACTTGGCTGATGAAATAGAAATCTTAAGTTGCTACATAGACACTGGCTGGGTAATCCAGATCCTTTCCTGTTTTGAGTAGCCAAAGTGAAAGTAGTCCCAGCCAAAAGTCTACAACCCCACAGCAACCTTGGGATATAATAATTCCCACATCTCCTTGATGAATACCAAAGTACCTTTTCCTTTCTAGATTCTGCTACTTGTACTCAGAGGCCATAATTTAAATTAGTTTGATTTCTAGGCCTTTTTGAACATAGACCTCTTAATGCCCACTATTAATTTAGGAATGTTCAAATTCTATACAGTATGTACTTTTGAAAGAAGGGGGAAATAATTGGTATTTTCTCTTCTCAGCTGGTAAACACAAGTGAAAACTTGAGCAAAAGTCGAAAGATTCTCCGTTCGATGTCCAGAAAGTAAGTTTCAAAAAGTTACAAAATTTCTTTTAACTCTTAATGTCTTCAACCAAGAAAGCTTAAAACAGTGGCAGAGTCCTAATAAATCACCTTAGTGCTTTGTTCCATATAGTCCCCCTGTACTCAGTACTGCCCAGCAGATAGAGAAATAAAGTAAGGAATATAGTTTTTATAGTAAAATATTCCAGGATAAAATCCTTTGTTAAAATTATGTATTGCTCTGATTTGCAGCACTTGAAAATTTGTCCACTGAAAGAATGTTTAATCTCAGCTTTATATTTCTGCAAGAAGACACATGGGAATGATAGAGCTTTATATTTATTGAAATATATTTGTAAAAACTTGATTAGAAAACAGTTTTCATGGCCAGGCAAGTTGGCGCACGCTTGTAATCCCAGCTGCTCAGGAGACTGAGACAGGAGGATCTTGAGTTCAAAGCCAGCCTCAGCCAAAGTGAGGCACTAAGTAATGAAAGGAGACCCTGTCTCTAAATAAAATACAAAATAGGGGGATGAGGGGATGTGGCTTAGTGTTTGAGTGCCCTTGAGTTCAATACCTGGTACCAAAAAAAAAAGTGTTATTGCTTAGTCCTGGCTTTTGGCTCTGGTTGCCCTTCATGTGAATGAGGCTCTTTTCTGGGAGTCCTGTCATGTTAGCAAGAAGTAGATTTTAAAAACAAAACAGAAACCTTTGAGATGAGTACTAACAGCAACAAAACCAGGACTGAAGGGAAGTATTGCCATTGAGGCTGAAATTGGGGATAAGTGCATGACCTTGGGCACATATGGCCTAGCATGAAACAAAATGACAGCCTGTTCATGAAACTAGCAGGAAGCGTAGAGTTTTCCCTAAACAATAGGAAATTCCTTGTGGACTAAGGAGAAACCCAAGAGTGAACATGAAAACCAGAGATTGAACTCTGTGTAAACAAAAAATAGTACTTTTTAAAAAAAATAATAATAATAAAAGATACCCATTAAGTTAGGGGAGCAGAGCAGAAGAAATAGGAACAAAGTAAAAAAGGAAGACTGAAAGGCAGTACCCAGGGTTCTAGTTACTTTTCCTAAAAGCAAAACCCATCCATGAATTGGACTTTGACACAGGAGGGTCTGTTCCAAACCCTTCACCCAGCCTACAGTCATAGCTGTGGTATTTAACCAATGTGGTGCTATGTGGCTAGATAGTGGTATTGTATTACTGCTATTTGAAATGTGATTTGAAGACATTTTAGAACCAAGAAACTATCTTTATGCTTTGGTATTTATGTCCTAATTTTCCACATTTCTGTGAGGTAGACAGTTTTATCTCTAAATTACAGCTAAAGAGCCTTCAGAGTTGCCACTTCCAAGCCAAAGAACCTTATGAGTACTTATTGCTAAGTGGCTCTGTATTCAAACAAAAATTTCATCTGCCCCCAGAGTATCTTAGCCTTGGCCCTGAGACAAACTCCAAAGAATGAAGAACTGTAAGAAATAACCTGTCCAGACTACTGACTACTACTTGTTCTGCTTCTCTTTGTAGAGTGATGACCAACAAGCTGCTGCTTTCCATTATCATCTTATTGGAGCTAGCTATCCTGGGAGGCCTGGTTTATTACAAATTCTTTCGCAAGCATTGAAATTGCTATAGGGAAAGGTTTGTGGATCAGAACCTTGACCCTGTGGACAAATGTTATTAGGGAGTGGAATAAGCGTGTTGCTGCTGTGGGCTAACAGTTCAAGGATGCACTGTGTAGCCAGACTGGGAGGAGGAACAGCAGCCAGAAAAACCACATAGATGTGAAGGAACAATGACAAGACCAATATGATATACCAAGGTAATAAATGCAGTTTATGACTTCTGCAAATTTACATAGTACTGTAACATATCAATACCTTGTGAATTTAAAAAAAAAAAAAAATACATTTACAGTAGTATTATTGGTCACCAAAATGGAGAGGGGAAACTTTACAATCATGAAAATGTATTGATGTTCTTATTAAGGCAGTATCAATCCAGCCAACCATTTAGTATCTGTCCCCTTGAATGCTTTGCAAATCTGGAATGCCCATCGTGAAATGTGCCAGTGCACAGTGTTTCCTAAATTCTCACACGTTCTTCATTTTCTGATTCATCTGGTGAACTGGGAGTAGGAAGTTGGTCATAGACAATGTGTCTTCCTTCCCTTGTCTGACCAAAACTTGAAGCAATCACATCCACTGCCAGTCTAGCCGTAGCCTTTGCCTCTTCATCTGAAGTGGCCAACCGAGGATTGACTTCAACAAGATCCAATGCTGACAGCAACCCTGGAAGAAAAAGTATCAAAATCTCAGAAAATCGCCTAGCTGGTACTTTTAGTGAGAGTTGTCCCACTTGGACAAGGAGAACAAGCCAAGGTAAAAACAGGAGCGCTTTTCACTATAAAATTATCTATTGTAAGAAAGCCCCTTGCACCTCATCCTCTTACCCATCATTCAAGTAAAACACTATAAGCTGAAGTACTGAAAGAAACCTTTAAGGTAATCAAATAATTCATCCCTATTCAGCTAACATAATAGGCCTAGCTATCAGGCTTTCTAATGCTTTATCTGTTTTTGTTATTGTTTTGGGGGGTGCTGGGGATCAAACTCAGGACCTTCTGCATGCTACGCACACACTGTGCCACTGAGCTACATCCCCAGCCCCATTTGTATCCCTTAAGGCACTGTACCATGTGCCCTAAAATGTATATTCTTATCCCTTCATGCTTGAGTTCTGAGGAAAGTTCTACATCTGATACATTTTTTATGTCTCCCAGCAGACTGGCCCAGCATCTTACACTTGGCCATGGGAAGATACAGTCATATGTTGCCTTCTGTGAGGGTTTGAGAACTTTTGCCCAAGTCCTCAGCACTGTTCTTTGGCCTGGAGGGAAAGGGAAGAACCTATCCAGATCTTCTTCCCTCCCCCTCTACATAGCCAACTTCTCTAGAACTAACTTCTTAATTGGTTAATCTGGATAAAGTTAATCTACCTCTTTGAGAGTCATCTGAATAAACTAGTATTCAAGAATACAGTATCTAAGAATATTTGGTGTGACTACAAAGACTAGAATCATGGGTGTATACACCTAATGGCTTATTGATATTATGTTATAGTACGTGATACTTAGTGTCATTGTATCTGTTCAGTGTGTTGTTTAAACAGAACATAGCTGATTGCAGTGTGCAAAACTGCAATGACCAGGCATGTTACCATAGCATTTCCATCATTTTGTCCATATGACCTGTGTCTCTGACGGTTTATGTCACTGATTTATACTGGCTAAACCTGCACCCTGAACTTATCCCAAAAGTAATAATCAGAGAGTGTGTGCTACTATTACCTATGTTTCCTGACTACTGCCATCCTGCAAATTAAAGAAAACTGTTTGATGTATCTAATGGACAACATCATGAGTGTCTTTTGGAATAAATACTGCAACAAAGGAAAGGTGGCACAAGGCAAGGACCATGCCACGTCTAGGTGCTGCAGGTTATTAAGCCCTCCTCTGACTGGTGAGATTGGAAAGCTAAATGGAGGATTGAACTCTTGGGTTCTCTGTCCACTAACCCAAGGTAATATCTAAGATGGCGGGTCTGAGAATGAAACTGTCTTGCTACTCTTAGATCTGAAAGTGCTTTCCTAAGGTTCTAGCAGGTTCTATGGGTTCAATGCCCATTTCTATCTCTTATTCCAGGGTTCCCTACAGCCTTAGACCTTTGAATCTGGGGTCTCTATGCTCCTTTATACCTGTTTCATGAAATGGTTACTGAAGTAGTACCACATGGTAAGTGTTTAAATTTTGGAAGGGAAGGTCATTTCAAGTGAACTTAAAACCAGAAGCTTTTTTACAAAAATGAAAACTGCAAACAAGTTTGAGTTTTGGAAAAGTTACTTTTGATAATCTAGAATTTATGTTAATATTGTCAGTGATTTATCCAACTGTATCCTACTTATTAAAACTCCTATCAAACAACCTCTAGTACAAGACTTAGATAAAAAGGGCTTGTCCCAACTTACAATATCTTTAAGAGATCTGCTTTGACTTCAAATTCCTGACTCCCAGAGAACCAACCCTCTTTTTTTGTGGTACAGAGGGCTGAATCCTATACTTTTTAGGTACAGAAATTTAAGCAAAGGGGAGAGAAACAGGAAATACTGGGGACTGAAATGGAGCAAATTATATTCTATGCATCTACAATTATGTCAAAATGAACCCCATTATTTTGTATAACTATAATATACAAATAAAACATTTTTTAGGGCAGGGCCTGGTGGCAAATGACTACTCCCAGCAACTCAGGAGGTTGAGGCAGGAGGATCACAAGTTCAAAGCCAGCCTTTGCAAATTAGCAAGACTCTAAGCAACTTAGCGAGATGCTATTTCAAAATACAAAATAAAAAGGGTTGTGGATGTGCTCAGTGGCTAAGTGCCCTGGGTTATATTCCCAGTACCCAAAAAAATTTCTTTTCAGCAGAACAGCCTGGTATGATAACACATACCTGTAATCCCAGTGACTTGGGAGGCTGAGGCAGAAGAATCACAAGTTCCAGGCCAGCCTCAGCAACTTAGCAAGAAGACCCAGTCTCAAACACTAAAAGGGGCTGGGATTGTAGTTCTGTGATAAGAGTGTCCCTGGGTTCAATCCCCAGTATCAAAAAAATAAAAAGTTTAAACAAAGATCCCCTTCAGGCAGGAGATGCCGCATATTTACATATATACTTAACAGGCCACTGACCTGGTGTCTACATACCTGTATTGTGTATTTCCTCAGTAATATACATGCCTTCTCTATAGGTCAATCCCCCCACAACAGGGGTTCCAGTGGCTGGAGCCAGTGTAGGGTCAAATGCATCAATATCAAAACTCAGATGGATTGGCCTTTGTCTCCTGGAAAGGAAGAGGACCAGAGAATACATATTTAGTTGTGCTTGTAGACTCATTCATTTTCCTGTTATCGGAGCTCCTTGATTTTGTTGTTTTTTTTGGTCCTGGTACTTTGTTAAATACAGCAAATTTCCAGGTTTTTTTCTTCCTGAAAGTTACTAAAAGTGTATTAGATTCCTACACACTACTTCATGTTATTGGTGTTTGTTCTACATATTTCAGACTGATTAACTGCCGATTGTATTTCTGGTGTACCCTGGGCATTAGAGCCTCCTTCATTACTGTCATTAGAGGGAATTCTTCACTTTCACATGACACTGGGCTCTGATATACTAATTTAAGTTAGCATGATCTGAGTTATATTTGCCTTTATTCTCTAACAGCAGCTGAACTTAATACTAATTTTATGTCTGCAAACTTAACATCTTCCAATTCTAACTTGAGTACATGTGTCCAACGGCTGAAACTAACATACAGCATCCTGAAGTAAAAACTCAGGATTGGGAAAATGCTCCTTTAAGCTAGCATATTATTATCATTCATCTGCCATCTTTCTATATTACCAAGATTTGCTTAATATTAGACTCAGATGAAGCAATAATAATGAGGCTGTGAAGAATGAGACTGTTGGAACAAGGAATGCCTCACATCTCAAAAGATAAGCATTAAATGGAGATAAAGCCGGGCACAATGGTGCCTGCCCTGTAATTCTAGCGGCTCAGGAGGCTGAGGCAGTATGATTGAGAGTTCAAAGCCAGCCTCAGCAATTTAGCAAGGTGCTAAGCAACTCGGTAAGACCCTGTTTTTAAATAAAATACAAAAATGGCTGGGGATGTGACTCAGTACTTAAGTGTCCCTGAGAAATTCACAAGAAACAGGAGATCTGGGCAATGACTTAAAGGAAATTCCCTCCCAACCCCAGAAAAAGAATATGACTAGATGTTTCATGTGATACCTTTCTGAAATTTCTATATGTACATAATTTGTTTTATTTTAAAAGTAAAGTTTCTATGCTAAAGAGACAGGCTAAGGTGTGACACCCATTGAGAGTTTGCTCTGTCCCTCTCTGGGATCTAGAAGTAGACATACACTGTAGTTACTTACTTGCCAATCAGCAGATCAAATGTCTGTTCCATGACCTTCTGAATACCAAGTCGATCAATATCTCTCATGGAAAAATACTGAATATCATAGTTCTTTAAAATAAAGCTGGTGAGAAAGAAAGAAAGGAATCCTTAGTTTAAAAGCTATTTTTAAGTGACTCAGGAGGCCTCAGCAATTTAGCAAGACCTTGTCTCAAAAAATAAAAAGGGTTGGGTATGTAGCTCAGTGACAAACCACCCCTGGGTTCAATCCCCAGTACCACACACACACACAAAAAAAAAAAAAAAAAAAAAATCCAAGTTTTTTAGCATGTATATTAGGGGGTTTTCCCTTGTATTGACCTACAACAGATTACATCAAGCATCAACCTTTAAGAGGAACATAAATAGCCAGCACAGGCCCAAAGCTTAAACTTACTGTTCAGGAGGGTCCACATCTCTTAGGCCAATATACACAATACTTGGGGAAGAGATACAAGGTTTGATCCAGGAAAATCCTGGGAGTTGTGGTACCTATGAAAAGAGGAATAAACAAGATTATAGGATTAATTAAGAATTCTTGGTCTCACCAAGATAATCACCATGTGTTTCCAAAAGTGTGTAATCATTTTTTCCTCCTGTCCACAGGATATGTTTAAAACAACACAAGACACACTTGATCTAGGAAATAAACTTCACAAGAATGGAAATGTTTCAGAAGGGGAACAGAAAAACAATACAGCTTTCTCAAGGAGAATGAAAAAAAAATTTCTCAAAATGGTCTTGGTTTACCAATAACTAGTCTAAACAGTAGGACTACACTGATTTGCCCTTTTGGTTCCTTTGCACATTGCTAAACTGTTTACAGATTGGTTCTTAAAGTATAACTCAATTGCCACCTCAAGTTGCCAACAACCAAACAAATTCTGTCTAATGAATAATCTTTGTACTATTCTGGTTTAACCTGGTTTCTCGCTAAGGGGGAGGGATATACAGATACTAGTTTATGCCTGTCTTGGCATTAACATGCCTCCCATAATATTTTCCTAAGCCTCTTCTCTATAGCTTAGGAAAATATTACCCAGAGGTAAGCATAGGGTAGCTTATCTGAGGGTGTGGCCTGGGAGCCTCTAACCAAGGAGTCCTCAGGCTATGAGACTGTCCATCACTAGTTACTACCACCTTACTTTCTTAGAGAATTATAAGCACCCTTGAGAGCAGGGACCATGTCCTAGTCATCTCTAAATCCTAGCATCTAGCAGACTGTCTGGCACATAGTAGTATTTAGTGAACAAATGAAAGGTTGGTGAGCCTCATGGAACCCATCCTTCACTCTAGTCTTATTGAACAAAACCTCCAAAGCCCCAGGAATAACCCTGTAAGCCATTTACCTTCTCATTCTGTCCCACTAACCTTGTCCTGTAGTTCTCTGAGAAGAAATGCAACTGGCTGTCCATGGAGGTTTCCTGATGAAGTGGTGAGGGGTGTATTGATGTCAGCATGGGCATCAACCCAGATGACACAAAGGTCTGGGCGGTGCCGGGTGTGACCACTAATGGTACCGATTGCCAGGCTGCAAAGAACAAATATAATCTTCAAGGCCCTCTGCTTTGCTATCATCATCAATAAAAAATATTCTGAGCCAACACAGCTTACACTCTGTCCTCAGGGCAAAGTCAGGGCCTGGACTCGGTTAAGGTAAAACAAGTTCCCTGGGTTGTTGTTCCCAAAGATTAACCTTGAGTGGATTAGATATGAGAAATATAAAACTCTTGAGGACTGGCAGCATGATAAATGTATTTCCTGTCCCCAAAATTCATGTCATTTGATCCATTAACCCTGGCCCAGAATAGGACCTCAAATGTTTGTTCAGTGAGTGAAATCTAGTTAAATGAATTGATCTATGTGTAACAAATCAAAAATGTTGCTTACTACCTCTTAAGGTCTCCACCTGGGAGATCTAATTTTAACTTACAAAGAATCAGTTATGTTAACTTTTTTTTTTGGCCGGGGGGTGGGGGAGGGTCCCAGGGGCACTTACCACTGAGCCACATCCCCAGCCTGTTTTTATTTTCTATTTTGAGACAGGGTCTCACCAAATTGCTTAGGGCCTCACTAAATTGCTGAAGCTGGCTTTGAACTTCCAATCCTCCTGCCTCAGTTTCCAAAGTTGCTGGGTTAGAGGTGTGCACCATTGTATCTGGCCTACATTAACTTTTTATGGATTAAAAACTATAAATCAGGGCGGGGGGAGTAGCTGGTACAGTGCACTTGTCTAACTCTGGGTTTGATTCCCCATCAGCACACATACACACACACAATGGAGTATTACTCAGCCATAAAGAGGAGAAACTATGACATTTGCCAGTAAATGGATGGATCTGGAGACTATCATGCTAAGTGAAATAAGCCAGTCCCCAAAGGTTGAATGTTTTCTCTGATATGTGGAAGCTAACCCACAAAAAAGGGGTGGGGAAGAAAAGAAGTTCAGTAGATTAGACAATGGGGAATGGAGGGAAGGTAGAAAAAGGAAAGACAGTGGAATGAATCTGACATAGTTTTCCTATGTACATATAGGGAAACCACAGTGAATCCTACCATGTGTACATCAAGAATGGAGTCCTAATAAGATTTATTCCAAATGGATTTATATCCAAATGGATTCTACTGTCATGTATAACTAAAAGAACCAATTTTAAGAAGAAAGCACTATAGCTATTTTTGCTTATATGTGCCTGAAACCTGAAAAGTCAAAAAGTTGTTAAAGTCATTAAAGTAATAAGCCAATCCAATTCAAGACTTCATATCCACCACTGCATAAGACAAGTTATTTGCATGTTATCTGTGTTAGCATGGCATTCAAATAACTTTCAATGATTTGTTTTTGCCTTTCTTTGTCCTTGGGCTCTGCTTACATCAGCTACCTGTTCTATCTCAACTGCAGGAATATGGCTGATGAGATTGTGGCTGGGAAGCTGCCCAGAAACAAAGTTGAGTTTGGCATAGACAAGAAATGCAGCTTAAGCATTCTATAGCCATCCTTGATCAATAAAGCACAAGACAGATTTTCAGGCTCCCCTTGAATGACAATATGGTCTAGTGCTAAAGGCAGTGAATTAAGATAGATTACTGGAGTTTTTGTCCAGGAAGAACTGTGAGATTGAAGACAAATTATCAAACTTCTCCAGACTTCCACTTCCCTTTCTGTAAGATAGGAATAAGAGTACTTGGCCTGTTTTAAGTCAGGACTGGTTTTGGTTGGGGGGCGGGGGTGGTACTGGGGATTGAAACCAGGGGCACCACTGAGCAACATCCCTAGTCCTTTTTATTATTTAGAGACAGGGTCTCACTAAATTGCATAGGGCCTTGCTAAGTTGCTGAGCCTAGCTTTGAACTCGATCCTCCTGCCTCAGCTTCCCAAGCTGCTGGGATTACAGGTGTGCCCTACCATACCTGGCAGAACTGGTTTGATAAGTAAGGTGATGGTGCATGTATAAAAGGAGTGATCAAAACATGCCTCTTCCTTTAAAATGGTCAATAGCCATTCAAATTATACACTTGTCCCTTCCTTCATAGACTATTCCAGATTGCCTAGGTTTTAGCATTGAATAGGAAGGAAGGAAGTAATAACATGGGCTGCAGTATAGATAGCTACAGGTAAAAAAGAAAAAACAAGGACCATGGTAATCACATTGAGGAGGTCCCCAAAGAGTGAGATCTGACTACAGGAAAGACTAAATAAATAATCTTAGAGAGAGAGCACAGAACTCTAAAGTTGATTTAACTGAATGCCCCAGTCATCATACTAGTGAATCTAGGACTCTTATTATCCTTCCTGAATTTTTATTCTAATAAGGATTCTACCTGCTTCTCCGGCTGAACAAAAGTTGAACTTCTGATAGTGATCTGAAAAGCTCTCAAAGTACCTCAGAGAAAGTTATTCTATTAGATCTGAAAAGAAAAATTAATTGCAATGGGGGCCACAATGGATTTGAATCCTATCTCTGCTATTTCTTGGCTGTAGGCCTTGGATAAGTTATCTAACATCTGGCTTTCGGTGCTTCCAGTAATAAATAAAACCTTAAAATACATTGAAGTGCTTCTGGTGCTTCATTGCCTCTACCAATAAACGTCATTACTTAGCTAAAATAACAGTCCCCTGTGAAATCTGACTATTCAAGCACAGACCAACTTCTTTCTTCTCTGGAAGTCTGTAGAATTCAATATTTTAAAAAAATTTGTTCCACATGTTTTAATTTCATCTAACTGGAATAAATCGCAAAGTTTCCTACAAATCTTTAGACTACTGAGAAAACATCAGCTCAGTGAAGTATATACTGACCTACTAAGAGACAAAGGCTCCAGTGACCAAATACATTAGTCACCTAGGGTATTGTGGACTGGAAAGTATATTCACATTCTAAGGGATGATCTCTAACAAATCTATTAGAAATGTTAATAAAAATGCCTAAATTTGGGTTGGGGTTGTGCTCAGTGGTAGAGCGCCCACCTAGCATGTGTGAGGCCCTGGGTTTGATCCTCAGCACCACATAAAAATAAATAAAATAAAGGTTTTGTGTCCAAATATAACTAAAAAACCAAATAAATATTTTTGAAAAATGCCTAAATTTAGTCCTGATGTTTTCTTCCAGTTCTCCAAAATGAAAGTCATGTTTTCTAGAAAACTTAAGAAGATAAGCATGAAACATGGTAACTAAAAACCTTGCTTAACCTACCTTTGTACTTGCTGTGTCAAATAACACAAATCCTCTTACTATACAATGTGTTACACAAAGCAAAATACACAGTTCCTGCAAAAGTTCGTGATCTTAGACATTAAAATGATGTTATAACACCACACCCTAAAAATACTGTGGATATTTTTCTTGGGATGAGGAAACTAAGATAGCAGCTAAGTAATGAGCCCAAAGCAACATGTTATCCAGCCCCTCACCACACCTGGCTCCAGCTTACCTGTGGTCGCCTCCCACTGTGACACAGCTGTAGCCACCTGATACTGCTCTGCTGACCACCTCTGCCAGTTCCTGGTTGGCAAGGCCCACAGAGCGTGGGTTCACTATCAGGTTGTTATAGAGATCATCTTTGGGCACTGGAGTAAAACTCAAGTCTCCAAAGTCTTTTAAGCGGCAACCTGGAAACAAGGGGTGATAAGAAGAACTGTATGTACTTCCAATTCTTACTGGTCTGGGATACTCATGGCAAAGTATACATCTTACTTATTTTGTCACAGTAAAAATTAAAATGTCACATAACTGGCAGAATTGCTCAATCAAGTAATCCTGGGAAGTAAACCCTCTTAATATTTTTAAGATGTAGATGGACACAAAACCTTTATTTATTTATTTATTTAATATTTTTTGGTAGTGAGGATTGAACCCAGGGGTGCCTAACACTGAGCCACATCTCCAGCCCTTTTTTTTTCTAAATATATTTTTTATTTAAGAGACAAGGTCTCACTGAGTTTGCTTAGGGCCTTGCTGAATTGTATAGGCTGGCTTTGAACTTGCAATCTTCCTGCCTCAGCCTCCCGAGTTGCTGGGATTACAGGTGTGTGCCACCATACCCAGTGATTATTTTATTTATTTTTATGTGGTGCTGAGAATCAAACACCGTGCCTCACACGTTAGGCAAGCACTCTACCACTGAGCTATAACCCTAGCCCAAGGAAACCCTCTTAAAAGAACACCATTTTGCAGAAGAAACTGAGCTTTACAAACTAAAACCAAGAGGTATTATTAACTTAACCTAAATCACAAAGGTAGCACATGTCCCAGACTTATAAAGGGGAAGTAAAATACCAAGAGTAACCAACAGATTTAAAGAAAATAAGTACTATTAATTAGGACCAAAATACACATATAGAAATTCTCAGACTTTTTAAAAATATTTTTTAGTTGTAGTTGGACACAGTATCTTTTTCTGTTTATTTTTATGTGGTGCTAGGTATTGAACCCAGTGCCTCACACATGCCAGGCTGGTAGAGTACTTGCATGGCACGTGTGAGGCACTGGGTTCGATACCTAGTACCACATAAAAATAAAATAAAGCTATTGTGTCAATCTACAACTAAATTTAAAAAAATCAGAGGACCTAAAGCATACTAAAATATCTGCCAGGCATGGTGGCACATGGCTTTAATCCTAGCAACTGAGGAGGCTGAGGCAGAAGAATTCCAAGTTCTAGACCAGCCTCAGCAATTTAGCAAGGCCCTGAACAGCCTAGTGTGATCTGTCACAAAAAATAAGGGTTTGTGGGGACTGGGCTTGTGGCTTAATGGTAGAGTGCTCACCTAGCATGTGTGAGGCACTGGATTCAATCTTCATCACCACATAAAAATAAAATAAAGGTACTGTGTCCACCTACAACTAAATATAAAAAATAATAATAAATAAGGGCTGGGGATGTGGCTTAGTGGTAAAGTGCCCCGAGTTCAATCCCCAGTTCAAAAAAAAGAAAGAAATATATAACGTTTGTTATTACAAATTACTGGCAACTGTTACGCTTTTTTTTTTTTTTTCAGTGCTGAGGATTGAACCCAGGGGCACTTTACCACTGACTTACATCCCCAACTCTTTTCACTTTTTATTTTTGAGATAGGGTCTTGTTAAATTGCCCAGACTGGGCTCAAACTTTTGATTGACCTGTTTTGGCTTCCTGAGTCATTGGGATTATAGATATATGCCACCAAGCCTGGCTGGTTTAACATAAATTCTTATTTAGGATTCACAACAGTTCTATGAAGCAACTAAAATAATGCCTTTTCCATACAGTATGAGGACACTCAAGCAAAGAAAAGTAACTTACCTAAGGTCACATAGCTGCCAAATGCCAGAATCAAGATCTAGCAGGGCACAGTTGCACATGCCTGTAACCCCAATTACTCAGGAGGCTGAGACAGGAGGATTGTAAGTTCAGGGCCAGCCTGTGCAACTTAGCAAGACCCTGTCTCAAAAAATTTTTTTCAAAGAAAGGGTTGGGAGGGTAGCTCTGTGATAGAATGCTTGTCTAGCTTTTGCTAAGTCTGGGGTTTAATCCCTAGTCCAAGTCATCTGGCTCTAATATTTGTATTCCTTACTGTACAGTTTGCCTCCCAAATAATTCTTCCTGCTTCCAGTACTTTAAGAACTCAATAGCCAGGCATGGTGACGCATGTCGTTTGGGAAGCTGAGACAGGAAGATCAAGAGTTCAAAGCCAGCCTCATCAACAGCGAGGCGCTAAGAAACTCAGAGAGACCCTGTCTCTAAATAAAATACAAAATAGGGGTGGGGATGTCGCTCAGTGGTTGAGTGTCCCTGAGTTCAATCCCCTGTACCCCCCCCCAAAAAAAAAATATATATATATATACACACACACACACACATACACATACACATTCTGACAACTTTGAATACTTTCTACCTATATTGTAGGTGAAAACTAAACAATCCAATTCTATCCAAAAGGGACATGAGGGCTATGGTTGTGGCTCAGTGGTAGAGCGCTTGCTAGCATGTGTGAGGCACTGGGTTCAATCCTCAGTACCACATAAAAGTCAATAAATAGAGGTATTGTGTTCATCTACAACTAAAAAAATTAGAAAAGGGACATGAACTATGAGAGAACAGAATGTTACAGATTGTATGCTTAGGGCCCTGCTTCTCAAACTGGTGTCTAGTTATTGGGGTTCTGGGGGACTGTAACATCTCAATGTCTGCATGGATTTGTTAAAGATTTGGATTAAGACCATCATGAAACCGGGCGTGATGGTACACGCCTGTAAAGCCAGCAGCTCAGGAGTCTGAGGTAGGAGGATCTCAAGTTTGAGACCAGCCTATGGAATTTAGCAAGGTCCTGTCTCATAACAATAAAGGGCTGGGGATGTAATTCAGTGGTAAAATTTCCATGTTCAATCCCCAGTATAGCTAAAAGAAGGGGGGGTGGAGAAAGGAAGAAAGAATGAGTGAGCATAAAAGACCCCACATGAGAGAATATCCAGACAAGTAAGAGGAAAGGAAGGAGGGAAAATGCAGGTAGGAGAAGAATGACAAAAACAAAAACAATGGGAACCAAGAGAAAATGACCAAATAAAATCTTTGTTTTGTTTTGGGGCTGTTGGGGATCAAATCAAGGGCCTCATGCAGGCTAGGCAAGCTCTCTATCAGAGAGCTACACCCCAGTCTATAAAAATCTTTTTTTAAAAGAGCTCAGTGGGACACTCAGGAGGCTAAGTCAGGAGGATCACAAGTTTGAGACTAACCTCAGCAACTTGCTGAGTCCCTGACTCAAAATTTTAAAAAATAAATGACTGAGATTGTAGCTCATTGGTAAAATAGAAAATGAAAATCTTTTAAAAAGAAAGTCAAGAACTGGGGATGTAGCTCAGTGGTATAGCACTTGCCTAGCATGTACAAGATCCTGAGTTTGACTCACACACACCACAAAAAAAAAAAAAAAAAAAAAAAAAGCCACAAGTAAAATCTTTATTGACTTCACCAAATTTCAAAATGTGGGGAGTAGACTTAAGAGAAATGAAGCTCTAACTTTGAAGTCAATATCAGGTGTGGTCAGATCTTGAATGTTAGTGCCTATTCTAGGGTGTTTTTATTTGTATTTTTAATCTCAACTACCCCTTCAAGCATATTATGCATTAGGTTCTTACTGGATTAAAACCCTAGAGCATGTCTGGTGTTTTGTAATTAGGTGCATAATTATAAAAGCCTTATAATCAAAATAATAATAATGTTAATATTAACTAACTTTAGAGACCTCTCAGTGAGCTACACCCCAATCTATAAAAATCTTTTGCCAGGCACTTTAACTCATATTAATCCTCACATGCAAAAAATATACTGAGGAATTAAAATTTTCATGGGTAATTGACAGAACTTGGGGAACTCTCAAGACCAATCATGGAAATCAGGCTGTAGACTCAAGTAAGTGCAACAGGAAACTGCGCTCTACTCATTTGTATGTTCTTACTAGGAGGAAAACAAATTAAAAAAAAAACAACAAAAAAAACTGAACAAGGCCTGAAAATAATTTTGGTAGTCTTAGAATAATACTGTCCAAGGAAGAGAGATTGAATTTTGTAAAAAGATTTTGATCATTAAATGTGTAACTGTGCTTTGGATTGGGTTAACAGAGTAATTCACAGCATAAGGACTGGAAGTTAGCTCAGTGTTAGAGCACTTTGCCTAGCATGCTCAAAGCCTTGGGTTCAATCCCCAACCCTGTGGGGGCAAAACCAAAGATTAATTCAGAGCCCAGATGGTGGATTCTCCTAAATTACCCATCTCTATTTACTCTATTTCTTTCTCACCAAGCCACCTTATGGTTACTCACTTGGTTTCCCAGATGCCTTCACTTACTCACAAGGGCTTCCAGACAGCGCGTGCTGGGAGGTCTCTTGCTCAGCATAATTACACAGAGGCATTTTGTTTTATCCAGCATGGTTAGTGTGAGTCTGGGTATTAGAGCCTGAGAATCTCTACACACAGCAAGCTTTGTGTTTCTGGATCCACAAAGCTCTGAGCCTGACCAGGAAAAAATTAATATCTTGAGAGGCCCTGCCTGAGCGGCCTGCCCTCTAGACTCCTAACTCAGCTCTTTAATTTTCACAGTAAGTACCAGGTAAGAACTAGGAATAGCAAGTATTAAAGGATCAGAGGAAGTCTGCTGAAGATTGAGGCAGTCAAAGAAGGACCCCTCCAACTAAAACTTGTATCAGCACTGTTTTGTTTTATTTTCTACCTTACTTGGATAGAAATTATTTATAAAAATGAATGAGGAGGTATCTAATGGTAGAGGGTCCCACCCTAGTCCCCAGGCCAAACTACTATATCCTTGCAAGCCTTTATACCTAATATTTTCTTAAATAAGACTATTAGGTAGAGTAGGCTACACTGCTGTAGCAAAGCCCCCAAAATAATGGCTCAAAGATATTGTTTCTTTTTCATCTAACATCTAGAGTGGGTATCTCAGTCAGCAGGAGGCTTTCCTCCATGTTGGGATTCACGCATCTGGCTTGTAACTGTCATAACTAGGGCTTTGCCACTGATGGGGCTAAGGTTAGGTCTCTCCAGGTTCAAAGCAGCAGGAGGGAGAAATATATTGATAAGGCATAGCTCCTCTTTACAGGCCCCGGCTGAGAAATGGCACATCACTCCTGCTCACATAGCACTGGCCAGCAAAGTCTAGCTTATGTCCAGAAGAAAAAAAAGTAGAATTGTGGGAAACAGTTAACAATCTCAGCCACAATGAGTTTTGTTTTGTTCTTATTCTATGCCATAAATTTTAAGCTGTTAAAAATCAAAATACTACCAGACATAGTAGTGTACACCTGTAATCCCAGTGACTTGGGAAGCTGAGGCAGGAGGCCAGACTCAGCAACTTAGCAAGACCCTGTCTAAAAAAAAAAGCTGGAGACATAGCTCAGTGATAAATGCCCCTGCGTTCAATCCAGCATAATAAAGAAATAAATAAATTACCACTTTTGTTACCGTAGATTTATCAATCTATAGTATTTTAACTATTAATTATAGAGCTAAATCATCAAAATTATTATGCCATCCTGAGCTGGCCTCCTAAGAGCTCTCTCCTCTAATGCCCACTGTATCAAGAGCACTGAGGCACCCAAAGAACTTATAGTAGAATCCAAGGTTGGTTTCTAAAGAGTGAACAGAGGCTCCAAAGAAGAAATATACATGCCATGTTTGATAACAGGTGACCAACTTAATAAGAATGACACGTCTGAAAATTGGAGCATTGTGATATGAGGTACTGGAGAACATGATTGCAACCCACAGGCTACATTTCTTGAGAGAAGCAGGAGATTGATTGATAGGGGGTTCATTTTTTAAGAACCAGATGAACTGAGTACTAGTAAAGGTACTATTTTGTCAGAATGCTATGACAGATTCTCAGTTCAAAGAGCAGAAGGAAATGGTCTCATTAATTTTAAATATTAGAGTAGCATTGTAAAGAGCAAACATCATAACATGGAAGGAGTATCTGCCTGCTGTGCTTCAGGTCAACTTATCTGCCAAGTGTAGGTCAGATGAGACCTACAAGGTTTTTTGAGTTTTTTTCCCTTGGTACTGGGAATTGAACCCAGGCTCTTGCACATGCTGGGCAAGCACTCTACCACTGAGCTATATCCCAGGCCCTGAGATCCAGTGTTTCAATGCTATCCTTTACTTTTATATTTTATTTTTTGTGGTGTTGGGCCCAGGATCTCATGCATGTTAGGCAAGCACTCTGCCACTTTTTATTTTATTTTGAAATATGGTCTCATTAATTGCCCAGGCTGGCCTCAAACTTGCAATCCTCCTGTCTCAGCCTACTAAGTAGCTGAGATTTTGGCTATTCTGCACCACTAGGTCCAGAATATCAAATTATTATATTATATATGTATATATTTTTTGCAATACTAGGGATTAAATCCAGGGCACTCTACCACCGAGTTACATCCCCAGCCTTTTTTGGTTTTTTATTTTAAGTCAGGGTCTTGCTAAATTCTTGAAGCTAGTCTCAAATTTATAATCCTGTCTCAGCATCCTGAGTTGCTGGCATTATAGGTGTACACCACTGTACCTGTTAAAATTTCATCCTTTCTTCCTTTTTTTTTTTTTTTTGGCAGTGCCAGAGATCAAACCCAGGGCCTGATGATGCTCAGTAACCATTCTTCCTCTAAGCCCGGCCCTCAGATTCCTTATTAAAAGTAAGAACTGGTTGCAATGGTATGAACCTATAATCCCAGCAATTTGGGATTACAAAGCTAGCCTCAGCAACTTAGTGATACCCCAAGTAATTTAGTAAGACCCTGTCCCAAAATAAAAAGGGCTAAGGATGTGGTAAAGTGCCCCTGAATTCAATCCCTGGTAACAATAAATAAATAAACAAATAAATAAAATGTTTAAAAAAGGGCTGGGGATGTGGCTCAGTGGTAGAGTGCTAGCATACCATCCAAGAGACTCTGGTTTCAATCCCCGGTTCTGCAAAAAAATAAATAAATAAAAATAAAAGCTGGGCACAGTGGCACACACCTCTAATCCTAATGGCCCAAGAGTCTGAGGCAGGAGAATTGCAAGTTTGAAGATAGCCTTGGCAACTTAAGTAGACCATGTCTCAAAAAATAAAAAGGAGGTTGGAGCTGCAACTCGGTGGCAGAGCGCTTGCCTAGCATGTGTGAGGCACTGGGTTCGATCTTCAGCACCACATAAAAATAAAGGCATTCTGTCCACTGACAACTACAAAAAAATTTTAAATAAATAAAAAGGGCTGGAGGTGCAGCTCTGTGGTAGAGCAGTCCCTGGGTTCAGTCCCCAGCACCAAAAGAAAAAGAGGAGGAAGAGAAGAAGATAGTAGCATTTTACGACAAGATGAGTCTGAAACTTAAAGAAACTCTCAAGTCAAACAAATTTGGAAGCAAACTGAAAGGGCCCTCATTTTCCCCTTGCTCTTATATGCTGGCACAGCCTCATACTGGGAACTTGTCTCCAGAGCGAAGGTAATAAAATACACTGAATACTACTATGATCTTTCAGGCTCAGATATTACCTTTGGCCTTGATAAAGCCCTCTAGGCTCCAACGAAGTGGAAAAAGAACACAAATGCATCAACAAGATGATGCAACTGGCGGTGAGAAAGAAATCAAACAGCCCGGTGTGACCTTCACAATAGCTACAACAAGCACTTCTGTTTTAGGGCTAGTGAGTAAATCCTAGAGGGAAGCCAGTGACAGGAAAGAAGGAAATAGGATATAATTATCTGCCTCCATACATCACAGTGTGCTAGGCACCTTACTGAGAACTGAGCAAGACTGGATAGCTCCGTCCACTGAGGCAAGCCTCAGTCACACTTTGGTTAGAGATTCACATAAGGCAATGTCATGAATGAGCAGGTATTTTTTTGGACAGCACAAAAGCATTCCATTCTTCCTCTTACATGGGGCACCAAGTGTTATCAAGACTCCCAGCAAATCAAGAGATGGGTTTCAAACTAGGGATAACAGGAACTTACCTCAACATTATAAAAGCTATCTATGCTAAGCCTCAGGCTAGCATCATTCTGAATGGAGAAAAATTGAAGGCATTCCCTCTAAAATCTGGAACAAGACAGGGATGCCCTCTCTCACCACTTCTATTCAATATAGTTCTCGAAACACTGGCCAGAGCAATTAGACGAAAGAAATTAAAGGCATAAAAATAGGAAAAGAAGAACTTAAATTATCACTGTTTGCGGAGGACATGATTCTATACCTAGAAGACCCAAAAGGGTCTACAGAAAAACTATTAGAACTAATAAATGAATTCAGCAAAGTGGCAGGATATAAAATCAACACGCATAAATCAAAGGCATTTCTGTATATCAGCGACAAAACTTCTGAAACGGAAATGAGGAAAAACACTCCATTTACAATATCCTCAAAAAAAAAAAAAAAAAAAAAAACTTGGGAATCAACCTAACAAAAGACGTGAAAGATTTATACAATGAAAACTACAGAACCCTAAAGAGAGAGGTAGAAGAAGATCTTAGAAGATGGAAAAATATACCCTGTTCATGGATAGGCAGAACTAACATCATCAAAATGGCGATATTACCAAAAGTTCTCTATAGGTTTAACGCAATGCCAATAAAAATCCCAATGGCATTTCTTGTAGAAATAGATAAAGCAATCATGAAATTCATATGGAAAAATAAAAGACCCAGAATAGCAAAAGCAGTTCTAAGCAGGAAGTGTGAATCAGGCGGTATAGCGATACTAGATTTCAAACTATATTACAGAGCAATAGTAACAAAAACAGCATGGTACTGGTACCAAAACAGGCGGGTGGACCAATGGTACAGAATAGAGGACACAGAGACCAATCCACAAAGTTACAACTATCTTATATTTGATAAAGGGGCTAAAAGCATGCAATGGAGAAAGGATAGCAACTTCAACAAATGGTGCTAGGAAAACTGGAAATCCACATGCAACAAAATGAAACTGAATCCCCTCCTCTCGCCATGCACAAAAGTTAACTCAAAATGGATCAAGGAGCTTGATATCAAATCAGAGACTCTGCGTCTGATAGAAGAAAAAGTTGGCTCCGATCTACATATTGTGGGGTCGGGCACCAAATTCCTTAATAGGACACCCATAGCACAAGAGTTAATAACAAGAATCAACAAATGGGACTTACTTAAACTAAAAAGTTTTTTCTCAGCAAGAGAAACAATAAGAGAGGTAAATAGGGAGCCTACATCATGGGAACAGATTTTTACTCCTCACACTTCAGATAGAGCCCTAATATCCAGAGTATACAAAGAACGCAAAAAATTAGACAATAAGATAACAAATAACCCAATCAACAAATGGGCCAAGGACCTGAACAGACACTTCTCAGAGGAGGACATACAATCAATCATCAAGTACATGAAAAAATGCTCACCATCTCTAGCAGTCAGAGAAATGCAAATCAAAAACACCCTAAGATACCATCTCACTCCAGTAAGATTGGCAGCCATTATGAAGTCAAACAACAACAAGTGCTGGCCAGGATGTGGGGAAAAGGGTACTCTTATACATTGCTGGTGGGACTGCAAATTGGTGCGGCCAATTTGGAAAGCAGTATGGAGATTCCTGGGAAAGCTGGGAATGGAACCACTATTTGACCCAGCTATTGCCCTTCTTGGACTATTCCCTGAAGACCTTAAAAAAGAGTACTACAGGGATACTGCCACATCAATGTTCATAGCAGCACAATTCACAATAGCTAGACTGTGGAACCAACCCAGATGCCCTTCAATAGATGAATGGATAAAAAAAATGTGGCAATTATACACCATGGAGTATTACGCAGCACTAAAAAATGACAAAATCATGGAATTTGCAGGGAAATGGATGGCACTAGAGCAGATTATGCTTAGTGAAGCTAGCCAATCCCTAAAAAACAAATACCAAATGTCTTCTTTGATATAATGAGAGCAACTAAGAACAGAGCAGGGAGGAAGAGCAGGAAGAAAAGATTAACATTAAACAGAGACATGAGGTGGGAGGGAAAGGGAGAGAAAAGGGAAATTGCATGGAAATGGAGGGAGACCCTCATTGCTATACAAAATTACATATAAGAGGTTGTGAGGGGAATGGGAAAATAAACAAGGAGAGAAATGAATTACAGTAGATGGGGTAGAGAGAGAAGATGGGAGGGGAGGGGAAGGGGATAGAGGATAGGAAAGGTAGCAGAATACAACAGTTACTAATAAGGCATTATGTAAAATTGTGGATGTGTAACCGATGTGATTCTGCAATCTGTATTTGGGGTACAAATGGGAGTTCATAACCCACTTGAATCTAATGTATGAAATATGATATGTCAAGAGCTTTGTAATGTTTTGAACAACCATTAAAAAAAATAAAATAAAATTGTTTAAAAAAAAAGAGAGAGATGGGTTTCAAGGTGGAGTGACACAGAGAGTCTCTCAAGCCCCAGGTAACCCACTGGCAGGGTAACAGAAATGGAAAAAAGCTGGGGACCTCTGAGTATGCAATTTTTTTCAAACTGCTCCTAAACAAACTTTGCAATTGCATTTAGTGCTGATAAGTACTAATGGCTTTTTTGGGTGCGGGGGGAGTACTGGGGATTGAACTAAGAGGCACTTTACCACTGAGCCACATCTCCAGCCCTTTTTAAAAATTTTTATCTTGAGACATATCTCACTAAGTTGCTAAGGCTGGTCTTGAACTTGAAATCCCATGTCTCTAATGGCTTTTGAAGTTATACATTCAAATGTTGTATATGGGAAATATAATCTGACCCCAAACCAAGGGAATTCCTAGTATTTTAAAGGAATATACTTGCTATTTTTAGAATTTCACCTGTACTTGGAATACTAGCTTTGTTTTGTTTGTTTGGGGGTTTTTTTGTTTGTTTGTTTTGTTTTGGTACTGGGGCTTGAACCCACAGTGACTTTATCCCCATCCCTTAAAAAAAAATTGAGACAGGGTCACACTCAGTTGCTAAGGGTCTCACTAAATTGCTAAGGCTGGCCTCAAATTTGTGATCCTCTGGCCTCAGCCTCCAGAGTCACTGGGATTATAGGCATGAACTACATGCCTGGCTTGGAATACCAGCCTTTGTTTACTTATTCAGTAAACAAAGCTGAAATGTTACTAGAGATTTAAACTAGGGGGAAAAAAATGCCAGGGTTAATTCAGACCATTTAGAATAAGAGAATCTCTCTTATCCCTAAAATGTGACTTGGGTAATAACCTTCAAAAGATTATTATTTAAGTAAACTAATTTGGTTGCCACCAATAAAATACAGAAATCTAAATTGTATTTAGTGCATTTAACTCTCCCAGAGGTTATGCAACCTCAAAAACCAAAAATGTTTTGAGCTATCTAAAATCAGCTCTTGCTTATTTACATCCAATCTCCAAATAAGTTTGATACATTGAGGAAAGAGTATAAAACCCAAGTAGACATATTCTGGTTTACTTCAGAGTCCCAGAGAAGACTCTGCCAACCAGCCCTCTCTGTCTCCTTCCTCCTCATCTGCTTTACTCTCTTGTTGCCTCTATACCAGGACGGTGTTTGCTGAGACAGTGAAGACTGTGACTGAAGAAAACAGGAGCAAGGACAGTAGTATTGGGGGCTCAAGGATGGAAGGTGACCTTGGAGATGTAGGCCTGTCACTTCAGACATATCTGTCTACCACACACCAGAGTTAGCCTCAAGATCAAATGATACAAACATGGTGTTAACAGATACTTTTGTATGAATATTATGATTGAGTTAAAACAAAAAACACTTGAAAATTTAGCTCAACATTTGTCTAGCAAGTCTGAGACCCTGGGTTCAATCCCCAGCATCAAGAAAAAAAAAATTAGTTCAAGATAGTAACTGAGATGACTCGAAACACCAGATATATGTTTCCACTAATTTGGTTCTCCAGTTACATCTGTCCTTGTCTAAGGAGAACAGATGGTATCAATTCTTTGGATGGGCTTAGTAACATGCCCCTCTGCACCAACTCAAGTCAACCCACTAAGCACCTCTGGGTCCAAGAGAGCCAACTTAGGCTTTCCCAGGCTGACTCGGTTGATGGCACCCTAACAGCCTGGTTCCAGCACAGGCACAGATGGAATTAAGAGTTCCTCTGGCTCCATAAATCACATAATCACTTTACCTCATTCAGAAGAAGACTGCTGACCTTCTCTGAAAACAAAAGATCTGCTACATTAACATGTGGACAACATTTTAACCTTTCCAATATCAAACCCCAGGAAGAGACAGAAAAAATCCTTGGGGATAAAAAACTACTCTTTATGCTGGACACAGTGGCACATGCCTCTAATCCCAGCAGTTTGGGAGGCTGAGGCAGGAGGATCACAAATTCAAAGCCAGCCTCAGCAACTTTGTGAGGCCCTAAGCATGTTAGTGAGACCCTTTCTCAAAATAGAATATAAAAACAGGCTAGGGATATTGGCTCAGCAATTAAGCACCCCTGGGTTCAATCCTGGTACGAAAAGGAAAAAAAGAAAGAACTACCCTTTATAGCATGTAATTCTTAAAAAGTTTTATATTCTACCTTGTTCCAGAAAGGGTTTAAAGGGAGACACAACATGTTGGTGACTATAGCTTTTCCAGTTACCAGTCAGCCCTGATGTGTCCCTTCCCCAGACCCTATGGCATCCTGGTGAGTCTGCCCAGAAATCTCAAAAATCTCTCCTACATTCCACACTGCTCTGGGCTGAAAGGAGAGTACACACTGAATGGCCTCCATTAGCCAAGTGCTACATTGCATGCAATGGAAAGAATCCCTGCCCTCTGCTCCCTGACTTCCTGAAAGAGATTTCTAACCAACAAGATGTGGAGAGATGTGGTTCAGTGTCTGAACCTGTTGTGCCATATACAATTGTTTAAATGAGCTAACAATGAAAGGCTTGCCACATTCTAGGGATTACGGATTACAACTGAATGAGGCCATCTTTGTGGTTTTTCTTCCCCACAGTTCCCTTTCTCTTCCTTGAAACTGATGTAAGCTAAGATTTCCCAGAACTTGTTTGTAATACGTCTTTTTTTTTTTTTTTTTTTTTGGTATCAGGGTTTGAACCCAGGGGCACTTAACCACTAAGCCACATCCCCAGTCCCTTTTTCTTTTTTAGTATATATTAAATATTTTATATATATAATATTGTATCCACCTATAACTAAAAAATAAAAATGTAATTTTTATAAATGCATAAAGTATTATAAATATATATAATATATATTTTCTATTTTTTAGTTATAGATGGGCACAATATCTTTGTTTTTTTATTTTTATTTGGTGCTGAGGATTGAACCCAGTGCCTCATATGAGTGAGGCAAGTGCTCTGCTGTTGAGCCACAACTCCCACCCCCAAGTCCCTTTTTATATTTTATTTAGTGATAGAGTCTCACTAAATTGCCTAGGATCTCATTAGAGTTGCTGAGGCTGGCTTAGAATTTGCAATCCTCCTGCCTCAGCCTCCCAAGTCTCTGGTATTACAGGCAGGCACCACCACACTGAGCTTACTATATCATTTTGATAAAAACAGATTTTTGGTGAGAAGGAGCAAGCACAGGCCCACTGATTTCTCATTGAAATGGCTCCTTAAAAAGTCCATCTTAAAGGGTGTGGTGGCGCATGCCTGTAATCCCAGTCACTTGGTGCCAAATTTTTAAAAAAAATCCACCTTGAATTTTCTTTTTCTTTATGTAAATTTTTTATTTTTATATGATAGCAGAATGCATTAAAATTCTTATTACACATATAGAGTACAATTTTTCATGTCTCTGGTTGTATACATAGTATATTCACACCAATTTGTGTCTTTATACCTGTACTTTGGATAGTAATGATCATCACATTCCACCATCATTAATTACCCCATGCCCCCTCCCTTCCCCTCCCACCCCTCTGCCCTAATTAGAGTTCATCTATTCCTCCCATGCTCCTGCTCCCTATCCCACTGTGAATCAGCCTCCTTATATCAGAGAAAACATTCGGCATTTGGTTTTTTGGGATTGGCTAACTTCACTTAGCATTATCTTCTCTAACTCCATCTATTTACCTGCAAATGCCATGATTTTTTTTTTTAAAGAGAGAGAGATAATTTTTTAATATTTATTTTTTAGTTTTCGACAGACACAACATCTTTTGTTTGTATGTGGTGCTGAGGATCGAACCCGGGCCGCACGCATGCCAGGCGAGCGCGCTACCGCTTGAGCCACATCCCCAGCCCCCAAATCCCATGATTTTATTCTCTTTTATTGCTGAATAATATTCCATTGTGTATATATGCCACATTTTCTTTATACATTCATCTACTGAAGGACATCTAGGTTGGTTCCACAGTTTAGCTATTGTGAATTGTGCTGCTATAAACATTGACGTGGCTGCGTCCCTGTAGTATGCTTTTTCCACATTGAATTTTCTACATTCCCTATGAAAGATTATAAAGTCAAGGACATTAACTCTTGGAACACCAATCCTCTGAAAGCCCTAAACACAATGCCACGCACACCCTGCTCTGCTTTGTGACTCTTGGTTCACAAAGGCAGAAGTTTCCTATTTCTGTTACTTCTATTCATGAGTCCTCTTGCATTGGGGAGGAAGCCAGAAAGACACCATCTTCTTCTTCTTTTTTTTTAATATATTGGGGATTGAATCCAGGGACACTGTGCCACTGAGCTACATCCCCAGCCCCCCTATTTTTTTTTTTCTGAGACAGGGTCTCCTTAAGTTGCTAAGGGAGACCACATTAAAATGTTGTCAACATGTCACAAGTTCCCTGAGTCCTTGGTGCACCAGGAGGGATGTGGAGAGATGTGGCAAGAGGAAGAGACAAGGCCTTACTAAATTGCTGAGGCTGGCCTCAAACTTGTAATCTTCCTGCCTCAGCCTCCCAAGCCACTAGGATTACAGACCCCATTTTCTCTTTCAATCTGAGCACCACCACAACTATTTTGTACTTCCTTAATACCAGAAGAGTTCAGTCATTAAATAAAGAAAATTTATTCAAAGATTAAATAATTTAAATCAACCACTGTAATCCCTTAGGTGCTGCCTTTGAATTGTGTTATCTGGATGCTAAAGGAATAATGAAGTACCTGTCTGAAATAACTAGAACATTCATTATTACCTATTTACTTTCTGGTTTAAGAACATGTTTCAAAAAGGGGGTAATAGGGCTGGAGGTATAGTTCAGTTCTAGAACACTTGCCACTCACCTGGTTTTGATCCCCAACATCACACAAAAAAGGGGGGTGCTGGGTGTGGTGGCATATGCCTGTAATCCCAGTGACTCAGGAGGCAGAGACAGGAGGATCCCAAGTTGCAAGCCAGGCTCAGCAATTTAGCAAGGCCCTAGGCAACTTAGACACTGTCTCAAAATAAAAAATAAAAAGGATTAGGGATGTGGCTCGGTGGTAAAGCACCTTCAGGCTCATTCCCTGGTACCAAAAAAATCAAAACCAAACAAAAACCAAGAGGGGGCAATATAAACTAGCCATTATTACCTGCTAACATTTAGCTTGAATGAATCTCTTAATTCGTAGTCAATTAAGAGTTAACTCTTCCAAGAGTTAAAGTTTGATATATGATGGTTATCCTTTGAGTCATGCATTCTTAAAAATCTGGGAAACCAGTGACTTCTGAGTAGCAAATCATTGAGAGAAAGGAAATAGTGATCTGGAAAAATCCCATGGGTCACAGTGTTACAGGTGACAGCTAGGTTGCTTTGCTCCTTTTCTTCCTTCAACCAAAGTTCACTATGTGCTCACTGTGTGCCTGGAACTCTGTTAAGTCCTGGGGATACAGAGATGAGACATGGAGCTCAGAGCCTGGTGAGAAGACAGTTAGGGAAAGTGGCAGTCCAGTCCAGGTCTAACTGCTGTGACACATGTGTTCAGAGTGTGGAGGGAAGAAAGATGACAGAAGGGAAGAGCCAGGAGGAGTTCTCAGAAGAGGGAATTTGGGAGTCTTGACAGTACAGGCCAAGAATAAAAGAGGGGAGAAGTACTTTCTAGGAAAGGCACATAATAGGGCTGTGGCTCAGTGATAGAGTGCTTGCCTAGCATGTGTGAGGCACTGGGTTTGATTCTCAGCACTGTATATAAATAAATAAAATTAAGGTCCATCAACAACTCAAGAAGAACCAAAAAACAATACTTTAAAAAAAAAAAAAAAAGAAAAGGCACATAATAAGTCAGCCCTACAGAACAATTCGCAAGTTCCCTGAGCCATGGTGCACCAGGAGGGCTGTGGGAAGATGTGGTGGGAGGACGGGGCAGAGCCCAGATCATAATGCAGTGGGGAGGTAAGATTTCAAGTCAGGAAGTAAAAAACAAATTTGCATTTTAGATCTAATGCTCAGATAAATAACAATGTGGAGAAAACAGATTCCAGCAGTAGTGAAGAGGCATGCAGGGCAGATAAAAGGTCTGCCTCCAGCTTTCTGGCTCTGTTACCTCCAGAGATGAAAGACATAGGGAGCCAGGCATGGTAATTTTTGACCTAGTTCCAGCTACTCGGGAGGCTCAGGCGGGAGGGCAGTTTGAGCTTAGGAGTTCCAGGCCAGGCTGGGCAACACAGTAAGACTCTGTCTCAAAAAACTAAAATAAATATAAAAGAGACTGGGGAAGGAAGTGAAGAAGATGACAGGGAAATTGTTTTGGATTTGTTGGCATTGAAGTGTTAGGGACCCTTCTGCTGAAAATATGTAGACATGGAAATGAGTCAATAGACCAATTCTAGGCAATACCCAATGGCTGATAATATCACGTCACCTGGGAGCCATCTTCTGGAAATATAAACACCTAGGGAGATAAGTGCTACAACCTCCCAGTTCCTATGGGAGAGAATGAAACTACTTTCCCTAGGCACAGGTGGCAGGCATTTTGCTCCAGTTTGCAAAACTACCATCTCAATTAAGGTATGAGAAATGCATTTCCCTCCAGGTAAAGCTAATCAATTTTGGCTTTTAACACAGGTCATCAACTCCAATTTCTATGATTCAGTTAGCATGCACTTTGTATGAAAGAAATACTGTTGAGTCCTCTTTCTTGAAGCTTGGCTATTGTTTACCATGGAAACATTTCGTAATGGATTGTTCCTGCTTAACTAAATAAAAATATGAGCTTTCCATGGTCTGTGTAATCTCTTAGCAGATTGCCTGTGACTTACATCACATTCTGGTTTCATGCTTATTCAATAACAAAGTGTTTTCTTTCTCTACTACCTTTGTGGAGAGGTTTTCCAAATTGGGAGATTACCCAAAACTGTATATTTGAAATTAACTTATTTTAGGTGTAATAATTATATTTTTGTTAAGTTTTAAAGAATTTCGGTTTTAAAGATACAAAAATGAAACTTGCAAAGGAAATAATCCAATGTCTGTACTTTGCTTCAACATGGTCTGGAGGTAGGTGGAAAACACCCATGTGACTGACAATAGCTGATGCTGGTTGAAGGCTATATAGAGCTGACTATGTCACTACCTACTGTCATTATGTTTGAATACTTCCATAATAAAAAATTAAAAAGAGGAGATACAGGGCTGGGATTGTGGCTCAGAGGAAGAGCACTCACCTAGCATGCCTGTGGCACTGGGTTCGATCCTCAGCACACACACAAATGAAATAAGGTATTGTGTGCACCTACAACTAAAAAAAAAAAAAAAAAAAAGCTTAAAAAAGAAAAAGAGAAAGTACATGGAAGACATCTTGTGTGCAGGTTTGGAGCTGGGAGGAGAAATGAGTGCTAGAGATAAAACTCTGAAGCACAGAGAGGACAGTAAAGCTATGGAAATGAACAGACCACCAACTAAGTATAAGCAAGAGGATCAAAGACAGATTCCTAAAAACGCAATGTGAAATGGGTAGGTAGAAAAAGAGGATCTACCTCTTTTTCTCTAAATGAACCTGAAGAGTTAAAACCAGAGAGTAGCATCCTTTTCGGTATGGAAGCAGTGTTCAATAATGTCAAATAAGGTGAATGTCACAGCACCCACTATCTTAGAAAGCAGGTGGTTGGGAATCTCAACATAACTAGTTTTATTCCAATGATGGCCCAGGAAGGTGGTTCTGAAGTAACAAAATAACTGGACAATAGCTAAAGGGCTACCTAAGGCCAAGGGAGGTGGCAGATGGGTAAATTTGTATTCTTAATTATTGAAGAAACAGGTTAGTAGAGCAAGTTGAGTTATAAGAAAGAAAAAGTGTAAATGCTAGAGCAAGAACTCTCACAAAGGCAAAAGAGGATGGAATCTAGAACACAGGGAGATGCAGTTGAGGGTTAGTTCTCTAATGTCTGTTCTTTCTGTCAACAGATTTTTAGCTGGGTGCATGACTTCTCTTTTTTGGGGGGTGGGGCATTGAACCCAGGGGCACTTTACCACTAAGCTACATCCCCAGCACTTTTTACTTTGAGACGAATCTCACTAGGTTGCTGAATCTGGCCTCAACCTTCAATCCTCCTGCCTCAGTCTTTTAGGATTACAGGTGAGCACTACCACACCCAGCAAAAAACTCTTAATTGATCAGCTTCTTGAACTGGATGTGGCCATGTGACCAGTTCTGGCCAACAGGATAAGCAGAAGTGTCGTGCAGCCACTTCTTGGGAAGGAAAAGTTCTTGCTTTGCCCTCTTTTTTCATTCTTCCATCTTGTGCCAGAAATGAGACTAAGTCATCTGGGACCATTACGTAGATATCTTGCCAATAGCACAAGTTAAGAATCTACGTCTGAAGGAACACAGCCACCAAACCAGTTCTGAATTACTTCTTTCCAGACTGAGTTTAAAATGAACTAATTTTCTTAAGCCATTGATATTTTAGGTTCTTACCACATGTAATCTTATTTAATGCTGTGATTAAACGCATACTTTGAGGGATCTCTGTTAATGCAAGTAATTTGGGAGATGAGAGGATGAAAGTCTGGAGAATTCATACTCAAGTCAGAAAAACAGGGGCTTGAGGATTATGGGTAATTTGCAAGAGCAAAAAAGGGAAACATGAGAGGAGGATACTAGGAATACACAAGATCTTCAAAGGAAGATGAAGACCATATATCTTATGATGGTGCTACTTTGCATTTCTTCAGCCTTAGTCAAAGCTGAGAAGGCAGCTGACTGAGCCAATAAGAAGTTCAGGATGTATATGGCAAGAAATGAGGTTCTCAACCAAACTGCTGACCTCATGACCCTGGGAATGTTTCCTAGCCTCTTCAGACTATACTTCTTTCCCCTCTTCCCCAGCCTTTTTACAAATCAAAACAATGTACTAAATGCTGTGGGATTGGTTTTATTGAAAAAAAAAAAAAAAGAAGAAAAGAAAAAGAAACCTCATAAGTTAAACCATAAACAGTACTTACATTTTTATGACTGGCTTATTTTACTTAATATATTGCTCTGAAGGTTCATCCATATCACAGCATATGTCAAAATTTCCTGCCTTTTAAAGACTGAATAATATTCCATTGTCTGCCTACCATCTTGTTTATCCATTCATTCATCAATGAACACTTAGCGGCTTCCACCTTTTGACAATCATGGATAATGCTGGGCGTACAAATATCTCCTCAAGACCCTGCTTTCATTTCTTTTGGGTATATGCCCAGAAATGGAACTGCTGGATCACATGGTAATTCTATTTAAAATTTTTTGAGCAGTCACCATGTCTTCCATAGTAGTTACACCATTTTACATTCCTGTGAACAGTGCCCAAGACTTCCAGTTTCTTCACATCCTCTCCAACACTTCAACACTCATTTTCTGGTGTTTTTTATGGTAACCATGTTAATGGCTATGAGGTAGTCATGATTTGCATTTTTACGAATTATGAAATGTGGTAATTTTAAATGCCTAGCATAGTGGAAAATGTTACATGGAAAATGTTAGATATCTAACAACTTTGAAATAAGAGGTATAAGTTATAATCTTTGCTACCTTTATAAACTGGAAAGACATCAAAACTTACCAAATTCCAATAGACATGCCCATTTTCTGGTACATCATCAGTGATATTAGCATATACTAAGGCACTACTAAATTATTGATAATATATTCACTTTCTAAGAGGAATCTGCAATATAAAGGAAAACTGGAAAATACAAAACTGAAGCCAAAGAAGTAGGAAACTATTAGTGACAATGCAAGTAGGATTTAGAGTGGGGGAACCAAAAGAGATGCCATGTCTCAATTCAGGCCTTCATTCCTATTCCTCCACGCCACCCTCCTCCAAGATCAGCGTGGCTCAGATGAAGTCCAAAGCAGTGCAGTGGTTTGGTGTTCTGCTGAACCCTGTTATAGTTTGAATGTGTTATTCCCCAAAGCATGTGTTGGAAATTTAATCCCCAGTGTAATAGTGTTGAAAGGTGGGGCGTAACAGAAAGAGTTCAGGTTCTGAACAAATGGATAAAATGCCAATTAAAAGAGTTTGAGCCTGCAAATTCAATCTCTTGATCTTTCTTGCCATGTGATGTCTTTCACTATGTTATGATGCAGCAAATAGGCCCTTGATCTTGGACGTCCCAGCCTCCAGAACCAAAAGCCTTTATAAGTTCCTTATAAATTGGCCAGACTCAGGTATTCTGTTATAGACAAATAAAACGGATTAAGACAGGAAAAAATAAAGTCAATTTGCTAGACATTTAATCTTTTAAAAATATAACCAATTATCTCATGAGTGAGGCTTTGGGTTCAATCCCCAGCATCACTAAACAAAAACAAAAGCATATCCAAATAATTTTACAAATCAGAGAAATTCAAAACTTTACTGATTTTGCTGGGCATGGTGGTGCATCCCTGTAATCCCCATGACTTGGGAGGGTAAGGCAGGAGGACTGCAAGTTCCAGGCTAGACTTAGCAACTCAATGACTCCCTAAGCAACTTAGCAAGACCCTGTCTCAAAATAAAAAATAAAAAGAGCTGGGGATGTCAGTGATAGAACACCCCTGGGTTCAATCCCTGGTACCAATAAAAACCCAAACAAACAAAAACTTTACTGATCTTAAACAAGTTCATTCCAATACCTTAGCTTCCAATCACATACTCAGACCCTAGACTAAATTTTTTTGTTTTGGTCCTTCTGTTTTTATTTCTCCTTACTGTAAAGACAGACTATGTCCAATAGAAGAGAGTGAGTAGTAGAAGCAAAGGATTTCCTGGGTCATACACCACCTGCCCCCAACTCCATTCAAAAAGATCACTGACAGTTGCTGTTCAGTCAACCTAGAAACCAATTTTTGTCTCAAAGGCTTATTCAGACAGCTCTCAAAAACACTAGCTTCATCTCTTTTCCTAATACCCCAAATAAATAAGAAGTTGAAAATTGGCACCCTGGGGCTGGGGATATGGCTCAAGTAGTAGCGCGCTTGCCTGGCATGCATGAGGCACTGGGTTTAATCCTCAGCACCACATAAAAATAAAATAAAGATATTGTGTCCACCTAAAGCTAAAAAATAAATATTAAAAAGAAGAAAAAAGAAGATTGGCACCCTAAGATCCATATCTGTCAACAGACATGATTTGAAAAGTATACGGTTTTTAAGTTATGTTTCACAATATAAAAACAAAACAAATATATCAAACTTGTATAAAGTAAAACAGTAGTTGTAATGCATACACCTTTTTTTTTTTAGAGAGAATTTTTTTAATATTTATTTTTTAGTATTTGGCGGACACAACATCTTCGTCTGTATGTGGTGCTGAGGATTGAACCCGGGCCGCACGCATGCCAGGCGAGTGCGCTACTGCTTGAGCCACATCCCCAGCCCCTACACCTTTTAATACTCAAGTCACAAAAATAGACCAGTACTGGTAATTCAGAGGTCCCACATATCCTTAGCAATCACAACTGCCTATATAATTTTTGGTTACTATAATTAAGATCTAATTCACGTACTATAAAATTCACCTTTTTAGAAATTATAATTCAAGGATTCTTAAAATATTGACAGCCAGGCATGATGGTGCACACCTGTAATTCCAGTATTTCAGGAGGCTGAGGCAGGAGGATCACAAGTTCGAGACCAGCCTCAGCAAGATAGCAAGACCCTGTCTCAAAATAAAAAAATAAAAAAAGGGCTGGGGATGTGGATCTGTGGTTAAGTGTCCCTGGGTTCAATTCCCAGTACTCTCCCCTACCCCTGCCAAAAAAAAAAAATTATACACACACACATATATACATACGTGTGTGTGTATGTATATGTATGTGTATATATATATATATATATATATATATATATATATATATAAAACTTCATCATGCCACAAAAGAAACTTGTACCCATTCGCAGTCACTTTCCATTGCCCTTAGCCCCTGAGAACCAATAATTGCCTCTTCTAGACATTTCATATGCAATCATACCTGTGACCTTTTGTGTCTATATTCCTGACATACTTGGCATAATATTTTCAAGGTTCATCCATGTTGTCATATGAATTAGTACTTTATTCCTTTTATGGCTGAATATTCCATTGTTTGAATGTATCATTTTTCTTATCTATTCATTAGTTGGAATTTTGAATTTTTAGAAATTGTTTTATTTATTTATTGCATTACAGGGATACACTACCACTAAGCAACTTTTTATTTTTTATTTTGAGAGAATTGTCATTATTTGATATGTCAGGAACAGCAAATAAATCATTGCTTTGAACTCCACAGCAGACTGCAGCTTCTGGGTATCTTTCGGTGCAACATTGCTGAAAGACACACCCATTTGCAGGTGGCTGCTGCTGATAGGGCAGATTCCTTGCTTGGCACGGAATTTATGGGTTCCATAGCTTTGAATTCTGATGCCTGCTGCCCTGGAGTGGAAGAAATATGGGCACACTCAATAGACTGGAGGCGCCAGCTGTTGCGCAAGTAGATAAGCCTGATTAGCCTGTGCCTGGTGCTCAACTTCGCATTTTGTTTATTTTGAAGAAGTTTTTCTCTTACAATAAATCCCTTTGATGTGCTTACCTATAAATAAAAGATGATGGGCTTTTCTTTGCTAGAGACATCAGACCCTTAAGGTCTGATCCATCCACCAACACCCATCCACCCCCATTAAACTATTTTTATGTCTTTGTCTTTATTTCTAAATATTTCTTCAGACCTTTAATTTTATCAGCTGGTTCATACCTCCGTTGGTTTACTGATCCCTTGCTGTGCAGGATGCAGCAACATTGATCATTCTGGTAGTTCCCTAGAAGGCCACACTTCTTTGGCTGTCTTTATTTGACCAACATAAGTCCCGAACTTGAAGATGTCTGTAAGCTTATTTAGACTGTAGCTGATATTTTCAAGAAGTCACATTAGTGAATATGATGTTTCAAAAATCAAAGTACTGCTGGGCATGGCAGTGCATACCTGTAATCCCAGAAGGATGGGAGGCTGAGGCAGGAGGATCACAAACTAAAAGCCAACCTCAGCAACTTAGTGAGGATATAAGCAACCTAGTGAGACCCTGTTTCAAAATAAAAAAAATTAAAAGGGCCAGGGATGTGGCTCAGTGGTTAAGTGCCCTTGGGTTCAATCCCCAGTACCAAAAAAAAAATCAAAGTGCCAACTGAACAAGGAACTGCTTAAATGAAATGGAATTAAGATACAGACCCAGATTAAAGGCCAAAGAAATTGTAACCTGGGTTATATTAACTGATAAGAAGATTGTGTCCGGGCTGGGGTTGTGGCTTAGCGGTAGAATGCTCGCTTAGAACATGCAAGGGCCCTGGGTTCGATCATCAGCACCACATAAAAATACATAAATAAAATAAAGGTATTGTGTCCAACTAAAAAATAAATATTGAAAAAAAAGAAGATTGTGTCCAACACTAATGATGGGGATGAAACTTTGAAAAGAAAATAAATTTATGATCAAGGTCCTGGAGAGAGAAAACTTTGACTATACAAAAAAAAAAAAAATCCAGGCGCAGTCCTTGTGGTAACTTGTTTCTTACTAGAACTTTTAAACAGGTTTATCAGTTAAGATCTTTAAATTGCAAGCAACAGAAACCTGTTCTGCCTAATTTAGCAGAAAAACAAAATAATTAAATTCAGGGGTCATTCCCAGAATCTCTCTGGATTTTGGGTTTTTGTTTTTGCAGTACTAAGGCTTAAACCTAAAGCCTTGCACATACATGCTAGATACATTATCTACCACTGAGCTAGACCCCCAGCCCTAGTCCCAATCTTTAAGAAAATATAAATCTGATTCAGGTGCACATTCCTGAAATCCCAGCTACTCAGGAGGCTAAGGCAGGAGGATTTATAAATTCAAACCCATCTGGACAATTCAGCAAGACCCTATCTCAAAAATAAAACCTCTGTAATCCCAGCAACTTGGGAGGCTGAGGGAGGAGGATCACAAATTCAAATCCAGCCTCAGCAATTTAGCAAGGCCCTGAGCAACTCAGCAAGACTCTGTCTCTAGGGCTGGGGTTGTGGCTCAGTGGTAGAATGCTTGCCTGGCATGTGTGAGGCACTGGGTTCAATTATCAGCACCACATATAAATAAATGAATAAAATAAAGGTCCATCAACATCTAAAAAAAATTTTAAAAAACACTCTGCCACTAATAAAAATATTTAAAAGGGCTTTGACGGGTGGTTAACCTTAAATACCCCTGGGTTCAATCCTTGATACAAAAAAAACAAAAACAAGCCAGGCGCCAGCTCAGTGGCAGAGCACTTGCCTCACACATGTGAGGCACTGGGTTTGATCCTCAGCACCACATAAAAATAAATAAAACAAAATAAAAGTATTGTGTCCATTTACAACAACAAAAAATATATTTAAAAATTATTTTTAAAAATGTCTGGTGTGGCACACACCTGTAATCCTAGCTACTTGAAAGGTTGAGGCAAGAGGATCAAAAGATTCAGGCCAGCCTTGGCAACTTAAGGAGACCCCATCTCAAAATAAAAAATAAACAGGTCTGGGGATATAAAATCAATGGTAAAGTACCCCTGGGTTCAACCTCCAGTACTGCAATAATAATTACTATAATAATTAATAAATAATAAAAATTGAAAAAGTTTAGGGATTTAGCTCAGTGGCAGAACCACACTCATGTGTTCAAGCCCCAATACCACTAAATAAAAATCTAAGTCTGTTTAAATGCCCACTACCAGGACTAATGACCCCCACCCCCTAACAACCAAACACCACACTGCTAAATGGTCCAGTGAAAGATACTATTGCTGCCGTGGCCTCCATTACCAGAGAAAGGAGAAAGAATCCTTAGCTGACCTTTATTCTTGAATTTCAAATTAAAATTTAATATGAGTTCTTCTGTTGGTGGATCCTTGGTCAAGTGGCTATAGCCTTAACTTCAATAAAAACAAGGTGGAATGTGTGGAAGTAAGTATAAGAGGCAGGGAGGGTCAAATTATGCAGGATCTCTCCTATCGGTTGGTAAGTGCAGAACAGATACCACTAGTGATTGAAAGAAAAATACCCAAATATAAAAGCATTCAAATGCTTTAAGCATTAAAATGTACTAGTGTAAATCTTGAGACTTCACAGTTCATTATAGGGGCAGGCTATGTTTTAAAAGTATGAAGCTTTAAAGCCAATATTAAGAAAAACACTGCAAGGCACAGTGGCGCACACCTGAAATCCCAGCAGCTCAGGAGGCTAAAGCAGGAGGATCGAGAGTTCAAGGCCTGCTTCAGCAACTTAGCAAGACCTTGTCTCTAAATAAAATACAGAAAAGGGCTGGGGATGTGGCTCAGTGGTTAAGCACCCCTCGATTCAATCCCTGGAACCAAAAAAAAAAAAAAAACACACAACTAAAATAAATAATACAAGCAGACTATGGATATGGCAAGTTAGCACTGGTGGTATATGAATGACAGGCTGAGATGTATGGCTGCATTTAAAAGAGCTCCATGGGGCTGTCAGTGTAGCTGAGTCTAGCATGCTGAATCAATCCCCTGTGTTCAATTCCTGGCTCTGGAAAGAAAAAGTAAAGAAAGAACGTCAGCTAGCCATGGGAAGAATACAGATTAGCATTTTAGAAGTACCACTCTGGAGCTGTGTACCAATGGATTCCTTCGGTGGGTCCTATTGGTGAGTCCCAGGCCATGGAGGAGGTCGCTGCTGCCACCACCCTCTACCAGCCAGCCAGCACCCCCACAGGACACCTGGGTCTATAGCAGCGGCTACTGAATATATTTGGAAGCTCTATGAATACATCAAAAACCACAATCAGTATCCTTTGGAAGAGTGTTATGCTGTCTTCATATCAAAAGAGAAGATGACACCTATCTGTAAACAGCAAGCAAGACCTGGAAATGGACCTGTGATCTGGGAAATTTAGAGTGATCCACGTAGAATCCTATCTGAAAAACTTTGCTTCTGATCAATCTCACATGAAAGGCTCCAGTGGGAACTAGAGAGAGCCTCCTCCACCATACCCTTGCATTGAAACTGGAAACTCCAAAATGAACTTGAATTATTTCATCAGCATGGATCCTGAAGTAGGATGGGGCTCTATCTACACACTTTCTGAATTTGTACATTGGTTTAGCAGCAACTACTGAATCTGACATAAGGATGTGGAACTATGAGAAATTCTAGGACATGGACAATCCATTCTTTCATTTGGTACAGCAAACATTAGAGTACAGTTGTCTTGGAGTTACATTTTTTTCTTGATTCAACTGAGTGAAAACATGAGTGAACACAAATATCAGTGAATTAAATAAGTCCTTTTGGGGGCTGAGGCTGTAGCTCAATGGTAGAACGTGTGCTTAGCATATGTGAGACCCTGGGTTCAATCCCCAGCACCACAAAAATATAAAATAAAATGCACTCTTTCTTTTCAATATGTCAAGTTGAAACTCAGTGCAGCACCTAATTGCTAGGCTATTCCTGTGGCTCATTTCCTAAAACACATGATGACTTATATGGGTAACAGCTCCTGTTAAGAAAGAGGTGTGGACTTGGAGCCAGTTCCGTTTGTCTGTTATGTATATTTCCTGTCTTTCAGGCTACACTGTAAATTTCTTGTAGGCAGGGCCATGCCTTATGGCTCTGTCAATCTCTGATGCCCATAAAAGATGCCCATAAAGGGGCTGGGGTTGTGGCTCAGCAGTCAAGTACTCGCCTAGCATATTCGAGGCCCTGGATTCAATCCTCAGCACCACATAAAAATAAATAAATAGAATAAAGGTATTGTGTCCAACTACAACTAAAAAATAAATATTAAAAAAAGGGCGACCATAAAATATTTCTAGACACAGCACTGCTGCCTGAAAAGGGATAATATTGTGAACTGAATCAGCAATAAGTATTAGTCTTTTTGGACTATGATATTGTTGAAGTATAAAAGGTTGATGTTTTCTTAGGCTGAGTGATATTTGGCCTATTTGTAAATGGTTTTAAATAAAATAGATTTAAAACTAGTTTTGTTTTGAAGATTTTATGTTGCTCTTGATGATCCAAAACACCTTAGAACGTCTTAATCATAGATGAGAATCACTGCTTTAAAACACAAGATGCCTTGGAAATGTGGCTTGTAAATTTCAAATAAAAGGTATTTAGCATTAATTGGGGGGGAGAAATACCATTATGGTAGCACTGAAGAAGGTTAAAGTGAGGAATGAAAAAAGAGGACACGAGATACCATTTGAAAGTTATAGTCAGGTGTGAAAAGAGGAACAAAACTTGAGCAGTATTGTGGAGAAGGAATCTAATCATTTAGGAGATAAGATGAGGTGATCAACTGATTTAAGAAGCAAAAGGGAAAGAAAATAATTGTGATGTTCTTTGAATTGACTTGAGTAACTAGATAATGGGTGACAGTGTGAAATAATGACAAGACGGCAGAAAAAGTAGATTTGAGAGAGAAGATAAAATGAACATTTTTTTAAACATGATGGGTTTAACATATCTGTAAAATTGAAGTGAGGCTACTTAAAACAAAGGTAGAGGAGTAAACTTGGCTTTCTAGAGGAAGGTCAAAGTTGTTGAGAGTAATTGGGGAGTGGATGAGATTGGTCACATTCATCAGAAAATGGCAGGAATAACACTGGGGACCTCAACATGAGGGTTAGGAAGAAGAACCCCCCACAATTCAATGAAGAAAGGAGGCCAAGAGAGAGTAGTATTGGCTATCAGAGGAGACTATTTAGGAACAAAGCAGTCATCTAGGTGATAAAAAATCCAATAAAATAAAGGCTGACAAATCTGAGCTTTCTCTAGGTAGTTTTGAGGCAGGAGAAAGGGTTAAAATGGACAGGCAGAAAACTTGGGTTCCTTCAAGGTCAGGTTTCTATTCAGCCAGGCTGAGAACACACACCAGGTCTCATCCAGGTCAGGCTGATTCCTATAGAAACAGAAAAAACTTATAGTGGACCCTCATCAAAACAAGGGAGCAGGGAAACATGATCAGACCAAAGAGCACATGAAGAGCTTGTGGACTCTGAGAGCCTTTCCCAGGGTTGGGTAGGAGGCTAGTTTCCTTAACCCTTAGATTCATATAAACACTTATATAATAGCTACTCTTCAGTATCCCTTTCTTGAGTCCTCTACCCTTTGGGAGTCTGCTTTCTTTCTATTACTCTAATAAATTCTGTTACTTTGCTCTCACCCTGTGTCCATTGATTTCATTCTTCAAAGTCATGAGACAAATTCCCTCCATGCTAACTTCAGAGGAATGGCAGGAAGGAAGCCAGGCTAACGCATCACTATCATGCAACTAAACCCGTGACTCCTAAAGTCCTCTACCAACTGTTGGAAGCAAATACAGATGCCTGAACTCACATATTGATCTGTCCCAAATGAACAGCTCTCTTACTTAAGATTTTTATATTTAAACAACTATCTCAGGTCCTCTTATCAGCAGTTCTTGTGGAAGCAAACTAGTTTCTTGGTTCTCAACTTGTCTCAACCAAAGAGATTCTTGTTCTATCTGTTAGAGTGCCAAGTAGATTAGGAAGAATAAGTGTCATTAGTCTAATTGAGAGGAACCAGAATAACCCACAAATGACTTTCTGGACACCAGGACTTGTAGCCTGGTCAGAAGCAAGCTCATTTGAACAGATTTCTCAGTGACTGTGGCTTCTTCAGTAGCACAGCTGAATCAAATTACCAGAATTAAAAAGATAGATACTTACAGCCTTAATCTTGACTTACAGCTATCTTTACCCACAGACATTCATTCTACTTCTAATGAGAAAAAGACAAACTGCTGTGGACATCAGAACTAACTAGAATCAGGAGCAGATAGACTGCCTCTGAGATTTTTTTATTTAACACATTTTTTTTTTAGTTGTAGATGGACACAATACCTTTATCTTATTTATTTATTTTTATATGGTGCTGAGGATTGAACCCAATGCCTCATACGTGCCAGGCAAGCGCTCTACCACTGAGCTACAACCCCAGCCCTACCTCTGAGCTTTGCCAGAGCCATCTCTCTTCATTTCTGTCCAGCCCTCTTAATGTACTAAAATAAATGGTTACCTGTGAGAAACACCATGCCCTATTGAGTCCAGGGAAATGGAAAAACAAGTCCAGACACTAAGTCAAATAAATACATTCACCCAAGAAAACAGGAAGTTTACGTGACACCATAGCAACACAGAAGAGCAGCTAGTGACATCAGAGCAAAAGGCAAGAACAAAGGAATTAAGGAAATTTACCTTCTCTCTCTCCTTTTTTTTGGGTTTCCCCAGCCTGCTACTCATGCTTTGAAATTTGACCCATGCTAATTTGAAAGTACTAGAAGGATGGTAAGTTATTTTGGTACTGTTAAGGAGCAGAGCAATGAAACTACTCATGGTACTTTTCTCCAACATATTCAGGAGATTAGCCAAAACCATGTGCTGGAAATCTGCTGAGTGCCACAATCTTATTAATATGCAATGAGATTCTATTTTGGACAGCTGGTGATACTGGCCTACCAATCAGCAGCTAGGTACAAATACAACTACAAAATTTGAAAAAAAAAATATGAAAAGGAAGGCAAAATAAACTGAAGCTTTACTATTACTTTAGATTGGGAGTTTAAAGGGAAAAGAAAAAGTAGAGGGAATAGTATTTAAAGGAAAAGGGCCTCCCCTAGGTTGGAGTGGAAAATTACTAAGAGATGGACAGAAAAGAGGTCTATAAATGAAGGAAGCCGTTATCAGCGTGCCGCTTCTCTCTAAAGAGGCCTAACCTGTTTCTGGTAAGAGTCTCTTGAAGACAGAACCTAGAGATAACAGCAACTTGAGCAATGCCTGGCCCAGTTTGTTAGACGGGCTGCAGACATTTATCTGGTATATAAAAACAGTGATCACCAGAGATTGTTGTCTTCAGTGTAAAATGATTCTTTTGAAAAGGCAGAGTATATACAAGCTATTTTAAGAGACAGTATCTTCATTAATAAGCAGGAATAAAAACCTCCTCCCAAGCCAGGCACAGTGGCATATGCCTGTATCCCAATGACTCGGTAGGCTGAGGCAGGAGGACTGCAAGTTCGGAGCCAGCCTCAGCAACTCAGTGAGACTATCTCAAAATAAAAAACAAAAAGGGGCTAGGGATGTAACTCAGTGGTAAAACACACTGGACTCAATCCCCAACACCAAAACCAAACAAACAAAAAAACCTCCTCCCAGTAGCTACCTTGACACATAAAAGAAGACCAGAACTGGGGTGTAGCTCAGTGGAAGAGCACTTGCCTAGGGTCTTGAGTCCCTGGGTTGGATCCCTAGCACTGTAAAAAATAAAAAGACCAAATCTTAGCAGTTTATCTTTCACTTTGGTAGTGAACTTGGTGAGTTATTAAAATGACTAAGAAGGAGATACTACTGAAGAAGAAACTGCAATTATTGAACAGAGAAGAATTTTGAATATTCAATCTGAGTCGTCATATCCTTATAAAGGTGGAGGCATACACCTCAACTTTAGATGATTTCAGTAACTTCATTATTCCTGCAGGTTTTGGAAGGAGATGACTGATCCATGTAATGGACTCATCAGCAGAGATTTTAGAGGAATTCTGTGATCCTATCTCCAGATCACCCTGCTGCCACATATTTGGAATTTGCAGTACTAGAAAAAAATATGTAATGGAGGAAATGACCTTGAGTATCAGCCAGAAATATTTGGGTTAGACATAAGGAGAACCTTCCTATCTATAAAGTTATGAAATTTGGTACCCTGTTACTAAAAGATGTCATTACTATACAAATTGCATTTATCTTTGGATCAGATTTACTTTTGTTTCTAAAAACTTGAAGTACTATCCTAATTACAAGACTGCAACTTTTAAGACTGGTTATCTGAGGGGCTTGTAAAAATGCTTATATCTGTCAGGCACGGTGGCACACACCTGTCATCCCACCTACTCAGGAGGCTGAAGCAGGAGGATTGCAAGTTTAAGGCCAGCCTGGGAAATTTAGCAAGACACTGTCTCAAAATAAAAAATGAAAAAAGGACTAGGGATGTAACTCAGTGGTAGAGCACCCCCTAGGTTCAATCCCCAGTATCACAGGGGAAAAAAAGATGAAAGCAAAAAGAAAAATGCACATATCTGGGTCCCACCTCAGACCCAATGAACCAGACTCTTCCATGGAGGAGTCTAGGAACCTATATTTTTAATGAGTAACCCAGGTGATCTTCTAATCAGGTAGGTTTGAAAAACACAGCTCTACACCCTGCTTACAGTAATGCAAAGCCATGAACCCTAGAGAGGAAATGAATTTGAAGAGAGGAAACTGTTGAGACTGATGACTCATAAGCATCTCAAGACTGAGTTTTGAAAGCTATAATTGTAGGGGAAAATGTTGAGTGCAGTTAAAGCTGAAGCAAGGCTGGGCATGGTGGTGCATGCCTGTAATCCCAGCGGCTCAGGAGTTGAGGCAGGAGGATTGCAAGTTCAAAGCCAGCCTCTGAAACTTAGCAAGGCCCTAAGCAACTTAATGAGACCCTGTTGCAAAATAAAAAATAAAAAGGAATGGGATGTAGCTCAGGTAAAGCTCCCTTGAGTTAAATCCCCAGGTCAAAAAAAAAAAAAAAAAAAAAAAAAAAAAAAAGCTGGTGAAAGTGTTCTCAGCACCTGATGCATGCCATTAGCAGCTTGTCCCAGGCCCAGCCTCATTTCACCCCTGGACTTCCACATCAACTCTTTATTGCAACTTTCCCTAAAGACTCCCTGATAGATCTTAAACTGCAGATGTAATCCAAAGAACAGGAGATAAATGTGGCAGATTGTTCCCAAGTACATAGATGACACTGTAGGCTGTGGATATAAGAGAGAAGACTCCAAGCCCAACACAGTGGCACACATCTGAAATCCCAGCAACTCGGGAGGCTGAGGCAGGAGGATCACAAGTTCCAGGCCAGCCTCAGCAACTTAGCAAAAAAAAAAAAGCCCTATCTCAAAAAAATAAAAAGGGTTGGGATGTAGCTCAGTGGTAGAGCACCCCTGGGTTAAATCCCCAGTACCATTAAAAAAAAAAAAAAAAAAAAATGAGAGAGAAGACTCCAAAGTGGTCCATTAACAGTCCTGTACAGACATAAAATCCAGCCACTTACCCAAAGCAGAGAGTCTTTTCAGCAAGCCAGCTTCTCTAACAGCAGCTGGACCATATTCCACTCCTTTTCTTTTCTGCAAATCACACAAATTACAGTTAGATGGAAGGAAAGATGGGGGCAAAACACACACACATAATTTAGTTCACAAAAAAATACAGAAATCTGCAATACTACACTTGGTTCCTAATAGACTCCTCTGAAAACCTGACACAGCATCTGTCCTTCCATCTATTACTTCCATCTATGAGGTCTGGTCATTTTATCTAACCTTTACACTGGGAAACAACTCCATTCCTTGGATTAAATCAACTTCCTCCTGCGAGAAGGGTCAGCAAAGTCCAAAACAAGGGAGGGGCTGAGACAGGTCAGGATCTGGGGGTTGGGTGTGTGTGGCTGTGGCTAGCTGGGGCCAGGGACCTGGCCACTAGTGAGCAAGCCCTCTACGACTGTAGGTTTCTTTCATTGAAGAGAAAACAAAACAGCCCCTCGGGTCCTCCCGCCCCGGGAGAGAACAGTGCCGATTTCTTTCCCGGTTAATGCTTTCTGGAAGAATGGATCCTCCTCGCACCTTCTCTCCGTCGATTTTCCACTGGGCATTGTGGCGGGTTTCGCCTTCCTCGGCCCCTCCAAGGAACCCTGTTCCTCCTTTCCTCCGTTCCATCACCCCAGGCTGGGGCTACCGTTCTCTCGCTCTTTCTGGGGACACCATCCATCCCCCCTTCGCTCCCTCTTCATCTCGGTCCGGCTAAATCCCACGTGTTCTCCCGGTGCCCAATCGCAGGAAACCGCCAGCTCTCGCCCTCACCGTTGCCCCAACCTCTCCTTGCCTCGCCTCCGGGCCCCCAGCACCCCACCGCCGCTTTCTCCAGGTTCTGGGAGCCGGGAAATCCTGCCCACAGTGTCGGTTCCCAGCTCTCACCTGTCCCTGAGAGAAAGGGGCTCCTATCACAGCCACAGAGTGGACGGACTTCTTCAGGACAGAATGCACTTGCATCCGAAGAAGACGCGAGAAACTGCCCCTCAAGGACATGATCAGCAGCGCCGGGATGCCAAGAGAGAAGTGTGTCGGTGCTGCTGGCAGCCTCGAGTGAGGGCCACCGACCGCCGCAGAGCTTACCTATAGGCGCCAGCCGGACCGCGCCGCCCCGTGACGTCACCGCCACCTAGGCCCCGCCCCGGCCACACCGCCCGCGCCCCCAACCAGCCCCCGGCACACCTTCCCTTAGGCCCCGCCCACTGCTCCTTTGGTTCTCGGGACACGCCTACGATGACATCATTCCACCCTGGAGCTGGCTGTCCCAACCAGGGACACGCCCCTGCTGCTGATGCCTAGAAGGCTGTATCAAGGGCCGGCCAATAAAAGCCCAGAGACAGACAGGTGTGTCCTCTCATGTGAAGTGGCCCGCCCTCCCCGAGTTCGTGAACTTGGTGGAATACACGAACTGACAGTCTCTACAACCTCTCTTTTCATGCAAATACACGCCCCTCCGTTGCTAACTCTACCAAGGGTTGGCTGGGCTGAGCCGTCCGGGGTCTGACTGGACCCCACACGATTGGCTACCCTAGACAAAGCCAGCATCCATCTGCTTTCTTCCATCTCGAAGCTCAAAGTCCTGGCATCACCCCACCTTTGGGCATCTAAGACTAGAAGATCAGATGTAGATTAAAGCTCTCTGACTCCGACATGTTAAGATTCACCTACCGTATGGCGAGGTTAGAATTTATCAAGCAATTACCTTCTAGATGTTTTCAATTTGTTGCGTGAATATCGGGAGCACTGGTTATTAAAAACCAAATAAACCAATGTATTCGAACTATTTCTAAAGTTGAGGGACGCTAAAGAGCTGAAAATACTGACTACTTAAAGTCTTAATAGCTAATAACAGTATTTTAATAATGACCAACCTAAATTCTAAGAACTTTAACCCTCCGACAATTCTACAAAGAAGGGACTCTCTCTCTCTCTCTCTCTCTCTCTCTCTCTCTCTCTCTCTATATATATATATATATATATATATATATATATATATATATTTTTTTTTTTTTTTTGAGAGAGAGAGAGAGAATTTTTTAATATTTATTTTTCAGTTTTCGGTGGACACAACATCTTTATTTTTTATTTTTATGTGGTGCTGAGGATCAAACCCAGTGCCCCGCGCATGCCAGGCGAGCGCATTACCGCTTGAGCCACATCCCCAGACCCAGGACTATATTTTTAAATATTTTTTTGTAGTGTTGATGGACCTTTATTTTGTTTATTTGTATGTGGTGCTGAGAATTGAATTCAATGTCTAACACATTCTGGGCAAGCGCTCTTCCACTGAGCTACAACCCCAGCCCAAGAAGGGTCTATTTTAAAGATGAGAAAACAGGATCACAGAAGTAACTATCCCTAAATCACATAGCTTTTAAGTGGCAGAGCTGACTCCAATTTCAAGTTCTTAATCATGACACTATGGCATACAGGAATCTAAACATTATTGCTTCCAAAGTAAATTTTTACATAAACATCTTAGGTTTATTTCACCTGATGCCGATTTACATAATGCTCTCCAAAGTATTTCGAGAGTTTCCATGGCAACACTCTTAACTCCTATGAGCCTCTGTATAAAGCAGGTTATTTTTAGAGGATACTGTATACTTGTCTCCACCTGCTGGTTTAACAAAGTCTTCTTCAAGGTCTTAGCAAAATCAGAATAGAATTACTGTAAGGCAGCAGTTCTCTCTCTCCCTCTTTTTCTTTTTTTCTTTTTTCTTTTTTCTTTTTGGTACTGAGGATTGGACCCAGAGAGGCTTAACCACTGAGCCACATCACTAGTCCCCAAGGTCTTGCTAACTTGCTCAGGGCCTGGCCAACTTGCTGAGGCTGGCTATGAACTTGCAATTCTCCTGCTTCAGCCTCCTGAGCCTCTGGAATTATAGGTGTGGGCCAACACCACCGGCAAGGTAGGGGTTCTCTAAGTAAGGTCCCAGTCCAGGAGCATGAACATCATCTGGATACTTGCTAGAAATGTCATTTTATTGGGTCCTACCCCAAAATTTACTAAATCAGTAACTGGTGTCAGGGCTTCAGCAACCAGTATTTTAACAAGCCCTCCCAAAGTAGGTTGGGGATATGGTCATCGATTTAGTCTCTGTACCGTCACAACTATTTAGTTCATTAGAGCTATCTTTTTAAAAAATATACTTTACTAGTAGTTTTTTTTTTAAGTTGTAGGTGGACACAATGCCTTTATTTTATTTATTTATTTTTATGTGGTGCTGAAGATGGAACCCAGTGCCTCACACATGCCAGGCAAGCTCTCCATCACTGAGCTACAACCCCAGCCCCCATTAGAGCTATCTTGGTTCTTTTTTCTTGCCCATCACCATATCCATTTTTTTTTTCTTTTTACTGTTTTCTAGAGTTGATACTGGTATGGATTGCCTTGGGCCCTCCTGGGCTTCTGCAAAAACCTCACTATCCTTAATCACCAACCGTGGATCACCAGATTGACCTGTCTAAAAAAACTACATGATTCCTACATGTCATTTTCAGTGGTTTTCCACTACCTATAGTTTATTCAGAGGCAAATTACTAGTTACACACTTTTAAGTGAACAGCAGACTAGGTCATATTCTATTGTATGGGCAGAAAGTGTGATACCTTTCATTAACCATCATAAGGGTCACAGATGACACTTCTATAACCAAAGGAAGGTTTACAAGAGAGGCCGATCAAGGTCATTTGATCAAGTTTTACTTGAGATGTGAGCCTTCAGAAATGAAGACTGAAGAAAACTGTCTGTTATTTAATGTTTAGGTTTGATGAGGAATGGACAGGTATATAGAAATATGATTGGACAAAAGGGGAAGATCTATGGAAATAGGGGGAAACCAGCAAGACTTGTCTGTGTAGCATTCTTTACTCCCAAGTTTGGGACAGGATCCCCCCCTAGAAGGAAGGTGTTCAAGGAAGAAGAGAGAGAATAAGGTTTCTAGGTTTTATGGCTTGTTTGGGGAAAAGGAGTTCTAGTCTTTAAGGCCTGCCTTGGGGAAGAGGAACCCTGGTTTCTATAACTCACCTCAGAAGAAAAATGGGGTCAGGAGACAAGGAGGGCAGGAGGGCAGAGAGAAACTTTGCTCTAACACCTCTCCAATGTCCTTTCAGAGTACTCAGCAATCAGAAAGCTGAGCAGGAGGATCCAAGTTCAAGGCCTGCCTCAACAACTTAATGAGACTCTGTCTCAAAATAAAAAGGGCAGGGAATACAGCTCAGTGGTAGGGTGCCTCTGGGTTCAATCCTGAGTATTAGAAAAAAAAAGTACTCATCCAACCAAAGTGCCATACTTTAGGATATTATTTCAACACTGTTATACCTTAAAATTCAAATTATTATTTATTACTTAAAATTTTTTTTTTCTGTACTGGGGATCAAAGCCAGGGCCTCAAGCAAGCTAGGACCTCACTCTGCCACTGAGCTACATCCCCAGTCCTTTTATTTTATTTTGAGACAGGGTCTCATTAAGTTGCTGAAGCTGGCCTTGAATGTGCAGTCTCCTGCCTAAACCTCCTGAGTAACTGGGACAGCAGGTGTGTGCCACCACAGCCAGCTAGATCTGAAATATTTTATAATCAATTTCTAGATCTGCCAAAGGACAAAATTAAAATTTAGTTTAAAGCTTTTAATTGGCTGTATTTTTAATTTGAGGAACAGGCAACAGTTTATTCCACTAAATAGAAGAAGTATTCTGATGGCCTGAACGGAAGTGGCTGGTTTTACAGAGGAAGGATGAAGAAAGCAGAAACAAAAGAATAAAAAGTGTATTTATCACTTCAAAGTTACTTTCCTTCTAAGATGGTAACAGGGAGATAGAACAATAGAAAAATAACTGCTTAACATTAGACTACTTTAAGTTACTTCTCTTGTATGCAAGAATTGATAAAGAGGGAACTTCATTATCATGCCAATTGAAACTGGCCTATTTGGAGAAATTTGGTTGTTCTTTAATCCTGATTTTTCAAAAGCTCAGATAAACAGTTTACTTTGAACTTGGTGACATGGAACTTTAGCATTAGTGACTCCATTTTGATTTTTAGCTTGATCTGTACAGGAGTTGAGTTCAAAACAACAGCCTCCTGTAGTTTTTATTTAACAAACTCTGAAGTTCAAAATGACTATTCTGCTTTCATTTTTAAGATATGTATTTAATTTTTAACTGAAAGATCAGTTTTTTTAAATAAAATTCTGGCTGGGTACAGTGGCACATGCCAGTAATCCCAGCAGCTAGGGAGGCTGAGACAGGAGGAACATAAGTTCAAGGCCACCCTCAGAAACGTAGTAAGATGATATCTTCAAATAAAAAGTAAAAAAGGGCTAGTGATGTAGCTCAGTGGTTAGGCACCCCTGGGTCCAATCCCTGATATCAAAAAAAAAAAAAAAAAAAAAAAGAAAGAAAAGAAAAGAAAGAAAGAAAAAAAAAGAGAAAAGACTAAATTGCAAATTCTCATAGGTGGCAGAGAGACCATGTCTTGTTTTGATCATCATTTCCTTCCTGAGTACATCACTTGGCACATAGCAGGAACTAGGTAAATAATAAAAAAGACTGCCAAGTTCTTATAAAGTTCTTAGTCATTGTCCTTGGTCTATGGCTCTCTTATAATAAATGGGCATCTCAAAGATTTCTTTCTGGACTTTTTTACATACACCAATCACACCTTTAGAGCCTGTCTTTAATTGTAAAATGTATCCATTCATTCACTCACTGAGCACCTAATATATGCAACTAATTGTTCTATGCATTATTTATTAATATTTATTTTTTAGTTGTAGTAGGACATACTACCTTTATTTTATTTATTTATTTTTATGTGGTACTGAGGATCAAACCCAGGGTCTCACACTAGCTAGGCAAGCGCTCTACCACTGAGCCACAACCCCATCCCTGTTCTATGCATTATTGATGGAGAAGTCAAATAATTCTTCCTTATTTGCTGTACTGGCATTCTAGTGTGGAATATGATCAAGCAGGTAACTCCAGATGGTAATAAATGCTACAAAACAAACAAACAAACAAACAAAAACAGAAAAATTTTGGGACAGGAGGTGCTGTTTTAGAGAGGAAGTTCAAGTAAGGACTCTCCAAGCTGGGCATGGTGGCCTGCACCTGTAATCCCAGGGGCTCTGGAGTCTGACACAGGAAGTTCACAAGTTCAAAGTCAGTCTCAGCAATAGTGAGGCACTAAGCAACTCAGTGAGACCTTGTCTCTAAATAAAATACAAAATAGGGCTGGGGATGTGGCTCAGTGGTCGAGTGCCCCTGAGTTCAATCCCTGGTACCCATCCACCCCATCCACCTGCCAAAGAAAGAAAGACCTCTCTAAATTGACATTTGAGCCAGAGACCTGAATGAGGAGAAGCCAGACATAAGATGTTCTAGGAAAAGAGCCTTCTAGGCTAAGGGAACAGCAAGATCAAAAGCCATGCACTGTGAGTCAGAGGAAGAACAAGAATGACAGTGTAGCCCAGGTGTGCAGAGCAAGGCAGGTATTGTAAAAAGAGGCAGATTTGGTAGGAGCCAAATCACAGAGAATTTTTTTTTTTTTTTTACATAAAGGCAGGAGAGTAATTGGTCTGAAGCAAGATTAGGAAGTTGGGAAATTTTGGTTCCTTCTTTCTTGTTCTTTCATACTAGGGATAGGGAGAATTAACACAACCCTAGGATAGGGTTAAGGCAAATGCTATCTATGGTCTGAATGTTTGTGTCCTCTCCAAAATTCATACTTTGAAATCTAACCCTTGAGGGATGATATTAGGAGGTGGGTCCTTTCAGGGGTGACTAGATCATGAGATTGGAGCCTTCATAATAGGATGAGTTTCTGTGATATTGTAAAATACAAGCATATTTGGTTTTCTTTCCTGGGTCATGGCTCCTATAACCCTGTAATTTCCTAAGTGGCTACAGCAATAAGAGTATCTTTTGTTAAAATATTTGGCCTTTGTCCTTGGTTCCTGATATATCTCCAAAACTGTTACCAGACCCAAGTTCCACCTGCTTGCGCTGATACAGGGCAATTAAATCAAGACACAGGTGTTAAGGCAAGGAAGGAGACTTTATTTGAAAAATCAGCTAGATGGAATCCCAGCAGCTCAAGCAGCTGAGGCAGGAGGATTGCAAGTTGAAAGACAGCCTCAGCAACTTAGCAAGGCCCTAAGCAACTTAGTGAGACTCTATCTTAAAATAAAACATTAGAAAAATAGGGCTAGGAATGTGGCTCAGAGACCATGAGTTCAATCCCCGGTACAAAAAGCAAAAAGCAAACGAACAAAACAACAAAAAACCCACAGCTAGATGAGATGTCATAAGCTCATCTTTCCAGAAATCAGAATGATTGAATGATTTAGGGGTAATTTTCCATTGACAGATGTTCCCAGACTGGTGGGGAGAGGTGGGCTAGATGATTCATATCTGATTTTTATCATTTAGTCCTGAGTTGCATTTCAGTTCTGCAAATCTTGAGAACAAGATCTTTATTTCCTCTAGTTATTCTTGTCACTGATTAGTTTGCCCAGTAGTAGTTACATATTACACAAAGGACAAGCTAGAGGGTGTAGGTGCCCTGAGGCCCTCTTGCTGTCTGTCAAACTCACTATATTGAACAAAAACAAAACAAAACAAACAAACAAACAAACAAAACCATCCTTAATGCTAGGCTTCAATTCCCCACTGTCAGATGGCCATTCAGTCTTGTTGGATTTGGGTTTATGCCTCAGATCTGGCTATGTACTACTGAATGGAGGCCTCATAAGGGGAAATTGAATGGAACAAATTGACTTTATGGGACTTAAATGCTGGTAGCTGTTTGGTGGAGAAAGTTTTCCATTTTAGTTATAAAATACTTTCACACAGACAGTGTGAGATCATTTGAATGATCCTAAGCACAGTTACACAGATCAAGGAGTCAATCCCAGGTGGTCTTGCTAGCAAGCACTTGGGCTACTTCCCACAGGAGCTACCAGAAGTTATCACAAGTGTTTCTGTTTAACTCCAGACATTTTGCTAATAATGAAAATTCACTCTCATTGGTAAAATAAACCCTAACATAAATGGTATTCATTGGTATAGACTTCATTTTTAAGACTTATACGTATTTCTCAAATAAATATACATATTATATATGTGATTACCTCTCCCATCTCCCATTACATTAAGGTTTCCTTGAAACTGTATGAAATTATTGTTACTTTATTCACCCACAGTTGTGATACACTCCAATCTGTTCTCCTAAACTTCACTTTAAAAAAAAAAATTTCTGTACTCATTCCCAGTTAAGTGGTCCTAACTAGTAGACCCTTTCATCCAATTTAATCAAAATATAAAGACCAAACTTTAAATTGAAAGATCATAGCTTATTTATATTTAGGTTATTTGGATCAGTTTGCAAGTAAATATAAAACATTTGCAGAACAATTTCTTGGACTTTTAAAAAATTCTCACATAAACACACTATATAATTTTTTTTCATGTCTCTCATAAATAATAGCCCCATTTTAACTATGTTGTTTAGCTTTGAGTTGATACCTGAGGATACCTAGATTTCAGTATCAAAACCTGGCAATGGTTTAAAATCCAGAATGAAGCATTATTTTTGCACAAATTAGGATAACCACATAAAACAAATTCCAAAATGGCTGGGATTGTGGCTCAGCGGTAGAGCGCTCGCCCAGCATGCGCGGGGCCCTGGGTCGATCCTCAGCACCACATAAAAATAAATGAATGGAATAAAAGTATTGTGTCCAACTACAACTAAAAAAAATAAATATTTAAAAAATCCAAAACATACTTTTATGGGGATCGAAGCTTAAAGTTATTTATCTCTCAGTTTTTGGAGGCAAATGGGTACAGAGATTTATGCAATGGAAATTTGGACCTAGAAAAAGCAAATTTTGTATACTATTAATTTTTTGCACCTTCTTCCTGGTGGGCAGTTTTGGTGCCATTGTCAATATTGTGAATTCCGCCTCAGTGCCAGCACCTGTTTAGTTGTTACCATGGCATAGCATAATGTCATTGGTGCCCTTGTGAAAAGGTCCTAGTCCGGTTGTTCTAGTAGTTGATCTACCAGATCAGGTCAGCTGTAATGTACTACACAATTTTTATACAATTATGGTTTAAAGCAGTAGTCACCTGAAGTTTACAGTAGCCTGATACTTTCCCATTCTATTAATAATTAGCCAATAGCTATTCTTCTGCTCTAAAAGAGTCATTACCTGGTAGTATGATCCAGGGTAAATTTTTCAGCATCAAGTAAAATGTTACAAGTGGCTCTCAAGACAGGGGCCATCCTTTTACAGTTTGTTCTAGCTGTGTGAATGAATTAATAAGCAATTGGTTGGGGAGCATCCCCGAGCATCTTGGGCAACACTCTGATCCCACTGCCTCCTCTCTCATCCTGCTGACAAGCATGAGCCCATTTTAAAGGATTGAAACCTACAAGGTTTAGGGATTGAAATCTGGCAAAACATAGGAACACCTAGAGAACCCCATAATTGTTGTTTAGTGGTGGGATTTTAGGACAGCAATAACCTTTTTCTTATTGGCAACAAATTTCTTAGGTTCATCTGAAGAAAACTAAGGTAAGCTACTTCTTGCAAATTTGAGCCTTTCTTTTCTTTCTTTCTTTTTTTTTTTTTTTTTTTTTTTTGTAAGATCTTACATCTGCTCTTAGCCGTGGTGTTTTTCAAGCTTTGCTGATAGGTGGGGCTTGTTAATTCGTAGATCATCTAAATTGTAATAACAACTATTCCTTTAGTTTTATCTGACTTGGCTCTGCCCAATCTCTTTCAAAAAAAAAAAACAAACAAACAAACAACAACAAAAAAAAAAACCTGGGAGAGTTTCTGCGAGTTCTTTCCAGGTTCTGTTTGCCAATACAAAGTGCCTTCAGAGTCAAGTCCCCTTCCTGACAGGTGATAAGGGGGTCTGGTTTTGTCTCCAGCATTCCCAAAATGCTGTCACCAACATTCAACTAAAAAGTTGATGAGTTTATTCCCCACTGTCAGTTGCACCCAGGGATCTTATGCAGAAATGTGGCCCTGTAAGGAAAGAACCCAATGAAGGAAATAGAGAGATAGGAGAGGTGTCTCTACTGTAACAGGCTTATTTGGGACAATCCTGCAGGGGTGGGGGTGGGGGATCAATCCAGCAGAGGCTGGAACCATCTTCCCCTTATAGCCTAGGGAAGTTATAGGGGAGTGAGGAAGTGGGGGAATTTTTGCAGTTTGGCCATTGCAGGGGGTTGCCAGGGAAGGTCCTTGTAGCCATCACCTTTATTCTTTATGGTGGTTTCTCTTCCATGTCAAACAAGGTGTTTCTCAGATTTTAGTCCCAGTGTGTGTAAAGCAAGCAAGAAGGACACCTCACCGTCTGCTGCTTTAGTCCCAGATGACAATTCCCTTTCTTGTGCAATGATGGAGTATTGTCTGGAATTTAGATCAGGCTGAGTCAGAGTAAATGTGGGGTGAATTTTTTTTTTTATTTTTTTGGTACCAGGGATTGAACCCAGGGGTTCTTAACCACTGAGTCACAGCCCTTTTTATTATTATTAAAAAAAAAGTTTTTTTAGTTGTAGATGAACACAACACCTGTATTTTATTTATTTATTTTTATGTGGTGCTTGTGATTAAACCCAGTGCCTCATACATACTAGGTAAGTGCTCTACCACTGAGGCACACCCCCAGCCCCCCAGCCCTTTTTTTGTATTTTATTTACAGACAGGGTCTTGCTAAGTTGCTTAGGGCCTCACTAAACTGCTGAGGCTGGCTTTGAATTTGCAATCCTCCTACCTCAGCCTCCTGAGTTGCTGGGATTATAGGCATGTGCCACTGTGCCTGGTGTGGGGTGACTCTACTTCTAAGAAGGAGGATATGTTTCAACATGGCACTGCCTATGTCAAGTTCTCCCTAAAAGCCTCAATTCCCCTGGGCCCCTTAAGTATTGTCCTGCTTTACAATATGAGAAGACTGATACCTTCCCACTCTTACAGGTAGTGTTTTGTTTGTTTTTATAGAACCTGCATTTTATTTAATGAAATGGTCTTCTAAAGCATAGTATAGTCTTAGATTGTCTAACAATGGGGACATGTTAGGTGATTTTTGTGACCAGAGAAGGGTCTGAGGAGTTCTTAGGGGGATCTCAACTCAGGACCAGTGGGGTTCTTAGCATTCATGACAGAAAAGAATTTCAGCATGAGCCGGACACAGGCACAGGCAAAGTTTTATTTAAGAAGGTAGATACACATTCAAGGGAGAATGTGCGCTGTCTCGAGTGTGAGAAGCAGCCCTGACTTGGGCTGAGAGTCCAATATTTAAAGGAGGGCTGTATCAGGTACAGGACCAGGGGCAGATCCAGGGTAGAGCTGCATAATTTCACACCAGTTCTTCTGTACTTGGAGTGTTTCCCTCATTTTACAAGGGTGTGGGGCAAGAGCATGTTGCTCAAGATTTACAACTGGGCTTTCTACATATCAATGTCTATCAGTGTTTTCTTTAAGATTCAGCTTTTCTCTCTCTTTATCCTAAATCTTTATCTCAATTTCATCATTGCGTATCATGGAGTATCCAGAACCAGGTTGACTATCTTGTTACTAGGCAATAAAATCTGTTGTGTTTGTGGTCTATCATTGACCAAAAATGTAATTATGTGGTGTATGACTGTATACATACAGAGAAATAATTTTTGCTGAAGCAGCAGAAAGTAAGGTGTCCTTCTTGCTTGCTTTACACACACTGGGTTTCAAAGTCACACCTGCCTAGATTAACTAGTTGATCTGCAGCCATCCATTGCATTTGATGCCCACATAACATGGACTGCCCATGCTGTGCAGTTGGGTCCCAATGAGAGGGTCAGGGTCCTCCTAAGATACTACTGACATCTCTCAGAGGAGCAAGGCTTCCATTGGTCCCCATTACCCCTACCAAAGCTCTGTGGAATCCTTTTCCTGTTTCCTGCTTTTTGGGTCAAAGCATGCTCTCCTGGATGTGTTGCTTCTTGTGTAAGTTTGTGCTAGAGCTTGATCAAAGTTCCACAACAGGTAATGTCTTTTTTTTTTTTTTGTACTGGGGATGGAACCACCCAGGGGCACTTAACAACTGAGCCACACACCCAGTCCCTTTTATATTTTATTTTGAGACAGGGTCTCTTAAGTTGCTTAGGCCCTCACTAAGTTGCTGAGGCTGGCTTTGAACTTTTGATCCTCCTGCCTCAGCCTCTGGAACAATTAGGATTACAGGTAGGCACCACCCTGCTGGGCAACAGGTAGTATCTTTTACATACAGCAGTATTAAATGCTTTTCAGTTCTCTACATCTAAAGAACAAAGATCATTATGTTACTAAAAGCTTGGTCCTTGTCCCTAATGCTAATCTGTAACAGTGGTCCACCTTATGCTTTGAATATAGCCCTTGCTGCTTGCCACGACAACTTATTTTTAAGACAGATATACTTCTTTCTCTTTCTCTTCCCCCCTCACTAATTGCAGAGAAAACAGGATTACCTACTCCATCATAGGCAGATTTGTCTGTCCTTGAGTACACACCCATCATAGGAACAAAGTAATCCAGACTTTGGGGATGGTACCAGAAGCTCTCCAAAATTACTATCTCCCAAATTAACAACTGAATTACAACTCCAACAGAGAACACATGCAATATAGCCTTTGAATCATCTCTTTACAAGCCCCCTGTTCCTATTGATGGGCAGAATCACAGCCTTTGGGATAGAAGTCCCCTCTTTTTCTCCTTTGCTAGCAAGGCAGTAAACCTTCTTTTTCCTTTTTCTCAAAACCGTGTCCTTATTATTGGATTGACATAAGGGACAAGGATGAACTTTTGGTAACAAATTTGGCAACCCAGATGGGACTCAAGATCAGCCCCTTCTCTGGCTTTTTTGGGCAGGCTTGGCTTTACAAGCAGCCCCACTTTCATGCTGAGGATGCAGGGTGACTGGAGATCTTGAGAGCCAACTCTGGGAGAGTTAGGAGATGGGTGAGTTTTCAGGTGAGTTTGCCTCAGATCGAACCAGGGGAGCTAGTCATGTGAGCAAAGGGAGGGACGGAGGGACCATCCTACCAGCTGCTGAAGTTCCTTTTGCTTTGGGTTATTCCCACCTCCTCTCCCTGAATGTTACAGGTTGCTCCAAGTGGTCCACTTTGAGAAAAAGGAAACCAAACTCAGTAAAGTTGCTATGCCCTTGGCCGTCTGGTAACTTCCCCAGTGTGCATGCTGAGACCCTTGATTCCACATATCTGGTTCCTCTTCATGGGACTATCTGGTCCCTTTTTGTGTGGATATCTGTGGTGCCGCTGGTTAAGCGGGACTTGAGAACCTAGGGATATTTATTCATTTCTGGTCTGTTCTAGGTTCTCATTTGTTTATTGGCTTTGGGTTCAGGAATTCCCTCGGGTTGTCAGTCTGTATTTTTGTTTGAATCTGTTATTTTCCCCTTTTTAAGACATGGGCAATACCACATTGACCTTATAGGTAGTCTCTTGGGGAAGATCTTGGCTGGTATGTTTTAAAGGTTTCTTTCTGTTGGCCATGGTTTTGAGGCTCCTCTCTGGTTGTCTGTCTCTATTCTTTTTTGTACAATCTTGCAATTGGTCTGTCAGAGGTAAAGTAAGTTGAAGGGCCACCTACAGATATAAGCCTGTCTAAGAGAAAGACGTTTTATCATAACACAGTCTGGCCTTTGAATGTTTTTTCTGGATTATTATACAATCTTGCAGTTAAAGTTTGTCAGGGGTAAAGTATATGGAAGAGATTCTGTATGTACAGGCATTTATTCAGTTGCATGACTAGATGTCTGAACAGTCAGGAACTAAGTTGAAGGTGCCAAAAGGCACTGCTTCTTGTGTGCAAGGATAGCAGGACATCAGAAGAAAGGGTTAAAAAAGATTTAAATCCTTTAAACCCAGTTTTGACACTGCCAGCATTGTTTCTCAGCCTGGCCCCAGACAGATGCAGATCATCTCACGTAGGAAAAAAAATCCCAGAAAAGCTGCCTGGGCTATAGAAAAGAACACCTGGCCTCTGCCCTGCCTCCTAGCCCCTTTTGCCCCTGGAGATTGGAGTCTGCTGGCTATAAAATATATTTCCATACCTATAACTTTCTCTTATCTTTTCTATTTTCAGACCCTTTCTTAAATTTATATTCTGAAACAATCCTTATTAATGTTATCAGTGCATTTAATTTACACAATAAATTTCATCCCAGAACTGTATCTAGCTGAGCCTTGTGTAAGTATTATGTAAGAGTTTATAAAACAAAAGTTTATCTAGGCAAGGTAACCAATAAGTGCTCTCTTTTATACATTGTATCTGACATAGAAGGGCCACACTTTCATTTGAAGATCTGTCTTTCATCTGTTTGCTTTGACTAAGTCAAATTCTGATCATTAGCACTGTTTCCTAAATGTATAAGAGATTTAAGGGTATCCTTTGATTTTTGCTAGTACTACTAATCCATGGAGACCTGTGATTATTGTTACAGTACACTATAAATTCTAAATTGTACTTTAGAAGTCAAGCTTGTTAAATGTAAAGCTTAGGAGGGTATTTTATCAGTTTGATGTTCTCCAAACTAAAATTATCTGAAGCAATGGTCTCCTTCAGATTTATATAGAAATAACAAATTTGGTTGGTATTTATTCATGTCATTTGATGTTTTATAGCTGGATAAATGTAACCTGTTGCCAACAAGTGATATATACAATTTTGTGTTATTCTTTATACTGGAATAGAAATTTAAATGTACTTTTGGAAGGTAATAAGGAGGGCCTAGGGCTGGGGATGTGGCTCAAGCGGTAGCGCGCTTGCCTGGCATGCGTGCGGCCCGGGTTCGATCCTCAGCACCACATACAAACAAAGATGTTGTGTCTGCCGAGAACTAAAAAATAAATATTAAAAAAATTCTCTCTCTCTCTCCCCCCCCCCAACTCTATCTTAAAAAAAAAAAAAAAAAAGGAGGGCCTAATCTGTTTAGAGGTCATACTGTAAAACATCAAAGCATTTTGCCACTTTTTCCACAAAAAGAAAGTTAAAAGCTCTCTTAGCCTTTGTTTGATTCGTGTTTCAGATATAATATTGTATTATGTTATTTTTCAAGAGCCCTGCCTTACCTGAAATAAAGCTCTGCCTCCCACCTTACTCCATGTTAAAATGGCTCCAAAATAGGCTAGACTTGAATTCATTGAAAGTTGTGTTCAAAAGATCAATTTTTGTTGTAAATATTACTGTGATATCAAATGGGATACAATACATAACCAAATACAGGTTTATGATTATAAAAACCATGTTTCATGGATCATAGCTATTATACAAACTAAATATGTTTTTGCTCTGTTGATTTTATAACTGTTATAAACTTTATAACTGTTGCCTGTTAGTGTTTTGCAGAGGTACTGCTTCTAACAAATCAACCTGAGTTAATTTGAGATAATCAGCCATCACCTATAGGACAGATAGGAATAATGCTGACTTCCAGTACTAATATTGACCCCAATTAAAGAAAGAGGTAACTGTAAAATTATAGATTTTGAAGTTGTAATCTGTTACTCCCATCGTAAGACTGGTGGAACTGGCCTGCTGGATGTTTAAAACCCAAAACTTGAAGACCAAAGTCAAGGAAATAAAAGGGCCAAGAAAAAAGAAGCCAACATTTTGGCTCTTGTCCTCTAAGGAGATCAAGACAACTCCTTAGAACAGGAAGATAACTAGTGCACGTTCTTCAAAGAGGAGGAAAATTGGAGAGGGAAATGTCCCTGATGCTTCCAAGAGAAGCCACATATGGTCATCAAGACTCTGATCCATACTGGCAGATGGCCCCATTGGTAGAGGAAAGCTTCCAACACTTTCCCAAGAGTGATCTCTGAGCCATCTCAGCTGACTCTTAAGAGTAGCTAGGAACAAGGTCAGTTTTAATCAACTTGGTCTTAAACACCTGGCAGAAGAGTATAGCCTAAGTACAGTCCTACATGGACATTTAAAAATAAAATAATTTTTTTTGTGAACTGTTCTTTTTTTATTATTAGTTACATATGACAGTACAATGATCTTGACAATTCATACATTTGAATCAAATGAGGTATAATTTCTTATTTTTCTGATTGTACAGGTTGCAGAAGATGCACACTTGTGTCAGCCCTACCAAAAGTAAGTAAAGCTGGAGGCTATAAAGAAAGGGTTCTTGTGTGGGAGTGCCTAATAATAATGATCACAAAGGACTAGAGTCCCAAGTTTGTCCTGAGTTAATTTGAGCCTGATCTCATAGATCTACAAATCTTCCTAACCTCCTACATTGATAAACTCCATCTGTTTTTCATTAATATGATTATGAGTTAATGTCTTCATGGTTTTCAGAGACTAGCTAAAATAATATTTGCTTTTCTGCTAGTTTTTACAAAAAAGTAATGATGTGCTGTCTTGTGTATTATTATCTTAGCATGATCCCTGCCCTATGTGTACATTGTCCAGTCACCTGCCATCTGCCACTGTGGACCTCTGGACTGCTTTGATGCTGAATGTCCTTTACTGTCCATGATAGAGGACTTTGGGTTACATCCCCCACCTACACACTCTTTCAACAGGAAGCGGCTTGGAGATGTTGTCGCCCATTTTTCCATAGAAATGGAATGTAGAAATTGACAGTGGAGAAATGTAACAGTAGTCCACTTTATGCTCTGAAAACAGCCCTTGCTGTTCTTCCATTGCAACTTATTTTTAAAATGGACATGTTTATTTGTATTCCTTTCTCTCTCCTCTTTCCTTACCTCTCTCCCTCTCTAATCTCAGGGGAAACAAGATTACCTTTCTTCTCCATCCTGGCAAGGACTGAACTTTCAGTAACAAATTTAATAAGGAGGACACGGTTTTGAGAAAAAGGAAAAAGAAGTTTTATTTCTTTGCTAGCAAAGAAGAAACATATGGGACTCCTGTCCCAGAGGTTGGGATTCTGCCCATCCAGGGATCAGGGGGCTTTTTTTTTTGTTTTTAATCAATATCTTTATAGTATTTTATGTGGTGCTGAGAATTAAACCCAGTGCCTCATGCGTGCTAGGCGAGAGCGCTCTACCGCTGAGCCACAACCCCAGCCTGGTCAGGGGGCTTTTAAAGAGGTGATGATTCAAAGTCTACATTCCACACGTTCTCTGTCAGAATTGTAATTCACGTGTTAATTTTTGGAGTTAGTAATTTCTGAGATCTTCTGGTACCATCCCCAAAGTCTGAATTTCTTTGTTCCTAAGACAGGTTTGTCTTCAAAGACAGATAAATCTGCCCAAAGTGGAAAAGATAATCCTTTTCCCTGAGATTAGGGAGGGGGAGAGATTAGGGAAGAGGAGAGAGAAAGGAAGGGAAAGAAACATGTTCATTTTAAAAATAAGTCACAGTGGCAGAGCAGCAAGGGCTATGTTCAAAACATAAAGTAGACCATTGTTACAATTATTTCCTCAAGCTACTTTTGTCCCAGATTAATTTGACAACTTGAGTTACATATTACACAAAGGACAGGCTGGAGGGGGTAGCTTGCCTTCTTGCTGATTCCCAAACTCACGGTAATGAAGGTAATGAAGAAAATATCCTTGGGCTGAGGTTGTGGCTCAATGGTGGAGCACTTGCCTAGCATGTGTGAGGTACTGGGTTTGATCCTCAGCACCACATAAAAATAAATAAAATAAAGGTATTGGGTTTATCTACAACAACAATAAAAATCCTTAATGCTGGCTTTAGAACACCTCCAGAGTGATAAAAGTGAAAGATAGTCCTTTGTTATTTATAACAAGCCCCTTTCTCTACACCCGAGTTAATGAAGTGATTTTCAGTAAGTCCCTGGTGCTCAGCATGCTGTAACTCCAAACCACACCTCTCTCTTCAGGGAAGGGAAAGGGGCTAAAGGGGATGAAGGTTGTGTTGCTCACTAATGACCAACAATTTTTTGGTAGTGGTGATTGAATCCAGGAGTGCTTTACTGCTGAGATACAGCCCAGTCCTTTCTATTTTGAGACAATGTCTCACTAAGTTGCTGACCAATGACTAGCAATTTAATTATGAAACTTACAAGATGAAGACTCTTAGAACCTCTGAAAAGAATGATTTCAGGGTGCTTTCAGAGGATGAATAATGTAAGCAAAGAAGCAAACAAAGGAAATAGAGAGGAGAAGTGGCTCAACACTAGTAGCACAGGTTTGTTTGGGACAAACCTGCAGAGGTGGGCTTTTGTGGTGTGACCAGCACCCCACCACCGTAATTACCTGCTCAGGAGGTATGAGCTGCCTGGGAAGTAAAAAATCTGAGGTAATTAGTAAGAAATAAAGACAGAGCCAGAAATTAGATAAAAAGGGGAGCGCCTGATAGGTCTTCCAGTCCTGATAGGAGCTGGAACTGAACAACTGAACAAAGGTCCCTGATTCTTTATTTAAGGGGGAGTACATCAAAGGCAAGGATAAGGTTTCAGCGGGAGGAGTCTAGGGTGCTTGCTTCTCGGTGTAGCAAGCGTCTTGCAGTAAACAGGTTGATAGGCATTTTGGCAAGCCACACCCATCGCCAAGAGTCTGTGTGGCTCTGAAGGGTCACCCCATCTCCAATGCTGTGCTGAACTTGTGATGGAGCGAGGTAGGAAATCACGTGAACCAGGCGTTCTCAAATCAGGGTTGCTGCTGGGAGTTCACAATACCACGCTTTCCTGCTTAATGGCTTCAACATGCTCTCAGTTCATACACAGTTCATGAATGGCTTCCCACAGGGGACCTACTAGGAATGGGAACTGTCTTTCACCTACAGCTTGGGGTAGATATAGCAGAATGAGGGAGGGGGGATTAGGCTGTTACTAAGGGGTTTTCAGGGAAGGATCCTTGTGGTGTCATCTTCATAAGGAACTAGGTGCTTTAAGGATTTCAGTCTCAGATAACAATTTCCTTTCATATGATGATGGAGTGTTTGAGGATTCTTCCTATGATGATGGAATAATATCTAGGGGTTTGGGTCAGGCTGAGTCAGAGTGACCTTGAGGTAACTGTGGTTCTAAGATGGAGTATATGTTTCAAAATGGTATTGCCTGTGTCAAATTCTACCTAACAAGAACATATCCAGCATGCATCTGTAATCCCAGTAACTCAGGAGGCTGAGGCAGAGGATAGCAAGTTTGGGGCCAGCCTCAGCAATTTAGGGAGGCCCTAAGGAGCTTAGCAAGACCCTGACTCAAATTAAAAAATAAAAAGGGCTGGGGATATGGTTTAGTGGTTAAGCTGTTCAATATCTAGTACCAAATAAAAAATATATACATGCCAGGAGGGTAGTACACCCTAACTCCGTGTGGTGTGGATGGAAGCTCCTACACTTGGGACTGTTCCAGATGTTTCTTTGCCCTGTATATCTGTCAGTCTGGCTGTTCATTTGCATTGTGAACTTTAAGAAAAAGGAAATCTCCAAAAATGGTCGCAAGTGACTATTTGGACCTAAGTTCAAAATGCAGTCTGGTAGTCATTGCCAGCTAGGAGTCATAAACATACAGTGTGTTCTTGACTTTATGGCCCTTGCCCAGGCATGTTCCTGTTCCATTCGCCAAAATAAACAGCCTCAAGGAAGTTTCTTTTGCCATCTGTAAATTTATTTATTATTATTATTATTTTTAATTTTTTAGTTGTAAATGGACACAATACCTTTATTTTGTTTTTATGTGGTACTAAGGATCCAACCCGGTGCTTCACACATGCTAAGCAGGTGCTTTACCTGTAAGCTACAATCTCAGTCCTCTTTACTATTTTTCTATTTTGTGGTAATGGGTATCAGACTCAGGTCCTGGTGCATGGTAGGTGAGTGCTCCACCACTGAGCCACATCCCCAGCCTTTGCATTCAAATTTAAATATCAACCAATCAGGAGTAAGGGCTTCCTGGCTTGGATACCTCATTTTCATAGAGGACCAGAGTGGGAACCTGGGCTGGAACATTCTCTGTATAAGCCAGCCCCTATCTTTGTTTCTTGGGAGCACATTTTCGTACTGAAGACAACTTCACTCTGGTTTGCAAATTATTATTTTTTTAAATAAGTCTTCCTTTTTTGTCTTAAATTCTTTCTTTGTGAAATTTTGTTGACGTTATCCTTTAAAATATAGCTGGGTATGCTGGTGCATACCTATAGTCCCAGCTACTTGACAGGCTGAGGCAGGAAGATCATTTGATCCAGGAGTTCAAGACCAGTATGGGCAACATAGCAAAACCCCATCTCAAAAAAAAAAAAAAATATATATATATATATATAACATACATGCATGCATATATACATACGCATATATGCATAAATACATATAAATGTATCCTTTATTTTAAACAAGTATATATAATAAAGTATCTTGTTTTGTAAAATACTCTAGCAAATTAATCAAACCTGAGTAGATAGTCAAGGTGAGACAGGGATTTAGGATAATATATAGAGAGAAATACCGAATCTTTAAGGTAATGCCCACAAGCCATTAAGATGCACAAAGCATAGTTGTAAATCTTGAGCAACATGCCCTTGGCCCATGACCTTGTGAAATGAGGGAAATATGCAAGTGCAGGAAAAACTGCCATAAAATTGGGCTGCTCCATCCTGGATCCACCTGCCCCTCATACAGCCCTTCTATAAATATTGGACCCCTAGTCCAAGTCAGGGCTGCTTCTCACTGTTCTTTTTTTTTGAACCAGGGATTGAACCCAGGGATGCTTAATCACTGAGCCACTTCCCCAGCCCCTTCCTTTTTTTAAATATTATATTTAGAGACAGGGTCTTGCTGAGTTGCTTAGGGCCTTGTTAACTTGCTGAGGCTGACTTTGAACTCACCATCAGAGCCACTGGGATTACAGGTGTGTACCACCAAGCCTGGCTGCTTCTCACTCTTGAGACCGTTCACATTCTCCCTTGAATGTGTATCTACCTTCCTAAATAAACTTCTGTCTACGCCTCTGTCTGGCTCATACTGAAATTCTTTTTCATCATGAATGTTAAGAATCCCGCTGTTCCTGAGTTGAATTTCCCCTCTCCCTGGGAGCTCCTCAGACCTGTCTCTGGAAACATCTCTTTTCCTGTGACAGGGAAACTTAGTTTATTGCTGGTCAGTGAAAAGTTTCAGAAGCCCACATATGAGACTGATATCTTGGATATCATCAGTTCAAAGCCAGCCTCAGCAACTTAGCAAGGCTCTAAGCAACTTAGTGAGACCCTGTCTCAGAATTTAAAAAATAAAATAAAATAAAAAGGGCTAGGGATGTGTTTCAGTAGTTAAGCACCCCTGGTTCAATCCCTGGTAACTAACACACACACACACACACACACACACACACACACACACACTCACACAACTTTGAAAGGAGTAGAGAAGACAGACTGGCAAGGGACCCTAGAACCTGAGGAACAAACAGGAGTGCATCCCATGGTTTTTGCTTTTGTCTCATACATCCCAGATTGGATGCTGGAGAAGAGAGCAACCCAGAAATGTCAATAGGCACATACACAAATATGCTCTAAGGAAAGGCTGCTCTTTCTTGTCAAAAATAAGAAATAGCCAAGCAAGATGGGAAACTTTTAAACAGTAACTAGTCCAGTCAAACACCACAGAAAAAAACGGGCTCTGCCCTCATTTCTGCCAGCAAAGGCCAAAACTGAGAAACCTAGACTTGCACTTTCACCAGACAGTAAGGAAGCACCCCACCTTGTCACTGGGGTGCAGCAGGGACTTTCATTCCTGGGAGTGGTAAGGAGCCTCTCCCAGCCCCACCCTGCAGTGTCAGTGGAGAACATGTGGGCCGCCCCAACTTCCACTCCACCCAGAGGTTACCAGGTCTGCCCAGCAGGTGTCAGTGGAGGTCAAGTGGGGAGCCTGGATTTTCACCTGGCAGTTAATGCGCTGGGATTCCTTTTTTCCGGGTGGGGCATGGCAGAGGAGGCCTGATATAAAACAAGATTTATAAGACCTACAGTCACATAGTAAACTAAATGCCCAGGTATCAAATGAAAATAACTCATCATTCTAAGAACCAGAAAAATCTCAATTTGAATGAAAAAAGGCAACAGATGCCAATACTGAAATGACATCAATGTGAGAATTCTCTGGCAGGGATTTTTAAAATGCCATCATAAAAACACTTCAACAAGCAATTACAAACATGCTTCAAACAAATGAAAAAAATAAAGTCTCAGCAAAGAAGATACAAAGATCCAAATGGAAAAATTTTAAAAATATGTATATTTTTTGGGCTGGGCTGTATGAAGCTCAGTGGCAGAGCGCTTGCCTGGCATGTGTAAGGCACTGGGTTTGATCCTTAGCACCACGTAAAAATAATAAAGGGCTGGGTTGTGGCTCAGCGGTAGAGTGCTCACCTTGCATGTGCAAGGCCCTGGGTTCTATCCTCAGCACCATAAATAAATAAATAAATAAATAAATAAATAAATAAATAAATAAAATAAAATAAAATAAAGGTATTGTGTCCAACTACAACTAAATAATAATTTTTAAAAATAAATAAAGGCATTCTGTCCATCTTAAGTACAAAAACTTTTTTAAATATATATATATATTTTTTCTTTCTTATCTGAAATAAGAATCCAATAGGTCCTTTACTACTAAGCTATATCCCCAGTCCTTTTTATTTTGAGACAGGGTCTCACTAAGTTACTGAGGCTGACCTTGAATCTATGATCCTTTTGCCTCATCCTCCCAAGTTGCTGGCATTTGCTACTGCAGCTAACTCCAAACAGAAATTTAGAATTAAAAAACATAATAAGTAAAATAAAAAATCTCAACCTATGAGCTCAGAGACATAATGCAGAGGACACTGGAAAGATTCATTGAGCTTGAATATAGGATAATAAGAATTATCTAATTTAACCAACAGAGGAAAACAGACTGGGGTGGGGGCGGAAATGAGGCCTGCATGGTGGTGTTATGCCTGTAATCCCAGCGATTCAGTAGGCCAATGCAGGAGAATCCCAAGTTTGAGGCCAGCCTCAGTAACTTGGCGAGGCCCTCAGGAATTTAGTGAGACCGTCTCAAAAAATAAAAAAGTCCAGGATGTAGTTCAGTGGTAAAAATCTGGTGAAGTTAATGAAGTTAAAAAGAGTTAATTTTTTAAATGCATAATTAAAATACATAGGATTTCAACAAAAACTAACTGAATTAAAACATAGTTATTAGCTGCGCACAGTGGTACACACCTGTAATTCCAGCAACTCATGAGGCTGAGGCAGGAGGATCCAAGTTCAAAGCCAGCCTCAGGAATTTAGCAAGGCCCTAAGCAACTTAGTGAGACCCTGTTTCAAAATAAAAAATAAAAGGGTTGGGGATGTGTGACCCTAGGTTCAACCCCTACCAACACAAAGTGTATATGCATACATATATGTGTGTGTATACAGTTATTAAAACATCGTTTTAAATGCTATAGTAATGTTTCTTTTTATTGACACATTAAATAACAAGGTCTAGTGGTGCCTCTAATAATTAGTGTTGTTTTACTCTTCTCCATTTATAATAGTATTAAATGTTTTCTCTGCATTCATCAAGAGCCACATCAGAGAGTGGCATAATTTTCACTTCAACCGTCAAATATAACATAGGAAACTCAAGAGAAGAAAAGTCTATCGTGTTTATTCATATTTTTGGTTTTTCACTGTTTCTTCTTGATGTTCCAGGATTCCTTTTTTTATCATTTCCTTCCTGTTTAGAGAGATTCCATTAGCCTTTTTTTTCCAGGTAGATCTGTTGGTGACAAATTCTCTTAGTTTTTCTTCATCTGAGGATGGGTTTATCTCCCCTTCACACATTTGTAGGAGTCATCAATAAGATACCATAAAAAAAAAAAAATCAAATAAAGGAGGTGGGTGCGATGGCATGCCCCTATAATCCCAGCTACTCAGGAGGCTGAGGTGGGAGGACAGTTTAAGCCCAAGAGTTCGAGGCTAGCCCGGGCAAGATGGTATTGTAATACCTTCTGCATCTCCCACTCCTGTTTTCTTTCCAGCCAGGATTTGTTTGCTTACTCCATGTTCCAAGATATGATCCAGAGGAGACAACTCCCAGACTCCTTACTAGGTCTTCAACTACCTCCTGGGTCTTATCCCTACCTACCTCCCCAACTTCCAAGTGTTCTTCTGGCATGCTGACCTTTTCATTCCTCCAGTTAAGTCAACCTTGTTTCTGCTTCATAGCTTTGTTTTTCCTGGTCCTTCTTTCAGGGAAATTATTCCTCCAGAGCGGCCTTGGCAGACCAGGGTGAGGCCTCCTCCTTCTAAGTCCCGTGTCATCAGAGACCCTTCTTGACTGCCTTAATAAAGTCCCCATTCCACCCCTGCCGGTTAGCACATTATTGCCAACATAATTATCTGAAGTTATTTCCATATCGATTCTCCTACAAGAAGCGAAGCTATTTGGGGGCAGAGACCTTGTCAATACCCTCAGCACCTTAAAACTACCTGGCACAGCAATGAATGAGCGGATGAATTTATTCCTGCGGACCCTCTCTTTGGGGCTCACTCTGGCTTATAATGGAAACCAGTCTGTCGAGTGAAAGTACGTTATGATAGGTTTTGATCTGTCCGCAATTGTTGGATCCCTAGGAATTTCTAGAAGGCGACAATTACAGAACAGAATCCCAGCCGAACCAACCCCAACCGGTGAGCAACTGCGGCTGCGCGGAGTTCGGGGTGGGGCGGGGCGGGGCTGATCCGCTCCCGGAAGCGGCTCCTGCGCCGGCGAGACTGCGCGGAACCGCGGGTGGGCTAGAGCGGCGCTGCGGCGTGGAGCCAGCGGCGATGGAGGATGAGAGGACTTTCTCGGACATCTGTGGCGGCCGCCTGGCCCTGCAGCGCCGCTACTACTCGCCGTTCTGCCGGGAGTTTTGCCTCAACTGCCCTCGGCTCTCGCTGCGGTCGCTCACTGCTGTCACCTGCACCGTGTGGCTGGCGGCCTACGGACTCTTCACCCTCTGGGAGGTAATGGCCGGTCGGCTCCTGCCTGCGCCTGGAGGTGGTGTCTGGGCTTTGGAAGGGTCTTGGTCTAGCCCAGAATTCGGGTGGGAACCTCCCACCGTCCTAGGGTCGGAAGTCGGGGACCCACTGGTTCTGGGGACGCCGCTCCGTGCTGGACAGCTCTTTCATTGAGTTTAATGAAGTCTGTGCTCCTGCACATTCTTCTCCCGTGGGCTGCTGCGCCGCTCTGTGGAGTGACCCAGCATTTGTCTAGTTCTTGCACGAAAGCCTAAAACGTTCACACCATGTGTTTTATGTGGCACATGCTCTTAGTACTTTCTTTAAAATTTTTTTTGTAGTTATAGATGGACAGAATACTTTCATTTATAAGTGGTGCTGAGGATCGAACCCAGGGCCTCACACATGCTAGGCAAGCGCTCTGCCACTGAGCTACAGCCCCAGCCCTCATAGTACTTTAATTCCATGAATTCAGAGAACTGTAAGGTGGATTGTCCTCATCCATATCTTTTACTCCTCAGAAGCACATTGCTAATTCCTTACGTGTGGTCTTCCAGAAACTGCCTTTGCTTCCACGTGTGTATGTATATAGAGTTTTATTTGTCTTAACTTCTGTTTTTCAAGGCAATTTAACCCTCCCTCTAACTCCAATTTTCAGGCGTACTTTCTAAAGAATTTAGAAAGTGCAGACATGAATGGTTTCCTATGCTGTTTTCAGACATATTTCTGTTTTCTCTGAGCCTCAGTTTTCACATCTTCAAAATGGAATTAATACCTGCTTTACAATATTGTGAGGGTCAAAAGCATAGCTGTGTAACCGTTCTCAAATTAAAGGAATAATCTGAGTCATGCCCCCTCCCACCTTTTTTTTCCCTCCAAGTACTGAGGATTGAACCCAGGGGGATTATGACTGATATTGGTATATCCCTATACCTTTTTATTTTTTATTTTGAGGAATGGTCTTGCTAATTGCCTGGGCTGGCCTTTAACTTGGGATCCTCTTGCCTCAGCCTTCTGAGTTTCTGGGATTACAGGCTTGTGTTACTGTTCCCTGCCTGAATCTTCCTCCACCCTTACCTGACTATCAGGGATTGAACCGAGGAATGCTTAACATTGAGCCACATCCCCAGCCCTTTTTGTGTTTTCTTTTTTTTTTTTATTATTGGTTGTTCAAAACATTACAAAGCTCTTGACATATCATATTTCATACATTTGAGACCCATCTTGCTAAATTGCTTAGGGCCTCACTTGCTAAATTGCTTAGGGCCAGCTTTGAATTTGCAGTCCTCCTGCCTCAGTCTCTTGAGACGCTGGGATTATAGGCATGCACAATTGTGCCTGGCTGAATCATCTTTTTAAAGTATGTGTTCTTGTTTCAAATATAGTCCTCTTAAATGAGTATATTATTTCAGGAGTGATCTGACTAGAGCTAAGTCCAGCAGGGCTATTTATGTAATTTACATATAGTTTCCATTGCTGCATCCATTAGCTCTTGCCATCAAAGCATATTGCAGAACATAGTAATTTAGCATAGAAATAAGCAGAATTAAGACTGTCTTAACATGTATTTAATTGTAGCTAAAAGTTTCTTCATGGATCAACTAAAATTATGATTAAATTAACTTGAAAGTCCCTCTTAAATTTAATTTATAATATAGTTGAATAATTATTATTATTTTTATTTGCAGTGCTGAGAATTGAACCTTAGGTTTCTAGCATGTTTAGTAAGCCCTCTACCACTACATCCCTACTGCAATAATTTAGTTTTAATACTACCCTGAATTCTAATCATACATATGGTAGGAGCAGATATTCATTAAATACCCACTGAGTACCAGGTGCTTTACTGAATTCCTTACTTCAGCCTTAGAAGAAAGTCAAGCAAAACCCTAACCATAACCCTCAACAATTTTGCCAGGCACTGAGCAACTCAATGAGACCCTGTCTCAAAAAATTTTTTTTAAAAAAGGACTGGGGTGTGGCTCAGAGGTTAAGTGCCCTTGGGTTTAATCCCTGATAAAAAAACAAAACAAAACAAAAAAAAAAAACAAACATGAGGTAGGAAGCCTACAGAGTTTATATGAGAGGCTCATTTGACTCTGGCTCTTTTCATCTTCCTGCTCTTCCAACTTCAGTGTACTCCACTAGACCTTACCATTGCTCTCCACTTTGTTTTGCAGAGGTTATAAAAGTTTCAGGCATCTACACCTCATAACAAGGGGATCTTTATTCCTTAGATTGCTCTTTTTTTTTTAATCTGACACATTTTATTGAGATAGCAATTTGATCACATATGGTCCAAGAATACTGAAACAATAAATAAAATATAATCAGATGTTGGCTATTGATCTTCAACATTATAGCTAATGATGCCATGCTTGTCTATGATCTCTCTAGTATAAAACCACATCCACACTTCATTGGCCATCAAACCATTCAGCACAGCTTCTTTAACTGTGAGCTGTTTAAAGCAACCAGTTTAAGCACTATTGACTTATTTTCAGGCTCTGAATAGCTAGCTGTAGGGATCTCAGCAAGGGTTGGAGAAACGGAGCTCAGCTTTGGCATACTGTCAAAATGGGGCCAGTCGAGGCTTTGAGTGACAGCAGCACTGGGGCCTTCTCTGTGAGGCTGCACATGAACTGGGCCATGGTTCTAGGGTAGAAGGTCCATCACCCCAAAAGACTTAGATTTCTTTTTAAGATGAACTAAGTTTGTCACTCCTCTCAGCAAACCCTCTCTCCAACATTTCATTGGTTAGAGTTGTATCACATGCACATTTCTAGGCTAATCATGATTCAGTCCAAATTTAAGAAGGATGAATGGCTGTTAATCAGGTGAGGAGTGTACTGCTGCTGTGATGAGCATTCTATAGTTGTTCAGTCCATAATTTTGTACTGTATGTTCTGCTGAGGGAGCACATGAGGAAAACATTTGGTCCTTAAGATGCAGTTTTGGAAGTTTTTTTTTTTCTTTTTTGGGGTTGGGGATCAAACTTAGGGGCACTCCACCTCTAAGCTACCTCCAAACCCTTTTTATTTTACTTTGAGACAGGGGCTCACCAAATATAGTGAGGATCTCACTAAAATTCCTAGGCAGGCCTTGAACTTCTACTCCTGCCTTAGCCTCCCAAATTGCTGGGATTATAGGCATGTGTCATTGTGCCTGATAGAATAATTTCTGAGGCTAGTATGATGGGGACATTTTGCTGAAAGTTCTCCATAGACTTAGTCATTAGTAATCTGGATTCATTTCACTATATACCTTTATAGCACTTCAGAGTCTGAATAAAAGTGATTTCCTCTTCTTCCGTGCATGTTCTTCTCATCTTTTTAGCTCACAGCAGAGCAAAGCCTTTTTTCTCAATGCCCAATTGACTTGTCTTATGGCACAGATATACGCAGAGGACCTCTTGGTAATTTTACTGCCTGTGTCTGGCTCTCTCTTCAGAATAGCATGATCCTCTCTGCTGCCATCTCCATCACCCTCTTAGGCTTGCTTGGGTACCTCCATTTTGTGAAGATTGATCAAGAGACTTTGTTAATCATTGATTCCCTTGGCATCCAGATGACTTCATCCTATGCTTCAGGCAAAGAAAGCACTACCTTCATAGAGATGGGCAAAGTCAAGGATGTTGTCATTAACGAGGCTATTTACATGGTAAGTGTTTAAGTAATGAGTATTACAGGTTTCTCTGGAGGAGATAGTCAGTTCATGGGATGTTCCTTCATCTAAACTTGAGTCTTATTACCTAAAGCATTTGATCACACAGAATTATACTTGAGGACCCTCTGGTCCAAATCTTCAGTGTTTCCTTTTTAGCTGGCATGAATATAAACTACAAAAGGGAAACAAACTTCCATTGAAAAGATAACTATCTTTACAGTTGTACTTTTTTTAGTGATGGGATATATTATGAGAAATGCATTGTTAGCCAGTTTCCTCACTGAGCAGACATCATGAAGTATATTTACACAGACTTACACAGTGTGTGTCATTGAATCATAACCGCTGTTTTTTTTTTTTTTTCTTGGTACCAGGGATTGAACCCAAGGGGCGCTTTACCACTGAGCCACATCCCCCAGCCTGTTTTGTTTTTTATTTTGAGACAGGGTCTCAATAAGTTGTTTAGGGCCTTGCTAAATTGCTGAGGCCAGCTTTGAACTTGTAATTGTCTTGCCTCAGCCTCCTGAGTTGCTGGGATTATAGGCATGCGCCACTGTGCCTGGCTAACCATAGCCTCTTGGTGTAATCAAGAGATGTAGTGAACATGAGGTATTGGAGGCTGCTGCCAGCATAACATGGCATATCGCTTTATAGTAAATGTTTTTGTAAGTAGCAATACTCTATAACAACAGAAAGTTAATATAGTAAATACATAAACCAATACCATTTGTTTATTATCATTATTAAGTATTATGTACTTTATATACTTCATATCTACTTTTATATGGCAGCACATATTTGTCTATACCCACATCATCACAAACATATAAGAAATACATTGCACTAAAAAAAAAAAATACATTGCACTATGACATAATGCCACTATGCAATAGGGATTTTTCAGCTCCATTATAATCTTAAAGTCTCACCATCATTGACTGAAACATTGTTATGCAGTGCATGAATGTTTTTAGAGACACAGCAGATTTTCATGGAATCAGCATTTTAACTTTATCTTCTAGCCCAACTTTAAAAATCATCTCTGCTTTTTTTTTTTTGAGACAAAATTTCACTGTGTTGTTCCGCTGGTCTCCAATTTCTAGACACAGTTGGAACTTCAGGTATGCGCTAAGTGCCCAGCTTTTATTAATTTATTTTTGTACTGGGGATTTAACCCAGGGCACTTTACCTGAGCTATATCCCCAGCCTTTTTGTTTTTTATTTTGAATCAGGGTCTCACTAAGTTACTTAGGGCCTCACTAAGTTGCTGAGTTTAGCTTTGTACTTGTGATCTTCCCGTTTCAGCCTCCTGAGCTATTGCTGGGATAGTAAGTACGTGCCATTGTGCCCAGCTTTGTTTTGTTTTTTTAAGGAATGAAAATATACTTCTCCCTCACTTTAGAAGCTATCAAGCATTCTGCTACTTAGAGATAACCATTTATGACAGTTTTGAGCCTTCCCTTGAAGAAAGAAGAACACAAAGTGAGTTATTTGGTTTATTTTCTTACAGCAGAAGGTGATTTACTACCTCTGCATTTTATTGAAGGATCCAGTGGAACCACATATGATATCCCAAGTAGTACCTGTCTTCCAGGTGAGCACAGAACACTTTCCTTTCTCCAATGAAATCCTTTACTTTTCTGCATATCTACTGCCACTTAAGTTCGGTAGGAATGTAAACATCTATTGTCAGAGTATTGGAAGATACCTGATAACTAATTTTAGTGAAAATGAGGATTTTAGTTATTTTTAAAGTTCCCCTCTGAGGTAAAATATTAGGAATTCGTACAAATTATATAGAAGAGAATAATCAAACATATAACAACTCCTGCATACAAATCACCATTCATTAACTTTAACCCTGTCAGTTTAACTAATGTACACTTTTACATAGATGTTAATGATCATCTAACATTCATTTTTTTTTTTACAAAGGCCATTATGCTTATTATTTTAAATAATTTTATTGCATTCTAGCATATTGGAATGTCAATTTACTTAGCCATTTTATTGTTAACTTTTTAAGTTATATCTAGGTAATTTTTTGTTTTATTCTTATAACAACAACACTATGCAACCATGATTATAATAAATTACTTTGTAGGTAAATAATATTAAATCTATATAAATATATGTTGGTATTGAGGAATGAACCCAGGGATGCTTTACTACTGAGCTACATTCTCAGATCTTATTATTTTTTATTTTGAGACAGGGTCTCATTAAGTTGCTGAGGCTGGCCTCAAACTTGCAATCCTCCTGCCTCAGCCTTCCTAGTTCCTGGGATTACATGTGTGTGCCATCATGACTGGTAGTAGTTATATATAATAATTTGCTCTCACTGCCCTTCCCTTTTTATGAAAGATTTAAGAAAGCTGCACAAAATCATTTTGCATAAAAGTTCAAAATTATTTTATTAAACTTTAGTCTTATAGATTTTTTTTAAAAAAATTTATTTTTTAGTTGTAGGTGGACATAGTATCTTTATTTCATTTTTATGTGGTGCTGAGGTTTGAACCCAGTACCTCACATGTGCTAGGTGAGCACTCTACCACTGAGCTACAATCTCAGCCCAATCTTATAGATTTTTATATTTGAAATTGGGCTCTAGAGACTGAACAACTTTACTACTCTGGAATTTGAACTTGTTTTTCTAAAGTCTTGGCAAACAGTGGCTTACCTGTTTTTTAATTTAATGTGTAAGTAGAGGCATTTTAAAGTTATTAAATTTGTATTGCTTTAAAGATATTTTTCATATTTTCTTATAAGTGTGATCACCTATTAGCTCTTATTTTAAACTGTGCATCTCTTCTAAAATCTAGATATTGACTATGCATTCATAACAATTCTTTGTATATTTTGAGCAGCAAACTTTTATTAAATACACTTTCCATATATATATTTTTCACATTCTGTGGCTTTTCTTTTAATTTTGGTTGTTTTCCATTTCATAGTATAAAACGATTTTCTGAATTTACTTATTAAACTGTCCTGCTTGTCTCTGAGGTCTATTTCACAACTTGTGACATTTTTTAAGGTCCATCCTTGTTATTCCTCTTGCTGTCCTGAAATTTAGAGATTTAAAAAACCATCCCTTTTTTTGGTACTGGAGATTGAACCCAGGGGTGCACTACCACTGAACCGCATCCCTACCTGTTTTTACTTTTTTATTTTGAGATAGGGTCTTGCTAAGTTGCTGAGGCTGGCTTTGAATTTGTTCCCCTCCGGCCTCCGTCTCCCGGACTGCTGGAATTATAGGCGTGTACCACCATGGATTAAAATGCTGTCTTTTGATGTGTGCCTTGTACAATCTCAGGCTGGTCTGTGGGGCTAGCTGGGAATTTTCCCAACAAGATGCTCTGAGGTTTCAATTTCTTGCCTCTCTGAGCTCACACCTGTGCAAGTTAGAACCCTTAATGTGGGTGAGAGGTTGAGCTTGCATGTGGATGCAGAACCACTAAGAACTCTCTTATGTTCACCTGACTCTGCATTTCTCCCCTTTGGAATTCAAGAGTGCCAAGCCCCGGCTGGACTGCTTGATTGAAGTGTACAGGAGCTGCCAGGAGATTCTGGCGCACCAGAAAGCCACATCAACAAGCCCATGAGTCCCAGCATTAAGAAGGCCAGTATTATCTTCCATGGGAAATGACTGCTAAGCCATAGTGGCTGGTTTGATTTCTGTACTATAAACCATCAGGTGGACACTGTCTTAGGAACCAGAATGAATGCAGTGAATCTCAGAATTTTGCCTGTTTTACCAGAGGGGAAATTAAGAATTTTGACATGATGTATCAAAAGCATTGTCAGCAAAGAGCATTTTGTAAAATTCCTAATAAGCACATTCAAGTTTAAATTTTGTGTTGAAATTTGTGGAGCAAGATATTGAGAAACTGGTATCAGAATTCACATGAAAGGCATTATTTCTCTCTGCGTAGTATCTCTGTCTGAAAGTTAAGGAAAACCATGAAGCTCTTAAGGTATGGAATAAATGTCCTACAAAAGCCTATTCTCTGCCTACCTAGCTTCTGTGTTCTGTATGGGTTATTTATGATGACTTTCTTAATAAACAACTCTCCTTCCAAAACATACACAGTAATTGCCTGATGTGCAGACAGCTATTTTTTTTATTGACAAACACGATCATGACATTTCAGTCATGGGTGTCAAACACATTGATACTTTTCTGTTATTCAGCATTTTCTACCACTTTTCAGCTACTTTTGCCAAGAGGGAGGAGACAAAATGTAAGACAGAAAATTTGACTTTTGTTTCCAGACATGGTACTCCCAAGTTAAAGAAGAATAAACAAACTCTAGCAGCCTTTGTTTCTAGGACAGTTTCTTGTCTATAAAATTAATAAACTAAAGGAAGATTCCTAAGAGTCAGGAAGTAGGAAAGATGGTGAGGGAAGTAGTTTGACTCCTAGATTCAATATGAACATAATGGCACTTACACTTTCTTTAGAGCTCTATTTTTTTTTTTTAAATGCGCTAGTTAGCTAATATCTTCATTGGCCTTAGAGACACTCAGGATATAAAAGCAGAGATAACTCAGCCTTGGAAGAGTTATCCAAGAGCCTACGTCAGGTGATTTTTTTCGAGGTAGAAATGTCTCAGCTAGACCCCCACCCAAATCCTGGGAGGTGGTGGTGGGTGGAGGGATAGAAATAGCTATAAAACTGTCTGCCTTGCAAAGTCAAATTAAAAAGAGACAGACTCTCATGCCTCTTTTTTTCTTCCTTCTTCACTGTGCTTTGTTAGTTTAAAGGTTGAGAGGGAAAGCATAACAACAGCTGAAGTGATCAGATAAATTAGTTCCAGTCTCATGGTTTTTGCATGTGCAATACCCACATCACTGGGGCTAAAAGCTTGGTTCTTGGGTTGTTTCTGCTAGCCACATTTTTCAGCATTTTGTGAAAAAAATGTTAAGACTACCTTAGAGTTATAAAATAAAACTTCATTTCTCAGATGTTGGAAAATCAGAGTATGAACTCCCCCACCCCAGTGGAAAAGATGTAGACAAAAAACCATTCCCCTGCACTCAATTAGAATGTTTGCGTTGAGGGGGATTATGATGTTCTCAAGAAGGCAAAAGGTGAAAAAATTTTCTACTTTTTATACCTAATGCTTTTAGGCTAAGACAGACATTACATACATGCCCTGAGTCTCCAACTAATTTCCAGCAGAAGTTTGCCAGAAGTCTCAAGCACACCCAGGCCCTGGAGGAGACTGAGGGTCTTCTTTGTTCCTGATTCGCCTTCAGTGCCTCACACAGTAGCTAAAAGTGGAGAGCATTTGCTTGGTCTTTCAAAGAGTGGGGAATAATGGCTACCTTTCCTTCAGTAGTGAGCACAACCTTCACTGAGTCCCTTCCAGGTGCTGAAGTGAGACAGAAGTCAGACTGGACCCACCTTTTCCTGTCCTTGCTTGGACAGTGTGTAGTACTCAGTTCAGTTTATAGTCCAGTGTACATAAAACATGAAATGCAGCAGGGTTAGTGTTTCATTCTGCAAAATTTGGAGCTGCTGCCTCAGAAGGAGCACTGTGGATCCTACTCATCAGTAGAGGGGAAGATAGTCTATTTGTTTTTCTCTAGTCCTGCCAACACCATTTCCATCTGGAAAAGGAAGTCCAGTTTTAATTCTTGGCTTTTGTCAGAATTCAGGTAAATTGGAAATTTTTATCCTATTCTTTTCAGAAAACTTCAAGTATAATTCTCCACACAAAGATCACATACAATATAACAATGATCTTCCCTGAAGGAATCAGTGCAGAAGCCCCAAATACAGCACTGTGACCCTCAGTAACATTGGGACAGTGGGCCATCCCTGTCTATGTTTAGAATCAGATAGCATCCAGAGTCAGTATTCTTATGGGTGGTGGTGGTGGGGAATAAGTGGTTTCTATACTGGGTCTGGATTTGTAAAAGCTGGGCTCTGAAATATTATAAGGCATCTAGAGAGTAGTCTTCATAGACACTGAAATACACATTTCACAGAACTGTGTGCAGGGAGTTCTATTAGACCCATCACAGTAGTACCATATCCTAGGATATAAATCTCTAATCCCAGAGGTGGTGGGGAGAGGGTAGGAGAAATATTCACAGCAATGTTGGCCCCTTGGTGGCACAGGAAACAGAAGCAAAGAACTGTCATCCATCTAGCTCCCATGGCTGGCGGGCTGCAGGTGAGTTGGCAGGTGGGTTCACAGTTGTAGAGCAGTGGTTCATGTAGCTGGCCATGATGAAGGTAGTTTCAGCAATCTAAGGGGGCCAAAGAAGCAAAAGAATTAAGCTAGCCTTTGAGTGCTGGCTTTCTCAATTGGCTGTTGTATTGAGTATATGACGTTCACAGGCTTCAGCTCATCTCTCTCAAACTACCCACCCAAAAGAAAGTGTCCAAAGGGGATCGTTATGAGATTCAGGGACCCAGTGAATGGTCTGGAGTTCCTCCAAGATGTGTGGTGCCCTCCTGAGAAGAGGGCTAATGTTCTGCTCTGGTTATCTCTACGGCCAGGGAAGAGGTCCTTCTTGGGGAAGAGGTCACACATCCTCTCATTCAGCAGGGATGATATCAGAAGGAGGTGGAATTTGGCAAACTACAACTTGAGGATTAAGAGTGGGATCAACAGGGTTTCTGGTTACTATCAGAAGGGTGTTAGGAATAATAAATCAGAACTTAAGTTTATGAGGGGCTGGGGTTGTGGCTCAGAGGTAGAGCACTCGCCTGGCATGCATGAGGCACTAGGTTCAATCCTCAGCACCACATCAATAAAATAAAGATATTGTGTTGACCTACAACTAAAAAATATTTTTTTAAAAAAAGAACTCAGGTTTATGAGCCTTTGTAACTGTTACTTTTGATGGTCAATATTTCCTGTACTGAGTAGGAATAGTGCCTTAAAGCAAAAGAGGTATTTTTGTTGCCTTAGAGATCACAAGGAAGAGGGTGCATAGCAGAGACTGTCCCACTTTGTGGCTAGTGTTGTGGCAGCAGAATGAGAACATGAAAGCACCTTCAAGAGGACACTGCCCTACCCCAGGGCCAGCTGTAGAAAAGACAGACAAATGAGCACCAACTCAGGCCTGCATGGTTCTGGTGTATGTGAAAATTACAAAAGTAAGAGCATAGTAGTGGCTGGATCATAGTTAGTTCCCTCCTGATAGCACCTCTACCTACTAGCTTACCAATGACAGTAAGATACAATGCTACCTAAACCCTCTGGGAAGCTGATTATATATAGGACCTGGAATTTTACCTGGGGCAGGGCCTTCTAGGTTCTATGGTGACCCCAGTTTCCTCTCTAAGCTCCAAGCTAAAACATCCCACAAGACCAGAGTAAAATTTTGTAGCCGCAGTCACTCACCTTAGGAGCAGTCATCCGGAAGATCAACTTCTCAATGTGTGCTTTTCCAGACCCCTGGTCTGGAATGGTTCTAATCACAAGCATGAAGTCATCCCTGTAGCCACCAAAGGTTGTCACTGAAGAGTAGGGGTAAGTGATGTGCACTTGCTGTGGAAAGGAGCCAGTGAGTTCTGGGGAACCTTCACCTGTCTCTTCTAGGCACAGATAGACTTAAACAGGAAGGAAGAACTTTGAAGTGGTCATGATTTGGAATTATACACCTTGAATATCTATAAGCTGTGTCTAGACTAAAGGACAGTGCTGCTTGGACAGGAGGTGAGAGTAAGGGAACCATGGTCATCTAACTCAGACCTTTGAATCCAGAGAGAAGACAAGAGGAAGAGGAAGGATCAAAGCCACCCTTTCCTCTTTCCATACCATAGTGTGGTGGTCCAGGATGCTGACACCATCTTCATTCACAGCAATCCATATCAGAGTGTTCTCCTTGGAAGACAGCTTGGCAGGCTGCAGATCAGAAAAATCCCATCAGACATAATATCCAGGGTTAGAGAATTTGAACCATTAAGTACTTTCTGAGGATAAAGGTACATCCAGGGATCTGCCAAGCAGTAATTTTCAACCTCATCTTGGAAAACACAGAAAACATAATTTGTATAGCATTCGTTAATAAACAGGCAAGAGTGTCTGTGGCATGAGGCATCTACTAACGATCCCAGAGGTGGATGGGATCACATCATCCTGCTGCAAAACACTGGACAGAAAGCTCTGGGCTGCAGAATAGAGGCCAGCCCTATCTTTTGCATGGGGAACAGGCTGTTTCAGATCTCAGAAACGTAGCATTCCGTTCACAGTGTTTCCCAGCTGAAGTGCATCTTGCTTTAACCAATTTCCTAAGGACTTTAAAAGAATGGAAAAACAAGGATGCAATCTTGTAGGCTTAAGCCTTACTAGTGAGAACATGACATGTAGTGGACATTTCCTGAATTTTTATTGCCAGGGCTGCAGTGGGATGATTCAGAAGGTTTTTCTTTCCTACTCAAAAGGCTAGGAGGAGAGGGAGAGATGGACAGGTCACCTTTTCTGAAGCTTTCCCCAACTTCCAAGATCAAGTGGGCCTCTTTATAGATGCCTTTATAACACCCCTATACTTTTCCTTCATATCCCTGTAACCGCTTGTAAAAAAAAATACATACATAAATTATATATATATCATCATATACATATGAAAATATATGAATTAATGATATATATGGATAGGGGTTGAGGGTGTAGCTCAGTGGTAGAATCTCTGCCTAGCATACTCAAGGCCCTGGTTCAATCCCTAGCCCCATAAAATTTAAATAAATAAATATACATGTGTGCATATGTACGATGCGGGAGAAGACAAAAAATGAATATATAGATGATTATTTGGTTAATTTGCATCTCCCCCATTATATGGGAAGCTTCATGAAGGCAAGGGCTGTCTGATTTGTTCAGTTCTTATAATCTTAAACAAGTAGCATTAGATATAGTAGGAACTTCATAATATTTGTTGGATAAATGAGTGAATATCCATTTTCTGAACTCTGGCTTCAGTGAGCAGAAACATGAGCAGCTTAATGTCTGATTATAATGTCTGGTTACAGGATAATATCTGTTTTCTATAAAATTCATGTACTCCAGATGCCTAGTGAGGAAAAGTTCCAACTAAAATTACTACTGGCCTCCTGGCCTTCATGCAGAGGTGAAATTAACTCTTGCCTATGTAGTCTGATTCCCCTGTGTGCCATGTTAAGCTAATAGAGATTTATTTAGGTTATACATGTTTCTTTCAAACTCCTTTAAAATGGAGTATTTTAAGTTGAAATCCTTGTGTGTGAATTCGTTGATCCTCTTCTCTTTCAGGAATAGCATTGACAAGTCTATAATAAACACTTTCATAAAGCTATGAATCACAACTGTGCTCTGGACCATGGTAACCTGGAGTAGGTCAGAAATAGGTGGAGAGAAAGTGACCCCTTGTGGTTGGTAGTGTGGAGGCAGGGGTTGTAGACTGGAGTGGCTCAAACATGACCAGATGGGGAGTGCAGCTCCAGGAGAAATTTAGGATATTCCTGAGGATGTGGCTCCTTCCACTGGCACTTACCTGAGCAGCAAAAAGCTTAGCACCAAAAAGAGGCCATTTCCGGGCCACAGTCAGGTAGATGCGGATGCATTCAGGAGGGGAGCAGCCTTGCAGTGCTGCCCACTTTGTGGTCAGCATATCTGTCAGATGCCTGTTGGGGTGTATGGAGAGAAATAGTGCCCATGAAGTCTCATCACAGCTCTGGGGCCTCCCCACAATACCTCCTTGCAGGCTACCTACCTCAGCTGTTCAGGGGGTGCCCCATGTCTGTAGCGCCTTGGGTAGAACCTATCTAGGACTTGCTGGAGAAGATGATGAGTCTTGGCAGGGGGTGTGCTCCCAGGGCCTGGCAGAATAGGCTTCTCCAAGTCCCCATATTCTACCTATAGCAAAAAAACATAGGAGTTAACAAGAGTCTGGAGGTAGATGGGGCCAGGTGGATGTTTTTGGAGAGGTGAACTAAACCACTGTTTATTTGTGGGGTGTGATTGGATATTAAAAAATACTTGTGAACAGAACCTTTATTTCAAGTTTCATAAACACTACAGAAATAACCTTAGAGTTCTAGAATACTGTAGATTGTCTAGACCAACTTTCATTTTGCAGCTGAGGTAATTACCTTATCCAAAGACAGTTAATTAGTGGCAGACATGGGAAATTATGTGGAAATTCTAGTTTCTAATCAAAGAATATGGGCCATAGAATTGACAATGCTACAGATCCTGAAAGACAGACTACCTAGCTCAAATCCCAGTTCTGTTATTTCGAGCTTTATGTCCTTGATCAAGTTAAACACTCTGAGCTTCAATTTCCTCAACTAAGTGGGAATGAGAACTATGTGGGAAAATACATACAAAATGCTTAGCATAGGGCCCACTATAGGATATCCATGTTGATGTTAATACTTATAAATATCAACAATTATTTCCCCTTCCTTTCCAGCATGTTGATCCAGCCTTTTTCTTATGGGGACCATGGAGGTATCCCACATACCTCTGGCAAGATGGCTCCTACAGGTAATAGGAAGGAGAGTCAAAGTTTGAATGTATGGTCTTCCTAATTCTACTTATAATGTTGGATGCTTTATACATTTTATCTCATACATTATGAGATATTTGTTATCTAAGCATCATACTTAGTAGTACAACCCTGTGGATGCAGGAAGGGAAGTATTTTGTTTTTAGTATACAGAGTAGGAAACTAAAGCATAGACAAATGACATGTCTTGGCCAACATTTCACATGGGAACATGGCTAGGACTCAAACCCCTGTTTTGAATTCCCAGTCCAGCATTCTGGACTGTAGTCCGTCTGCAGTGGGTAAGCTGTCTGTTGTCTGTACCCGGGACAGCATGCTGCCCTCTTCTGAGCACCTCCAGATCTGCAGAAATCTCTAATATTTCAGGCTGCATGGTGATTCCACCTGCCTTGGAGATTCCACCTGGGAGTCCCAAGATGGCCTCCTGACCCTTATATTTCCTGAACAGACAGAACCATACCTGGGCCATCAGGGCCGCCATCTCAAGAGCCAGTTCTTTATTGACAGGAAATCTCCCTGCCACTATCTCTCCACTGGTTTGGAAGGCAAGCAACAGTCGCTCTCGCTCTGTCTCCCCTTTGACTTGACTCCGAAAGTACAGCCTAGAGGGAAAAGAGTGAGAAGCCAAGTTTCAGCTGGGATCCCAATCAGGGATGAGGCTTTCTCTGGATCTTTTTATCTTGATTTCCAAAACAAACAAAACCCCCATAATTCTTTATACTATTTCCTATTGCCCCAGAAACGTAATCAGGTATGACAGAGCAGATACAGGACCATGCAGATCTTATAACCACAGCAGGATGTGGCTAATTCTGAATATACCATTAGACTTAATGGATTTGGTGACAGGAATCTAGCACCTGGAATCAGTGTTTATTAGGGTGTTGGATGAGTTAAGATTCCAGGAGACTAATGGAACTTATTTGCCTGGCTGACAAAGCCTGAGCTGCCCAATGTCTCAGGAGTAGGAGCAGCGCCGGCCTGCACCTCAGCTAATGCCCATCAGGCAGGGTTGGATCTGTGGGCCCGTCTGCCTGTCTAGGACAGGCCATCCAGCTGAGGAGGTGATGAGCTGGCCCCCACTGGCAGTCCTCATGTTTTCCCACAGGCAGTGCTCAGGACCTGTTCTTGTACATCAGCTTCACAACGCGTGTCCCACCCTCAGATTTTCCAGGGTGCAGCTCCTTCAGGGCTTGTTCCCACTTGGAGATGGCATCACAGATCTTGAAGAGGCAAAAGAGGAAAGTCAAAGAAGCCCCTTGTGAGGGCAAAAAGGTCCAGCCCTGGTTGCCTGTACTTAGGCAGAACTGTGAGTGCTCCCATCAGGTGACTGACCTGTGTGGGGCCTCATACTCCCAGGACCTGCAGTGCTGCCACTCCCTCACAAACGGATGGGGAGGTACAACGTGCCCTGGGCATGGTGAGCAGCAAAGCAAGGAACGCTGTCCCACTGCCTTCATAGTCGAGGGGGCTTCCTGGAGGCTACGCAGGGACCCTGAAACCTGTGGCCTCATCTCACTGGCTCCTTTTCCATTCCACGACTGCCATTCTTTTCAACAAATATACCCAATGGCCTTCAGACACTTATGAGGAAGATATCTGGCATATTTTTTTCCTGGAAGTGGTAAGATTAGAAGCCCTTGTCCTGCTGTTGTAAAGACAGATTCTGGAGCCAAATATACTCATCAAGTGCTGCAGCACATTCCCATACACACTAAGACTGTCATTCTAATTCTAGACCATAATACAGATTGGTCTTCAATCCCATTTAAGGGCCTCTAATAACACAGGTACAAGAAGGATCTACTTTGTTAAAACCTATAAGCTAGGGGCTGGGGATGTAGCTTAGTAGTAAAGCAATCCCTACTTATTTTAAATTAATTAATTATTTAATTTAAAATAAATAAATAAATAAAACAACTATAAGCATAGCATAGGTCCTGGTGCATAAGATGGCACACAGTGGGTCCAGGCATACAGTTCTCTGCCTATGAGTGGGCCGATGTAGGCTCAGCAGAGCTTTCCTGCCCCTTTACCAAGCTGAGAAGAGGCTCTTTCCCCTGGATGCTGCAGGGCCACTGGATGGAGGCAGGGTATGGAGATCTTGTCCCCAGAGATGAGGGTACATGCATTTTTGTTCTGCCCACACAGCTACATTTTAGACTAGCACAAAAATGCTGGCCCAGGAAGTACCTTGGGCTCAGCACCAAATGTGCTACTGAATAGTCGGGTGCCCACTGGATGGCACTAGTATTCCTGAGTCTGGGGTGGCTAAGTGGGGAGGCTGTCACCTTGACACTCCCCTGCAGGCAGTGTTCCAGATCCCTGCCAGAAGGATCATCGGTGAAGAGAGCAAAGCCAGAGTGGGATGATTTCCTCATGCCCGTCTCCTGATTCAGCCGCTGCAGGAACTCATCAACTGTGGAGGAGCCATCAAAACCAACCACCTGTGGAGGAGGGGAGGCACTCTGAGCTCAGTAGGCTTGTGGAGGCTTTCTATAGCAGGTGGAGAGGAGCAAGGGTGAATGCAAGAGAACCAGGCAAGATGGTTTCCATATTCAGACACAGAAGGTCAGGGGAAGGAAGCTGAGCCTGCCCACTGTAAACCAGAACAGACAAGCTTGGTCCCTTCTTTACTGTCACTCTTGGGGCTTCAGTCTCATGCCACTTTCCTAGTCATATGTCAGCTTCCCTGTTCATGTGATAGTTAAAGAGATCTACTTCCAGAGAACCGCACAATGAAGTGCTTCTGTGATTCAAACTCCTTTCTCCCTAAACACATGAATTAATGCCCCCTCCCGTGCCAAATTCTAAGCTCATCCTTTTTTCTGGTTTCCCTGTTAAGAATCTGAAAGCCCACAGAGGCTTGGCACTCACCTGGGCCAGAGATGTTTCCTCTAGACAGTAAGAACACTTGGGTCAGAAAGCTCAGCCAGTTTCCTCACCTGGTAAGTCCCGTTGGCAAAGTGCACAGGGATGCTGAAGGGCAAGGAGTGGTGGAAGGGGTTTCGCAGCAAGATGGACACCACTTCCATGCGTGATGGTCTGGCTTCCCGCTCCCCTGACTGCAGAGTTCGCTCCACTGCCCGCTGACAGTAGGTGGCATACTGGCCAGTTTCATTTCTAAAAAGCCAGGAGGATGAGAACACTAGGCACTCTGATCATCCCTGCCTCTGTGGCACCCAGGTGCCTACCCAATTTAGCTAGCAGGGGTAGGTTGTAGGAAAAGCCCTTAAGACTAGAGTATTAATTTGTCATTCATAACCTATCTGTGGTAGACTGCTAGCATGCATGTTTTCTTGCAGAAGCCAGAACAACATAGAAACAGTGAATATTTGGGGACAACTTAGGGGCAATATGGTTTCACATGAACTACCCTACAAAACACCCCAAAACACATGGACTGGTGTGCAGAGAAGCCTAAGCATGCCCAGATCTCCATGTGCCTGTTTGCACAAGATAATGGACAACATCTCTCAATCCTGAGCAAATCTTGGAGGGGAGGAACAATCTGCTCTATCTAGTCTCCCCATCATCCCTCTTAATCATACCGCAATCAGTAGTGGCAGCAGAAACACATCTACTCACCTGGGATCTGCATGGCGTTGGAGCTGCTGCTTAACATACCAGAGGAAATGATGCTGAGGCAGGAAAAGTGGGGCACACAGAGCCAGGAGCTGCCAACACTGCCAGGGGACACATAGGGTGGGCTGTGTGCTGGGTCTGCAGAGCCCCTGCCTTGCAGTTCCAAGCTGCAAAACGTTTGACACTCTTTCCCCACACCAGAACCCCCCAACCTTCTGTGGGAACCGGGTTGGCCAGCTTGGTCAGGCTTTGTTCAGAATGGTGATCACACAATCTGACAATGCACAGACAGATAAGCTGTACTGAGGCAGCTCAGAGCATGGAGGCTGTTTGCTCGCTTGGCACAGAGCACAATTTGCCCATCACCTTCCACTTTTTTTCTTCCTGGGCAGTCCTTGCCAGTGATTCTGTTCAGATGTTCCATCCCCAGGGAATGCTAACCTGCATGAGGGAGTACTTCTGAGGTGGGCGGCAGCTGGTCTGCTTCATGAGTTGGCAGTAGATCTCGCTCTGCAGCTCAGGGTGAACCAGGCACACCTGCAGTGCTGTCTGGGCCAGGGACACGTGGTAGTCCACTGAGGCAGCCTCTACGGGCACATTGATGAAGAGCTGGCAGGACTGGGAGGGGAACAACAGTGGTACAGGCAGAGACAGCACCATGATTATTGTTCTGACAGTGCAATGGTGTCTCTGACCCCAAGCAGAGCCCTAAGGGAGGCTCAAATTCACCACAGACAGCTCTTTCTAGGAAAGAGCATTATTACTGCTTACAAGCATCTATGCTGAAGTGGCTATTCTGGGATAGAATCATTCCTTTTTTTTTTTTTTTTTTTTGGTACTAGGGATTGAATCCAGGACTGCTTTTCCACTGAACTATATCCGCAAACCTTTTTATTTTTTACTTTTGAGACAGGGTCTCATTAAGTTGTTGAGGCTGGCCTTGAACTTATGATCCTTCTGCTTCAGCCTCCCAAATTGTTGGGATGACAGGTGTGTACCACTTCATCTCACGGAATGAATCTTTCCTTCTTTAAAGGTTTCCATTATACAAGCAAGACAAAGTTAGCTTACATAAGAAAATTCATTTAAAAATTCAGATAAGCGGGGCTGGGGTTGTGGCTCAGAGGTCGAGTGCTTGCCTAGCATGCATGGGGCACTGGGTTCGATCTTCAGCACCACACAAAGATAAAATAAAAGTATTGTGTACACCTATAACTAAAAAATAAATATTAAAAAAATTCAGATGAGCACAAAGAACATTTTTAAATAGGTCAAAGTCTCTGAAGTCCAGAAGCAATGTAAACCTGGCCCTTCCTACTGTGGACTATAGGAGGGAATCTTCATCAAGAGAGAGTTTTCACTGGCATTTCTCAAAGTCCTAGAGCTTCCCTCTGCCATAAAGGAAGGTTGCCGTAAAGGAAGCCATTGGGGGACCTTGTGGGACCTTCTTTCCCTTTCTCTCTGGATCCCCCTGTGGGCTACCCTATCTCCTCCACCCATGTTATCACAGCAGTAGGCTTAGGCTGCTCCAGGCCAAGCCTGGGCATGCAGTGTGGACACCACTGGTTGATGGGCCTGGGCTATGCTCTTACTTTACCTTGAAGAGCTTGAGAGCCTCTGTCTGCAGAGCCTCAGAGGGCAGGGTGGTGAGGGAGGTACACAGCCCATCTTTGCTATAGCACAGCATAGGGTGCCTCCAGAGTGGGGAATCTGTCCAAAGCACAGCACCAGAAAGCAGTACAGTTACTACTGAGGAAGGAACTCACCTCCCAGCCCCAACTTTAGTTTGTGAGGAAGACAATAATTTAACTCTCTGGGAAACATGGGTGGTTCTGAGTTTATCAGTCACAGACTACAGGGTATGCAGGGGTGCACTGCATTCACACACTCACAAGTGTGGCCATACAGGAAGGCAGTCAGCACTTTGCTACAGAACTGCAAGAAGGGTGAGTGTGCATGGCTGGGATGCACCTGAGGGTAAGTGTATGTGGGGGCAGGTCTCTGCCTTATGGTGCAGAATTGGCTGCAGGAGCACACACATTACACAAGCCTCACAGTAGCAGTAAAAGGCTGTGCGTGGTGTGTGCCTTGGTTAGTTCCTGAGGACCCTGAGACTCAGTAGCAAAATAAAGACCCCTAAACAGCCCCAGGCTTAGTTTTGCCTGATCAAATTTAGGCTCAAATTATTAATTAACAAAGTCTAACTATAGATTAACCAGCTCCCTCCTTTCCTCAGTCCTCTGCCCAGCCAGCAAAGCTGTGGTCTGAAGAGTGAAACATTTACCCAGATCACTGAACAGTCTGCTTCCCAGACAAACTGCCCCCGAGTGTCTTAGACAGAGACATAGGGGCACTGAAAAGTAGGATGGGGACTCCTGTTCTGAATTAGTTATATTTAGCACAGCTCCAGGGGACCACAGTGCTTTCTTTGGGTTCCTGACCAATAAGCACCTAGCCTCCACCCTCCAACCCACACCACAATGGCCACCCTTACCTTACCTGGGTCTCCCTCACCATCCATCAGTTTCCCAATGAGCTGCTCATAGGCAGTGCCTACCTTGGCACTGCTGCCACCTGCAGCCACTGTGAGGTGGTAAAGCCATGTATCCTGGAAGAAGGTGGGAAGCCATTGGATGTGGGGGAGTGAAAGAGTGGAGGTAAAAGTTCCAAAGAGGATTCCCACAGTGGGATTCAGCCACTGTGGTTGGCAAGAGTCAAGGTTACCAGTTTCTAAGGGGAAAGATTAGGGATCAGGTGAACAGGGACCTATTTCCAAGTTGGTTCTATCTCATGGCCCCAGGGAAGATACTGATCACTGGGAATGAATTCAATGGAAAGCTATATTCTCATTCAGAGAATATTAATTGCCAAAGTATTAAAAGAGGGAAATAAATTTAGGGAAGCTCAGGCGAAAGAGAAAGGAAGGGCTGAGGCTGTGGCTCAGTGGTAGAGTGCTTGCCTAGCATGTGTGAGGCACTGGGTTTGATTCTCAGCACCACATATAAATAAATGAATAAAATAAAGGTCCATACATTTAAAAAAAAAAGAGAAAGGAAGATCAAAATCACAAGTCCAAGTTTGGCCACAAAGGCCCAACTCCTACCTTACCTTTTCATGCTTGGTACCAATGAGCAGGTAGGTAGGACTGTGCTCTGGAGGATGGATCACCAGCGTACAGTGGGAGGAAAGTAACCGTCTGGTTCCTCCAGCCTCATAGTCCTCATCTGAGTCACAGGATCGATCTACTTCTTCTATGCGTGCATCCCGCACAGGCAGACGACCCAGGGGTCGCTGTAGACATGAGCCGTCCATGAGTGGGAGAACCAGGGGGATGAGGGAATTTCCTCTCTCTGAATACTTAAGCTCTAGAGGGTGGGAGTCTTGGATGTGGACAGACGACAGGATGGGAAGCTGGAAGCTATAGCATTGCAGCCAGGCTGGGAGCAGAATGAGGCTTATTTGAGAATAACCAATAGACCACACAGGTTATACATGCTGGCTGCATGCTCTGGAGAGATCTAGCCAGCTGGCTGTTGTACTAGTTGTGGGTTTGGTTGGGTACAGGGTAAAGATGGGGACTGACATCAGGACATGGAGCCACAGCAATGTGGCTTGGGGGAATAGTTGCTGTCAGGAAGTTGAGGTACCTTATCCTCATGGCTCCGGTAATAGTAGAAGGTTTTCCCAACAAGAGCACACCAGACTAGCTTGGAGTGGCCATGTTTTACCTGGAGGACAGAAATGAACTAGCATTATTAGAACCAGAGGGCCCCAGAAAAAAATCCAGGACTGGCAAAAAGAAGCCAAAGAGAAGACTCAGGTCCTTAGTGGAAATGCCAGTCAGACTCCCTACTAATAGAACCCCTTTCAGAGAAAAGACCATGATGTGTACACCAGCCTTCCTTGGGCTATTCAGTGACCTATGACCTACCATTAAAAGATGGATACCTAGGGGCTGGGGTTGTGGCACATGGCAGCGCGCTTGCCTAGCATGTGTGAGGTACTGGGTTCGATTCTCAGCACCACATATAAATAAATTAATAAAATAAAGGTCCATCAAAATCTTAAAGAAAAAAAAAAGATGGATACCAGGACAATCAGATATCCCTTCCAGGAATGTGAACACAGGAAGAACTTGCTAGTTGGCAGAGGCGAGGGTTGTTAGGATGCAAGGAAGGTAAGAGCCAAGGCAGGCTGAAACCCTTGGGTGACCACAGATCATGAGGGAACAGAAACTACCCAGATGCAGAGAATGGCATCAACACAGCCTGAAGGGGGAAGCAGAGGCTGAGAGCCCATAACCCCTGAGACTGCTGAGCACAGCTGCTCTGGCTCTGGGGTGTCTGTTGTCACTAAGTGCTACCTTGTTAACTTCCCTTTCCATGGGTTAGCAAATGGTTCTCTGTTCCCTGCAACCAGAAGAGCCCTAACTAAAATGTCTTTAGGGCAGGCCTAGGACACTGTAGTCTTTGGATGACTGGCTATTCCCAATCTGCCCAAGTCTCTTCTTGACACTGTTAATTCTGAGGCATGGTGGATACAATGTGGGGGCAACCCCTAATGACCTCAAAATGGGGTAAAACCATTGCTTTCCTTCCTGTATTGGGAATACTTGTTCTAACAATCCTTAGCTCTGCTTCCTAGATACCATCACCATCACCTTATGTTGTTAGACCATGTTTGAGGGTCAACCAGCTAGTTACATGAGAAGCCCCTGGATTTAGGAACTGTGGGAAAGGAGGGAGCCCACCACTCTTTGCCCCTCCCACTCCTGGCTCCCGGACTCAGGAGGTTCCTCCCCTCAGCTCCCTCATACCTTGGTCAGCCAGCCCTTCACAGTGGGCTTGGTGCCACCCTGAGGCAGGGCTGGAGGCCCGGTGGCCTGTACCTTCAACAAGTTCTGTAGGACCCGTATCCACTCCTCCAGCAGGCTGGGTGAATCTGCTGTCAGGTAGTAGGTCTTCTTCTCTGAGATAAGCTGTGGAGGGCAAAGGATTGGGGCCAGAGGCAGCAAGACAAGCTCTGAGATGACACAAGACCCTGAATTCACTGGATCTTCCTTATTCCTACCCTGTTGCTCCCTTCCTTCTTTTCCTCCCTATCTTTCCTACCTTCACTCCATTTCACATTGTCTCCTCTTCCTTCCTTATATTCACAATGTAGTACAACATCCTAATGTTGATGTTAAGTTTTTCATTCATGTTCTTTTTGCCCCATCTTTGTCTCAAACATAGTCATATCCAAACCTAGCATCTGATCTGCCTAAAATACCAACTGCTCTGATCAGGTTCACCTGGAATGTCTGTGCACCCTCCCCTCGAACAATTTGGCAATGGGAGTTCAGATCCACTTGACCTTGAGGTTTCCGAATGACATCACTCTGTAAAGAAAGGAACAGAGAGCAAAGCATTGGAGGCTTCTCAGAGCATCATTTACCCTCATATCTTACTCCAGGTCAAAGGCAACGGGAAAAGTTATTCCCAAGCTTTCCTGGTATGGTATGATGGGTAACTTGTTCTAGATTCTGGTTCTAGCTAAATGAAGCTATACTTAGAAGAATGGGTCTTTCCAATACAAGCCTCAATAAAGACTGAGTAAGCCTTTAAAATTGGGTCAGAAGTTACCAAATTATTATTCAATGAAAAAGTCCCTATAAATTCTTTTTGTTAAAGTGGGTGTGGTGGTGTAGACCTGTAGTCCCAGCTACTTGGGAGGCTGAGACAGGAGGATCTCTTAAACTTAAGTATTCAAGGCCAGATTTGGTAGCATAATAAGACCCCATCTTAAACAAAAACAAAACTTTTCACTATATTCTTATATGAAATATGGCAAATAAGTGGCATATATATCATTACTATTATTCTTTCCATTATCACTGCAGACATCAATCAATCAATCATGGAATGCTTATCATAGAGAAATATAGACCCAGAATCCTTAAAAGAGAGTATGGAGTTGGTGACAGCCACTACCAATCAAAGGGGATCTACACAAGAGCAAGGCCGATTTTCCCTCTTCAATAATTAAAATTAGTTCTCTAGGGAGGTTCTGTCAAACTAGTTCCCAACATCAAGGCTCCTTAATTCCAGACAATGGAAGGAAGAGGTGGAGAAGGTAATGGGTTGTCTGTTAGAATAATCCAGATGAAGTGAGGGCAGCCTAGGAACAAATCTTTATAGGACTAAACATGAGAAGCAATCAGCTTCTGAAGGAAGAAGAAATTCCCAAGCCAGCTGGCCAGGGGCTGCCTTGACTGTCTTGTGCCTTATTTCATTGTGAGAAGCCATGCCCAGCCTCATGGTCCCCTGTGTGTCTCAAAGCTTTGAGTGCCTCTCACTGCCTGTCAGATCTCTGTGCTCTGGCCTTGAACACACTGCCTTTCTTTCAGTCCTTATCATACAGTTCTGAGTCTGGACTGGGATCCTTCTACCTCCAGTGCTGGAGGAGGGGTCTCACCGGGGACTTGTAGTACAGAATTTGTCCCTGTCTCAGGACAAACCAGCGCCTCTTCCATGTCTTCACCCGGCTTCCCATTTTCAGCAGGTAGCCTGACTTCTCCAGTGACTCCTGAGGGGTGAGAGAGCAGAGAGGGAGAGGGAGACAGAAAGGGGAAATCACTTGGGGCTCTACATCACACAAGTCAAAATGGTCCAGCTGAATCACTGCTTTGCCATCAATTTTTTTAAAACTTTTTTTTTTTTTTTGGTACTGTGGATTGAACTCAGGGGCACTTGACCATTGAGCCACATCCCCAGCCCTTTTTGCAATTTATTTAGAGATAGGGTCTCACTGAGTTGCTTAACACCTCACTTTTTGCTGAGGTTGGCTTGGAATTCACCATCCTCCTGCCTCAGCTGATCTCCCAAGCCGCTGAGATTACAGGCGTGTGCCACTGCACCTGGCAATTTTTAAAAAACTTATTAGGTGCCTATTCCTTGTATTTATTTTCTGGGCACCATACCCTGTTGGGGGTTCAGAGAGGAGTAGAAAAGCCAGGATGGTCCTGCAGGGGAGGGCTCCCACATGGCTGGGGAAGATAACTCCTGGTCTGCCATGAGAAGGTGGCAGATCAGGGGCTCAGGCAAGAGGGCGGCTAGGAAGAGCTTCAGGAAAAAAACAGACCTGAACAGGTCTCTGGAAGAATGATGAAATTCTTCAAAGAATTTGGGAGGCTGAGAGGGCTGGGGTTGTGGCTCAGCAGTAGAGCCCTCACCTAGCACATTCGAGGCCCTGGGTTCGATCCTCAGCACTACATAAAAATAAATAAAATAAAGGTGCTGTGTCCAACTACAACTAAAAAATAAGTATTTAAAAAAAATGCTGAGGAGGAAGGTCATTCTAGGCGGCATGGCATGAGAGGTCAGGCTGGCCTGGGGAACAGTGGGCACAGGCCAGGGTAGAGGGTTTGTGGAGTAGAGTGGAGCCAGGGCTGGGGAATTAGGTCTGGATTCACTGCTGGCCCTGGCATGTAGTGCAAGTCGGAACCTTAAGTGTCTCATCCCTAAGACAGGGTAATAACCCCAAAACAGGGCACTAATCCCAAGAGGACTACAAGGACAAATGAGATGTGAAGTGCGAGCACTGAAGACTATGCCTGTAAAGCACAATCTGACAGCTCACGTCAGCATCCGAGGGTCAGTGTGGAGATAAAGCAACAGGTGCGAACCCCTCACAGGGTACCAAGGAGCTCTCTACGCTCCTCCTTCCTCCCTCCCCCGAGCCTGGGGTCTGTGTGCATCTGCTTTCATCAGTGGACACCCCCAGCCCACTCTCCAGGATTGCCTCCCTCTCTGTACCAACCCAGGGGCCTAACCCACTTAGCCCAGGCAGCCTCTGCTGTAGGTCTGTCCCACTGTGCCCTCTGTTGCTCACCCCGCCTAGGCCCAGCCCATCGGTGGAGTAGGACGAGGTGCGTTGAAGTTTGTGCTCAGGCTCTGAGTAGTCACTGTCCAGCGAACAGGCATCAGGGGGAATGGCGTAGTCACCCTCGGAGCTCAGTGAAGACATGGAGACCCCTGGCCACCAGAAGAGGAATCAAGGTCTGGGTCCTACACCTCCCAACTCACATGGCCCAGGGGCTACAGGGTCTTCATCACAGACCTGGGACCTCCAGTCTGGGGCTAAGGGTAGAGCTGTTGGGGATCCCAAGTACAGATCAAGTAAGGTCCCCCATGGACAAATCCCATGGAAAGGGGTGAGGGGACCCTCCTGCCCCCCTTCTCTGTACCTCTCTTGATGGCCCGGGGACTGCCTAGTCCGCTGGTCTTCCTACACTCAGAACAAGGGACTGATATTCGGAAACTGGCCTGAGAGCTGCAGTCATCATCAGACCCAGAGGAGTCGTCAGCGAAGGGCACATTGCTGATCTGCATGGCTTTCTGCAAGACAAGTCCCCTTCCCGACTGAAGCTCAGGCTACAAAACAAGCCTTTCTTACCCAACAGCTTATACTTGGATTCCAAGTGCCCAGGCATGGCCTTCACAGCCTGTCTGGGGCAACACAGGGGCCATTCGCTCATCACTGAAAAGACAACTGTCCCAAACAGTCAGGTTCCTTCCTGACTTCACTCATGTTCTTACCTCCATGACGTTCCTCCCTCCTATACACATCATCTTCTATGGTCCCCAAAGAGCTATCCCATCCAGACTGCACCCTGCCTGCTGTGTCCCTCGCTCCCTCCACCAGGGGGAGAGAAAGCCATGCCACAGGTCAGGTGGAGTGAGGAACAGGAGTGAGAGATCTTCTTGAAAGGCAAACATTTAAAAAGACTGATTATTTATCTCAATGTTGGTGAAAGTTTGGGGAAATAGCAGGAGGTTGGAATACTCCAGCGTGACAAAGTCTATTTGTGTGTGTGTGTGTGTGTGTGTGTGTGTGTGTGTGTGGTGCTAGGGATCAAACGCAGGGCTTTACACATGGCTGGGCAAGTGCTCTGTGGCACTCCCAGCCCATAAGGCATTTTTAAGAAAATAATGTAGCAGTACCTGTCAACACCTAAAACACTCATATAATCTGCCCAGAGATTCCACCTTTAGAATTCTGTATATTTAAGTACAAGGATATCTATGTCAAGAGAGCAATAGAGGCATAGAATGATGTGTATCATGTACCCTTTGTGAGCATATGTAGGCATGCATGTGTGAAAGAATGAGGAGAGAGGAAAAGAGGGAGAGAGAAAGAGAGGGCACGTACATATTTATAAGTGCATCTGTAAATAAATGCAGCAGAGGGCACAAAAGAATAAACACCAAACCATGAATGATAGTTCTCTCTAGGGTTAGGAATTAAAAATAACTATGACAGGAAACTTCATTTTTTTATTCTTCCATCAGAAGTTTTATCAAACTTTTTATTATGATTCAAAAACAAATAACAAAAAGACAAAATGTGTATGGAAGCATCCTGTTGCAGTACATCTGATTTTTGCTTAAAATGAGTAGCAATGTTAGCAGCGTCATGGGAGTGTGTGTAAACATATATAACCAGTTCTCGAAGGAGAACTGCCCTCTGGGACCACTGCCCTCTGGGACCTGGGAAGTGAGAAAGACACGAGAAAAGATGGGAGTGGAATTGGAGCAAGCAGAGGTCTAACCTTTAACTTCTTGTTTTGCCACATTCTTACTGGCTCAGATTTTTATAAATGCAGAATTCTTATAATCAGAATTATAAATAACAAATCAAAATGACATATGATGGGTTGAGTTCACTATTCAAGGTCACTGCATGCAGGTTTCTGGCCCTCAACACTCTCCCCCCCCAAGTCCCTGCATGCCAAGCCCAGGGGCTCTACTGATGGGGATGTCCCTTCTTTGCATAGTCCTTTCTTACCCCTTTCAGTGCTGTGTAGACAGGCACAGTGACATTCTTGTAGACAAGGCCAGAGAAAGACACAGGGGATGCAAGGGCAGGAGGGCTTGAAGCTGGGGGAAAAGAGGGATGGGATGAACTAAGGTGGCAGAGAGGTATGTTGGGGAGGCATCTTCCTCCTTTCCGTTCTCCTTGACTTCCTTTGGGGACCACACAGAAGAGGACCTACCACAATGAAATCCAAAATTCTTGCCCTTTAATCATTTACCCCTCCACATGGTTTGCACGTGTCCCACTCTTGCCATGTGTCCATGGCTCCGATCACTGTGGGCATGCTGGGGCTGGCCAGTAACTTTGGAGCCTGCAGTCAGGGCTGAACCTGCATAACTTCTTTTCCCTCTTGCACAGCCCGGGCCATGGGACCGCACCTGAACTGCTCCTGCCGGGGACGGGCACTGGCACCAGGCCATCCCGACCCTGGATATTGCTCAGTCTCCACCTCCCTACTTGCCCACTCTGCCCACCAGTGGCATTCAAGCCCTTTGAGCCTTGCTTGGACTCACCACAGCAGGCAACGTGACTCCGGGAAGACACATCTGACAGCTGCATGCCCGAAGTGGCCACTGCATAGATCCGGCTCTCCTGAAATGAGAGGTCCCAGGTCAGCGCCCAGGACAGTACCTGTCCCCGGCAAATGGAAAACATGGCTTTGGAGGTGGGCAGACCTGGGTGGGCCAGTTACTGTCTAGGGGATCTCAGCCAAGTTTCTTCATTTCTGAGCTTCATTTTCCTTGGCTCCAAAATGGAGACAATAATACCTCTTCCAGGAGGCTGGTGTGGAATCAAGTGATTTTTTTTTTTTTTTTTTTTTTTAATTATAGGAGAAGTTAGAAGTGTTGATAATGAGGAAGTCAGAGCTACACGGGGAGGGTATGCTCTTTGGAAAGCCAGCCATTTGGAACCTAGAACATGCTGGCTTCCTATAGCAACACAGTTAGGCCTTAGGGACAACCTATAAAGCCTATTTAGCCCAACAGGAATTCAAAACTCCAAAGTCAAAGACACTCATAGAGAATATGGGCCCTAAGGTCTCCCATCCCCTTGGGGCCTAAGGCAGGCCCCTGGGTCTTGGGAGGTTGGTTGTCCTAATAAACCACAAGGCCCTGCCCAGGCTATTCTAGAGCTGTTTGCTCTGCTTACCCCACAGGGAGAACAAAGGCCTGCTCAGGTGACATGAGTCACAGGGGCTGGAGAGGAAGGTCAGTCAGCTTTGGGAGGAATGCCAGCCTGGCCCAGGGAGGCAGCTGGGGGCCAGCTGGGCTGGGGACAGGGCTGGGAGGGAGTAGGATGCACACCGGGGTATAGCTCTAGAGGCAGGCAGTAGCATGGGGGCAACTAAGATGAGAGGCTAGTGATGCGGGAGGAGATGCGGAGGTAACTGGAGCCTTGGCAAGACAAGAGGTGGCGGGCAGTGAGAAGGACGACCACAGGGCGCTGAGGCAGGCAGGGGATTCCTGAGCTTGCACAGTGTAGATAAATCAGGTGTAAGCCATGAAATTAGGCAGAGAAAAGAGGATTTCTTCCAGCAGTGATCACGGAATCAAATCAAGTTTATTCTAACTTCACAAAGGAAATGAAACTCAAGCTTAAGGGATTGAGGTACTATTTGGCAAAAGTGTATCTAATGCCTACCTCACAAAGTTGTCACAAGGATTAAGAGAAAAAAGGCTCTACAGACTCCAAAGGCAAATAAATGTATTTGACTCCCTCAGAGTAAAAAATGTCCTCCTCTAATTCCCAGCCCCACCCCCTCAGATGGTCACTGCCCAGGTCCTGCCTTAGAGAGGGGCTAAGCCCTCTGGCGGTCATGGGACAGGGTGATCCTACCTCAGGGGTCTTGGATGAACTGACACGGTGGCATTAAGTCTTGTTTTCCTCAGGAGCAAGTTACAAAGAGGACTGACAACAGGAGACAAATTCTCCTTAAATTGCATTGGCCAACTCTTTGGGTCCCTGGGACCCAGCTGAGAGAGAGAGAAAGGTCTGCAGAAAGATTTGATGCTTCCCCTTAAGACCTGTACCCTAGAGTATAGCGATGTTCACTCAGGCAACAGGGTCTGAAGCATTTTATTGTTTTTGTTTTCTGAGACTGGGTCTTGCTATGTTGCCCAGGCTGGACCTGAACTCTGGGATTAAAGTGATCCTTCTGCCTCTGCCTCTGTCCTGGGACTACAGGTAGGTGCCATCAAAGCATTTTATATATTCTATCCTCTCCTTTCTCCCTTCCCCATCTCCACTCTCTTTCTCTCTTTCACACACATACACACACACTTAATATGAACAGGCAGAACACAAGAGCCACTCTTAGTCACCATGGTAGATGATATATGGCAAAATGATCAGTGTAAGCAACACTTTTCTGGGTTAACACCTGCTAAGCTCTCCTGCTCTATCCCTTCTCCGATGTTCCCTCGGCCCACCTGTGCTTTAGGGCTCCAGGGCAAGACAACAATGAACAAGAAGAGCATCAGCAGCCATGGCTTGAAGGATGGTCAGCCATGGGGCCATGGCACTTTCCCATCTCCTGACATTCTGTATAGCCTGCTTTCTGCTCAGCTTTGTCCCCAGTTTGCAGGTGCCACTGTAACCATCAGCAACTGGTCAGCGTTCGCTGCTAAGGGTGCAGGCAAAAAGCCTGGACAGGAGCCTCCCTGATCCAGCGCTCCTGAAATTAGGGATCTCCAAAGTAGTGGTGTGGGGAGACAATTCCATCCCAGGGCACCCCATTCCCTCTGCTGCCAGGAGCCAACACTCAGCTGTCCCTCATAGTGCTGCCTCACATGGTAGCATCTGGTCTGATCATGAGTAAGAGACTTGACAACTGCCCAGGCCATGTCCCCCGGACGCTGTACAGCTAGACTGCTGGTGCTGGGCTCTGAAGGCAGTCGACACTCAGTTCAAAGCCTGACTCTCTCACTGTCCCCATAGGACCATGGGCAAAAAACAAATGGAGGGGACAGCAGTTTCCAAGTGTGTCAAGGGGAGAAACAGCACCAATTCCTTGCACAGCTGAGAATCCCTCCCACATGCGAGGCCCTGTACTTAAGCCCTTTACAACTCATGCCATCCTCACCACTAACCTAAGAAATGTTAATAACACCCCACCTACTCTATTTTTACGTTAACATTTTATCACAGAAAATGTCAGACACAAAAGTAGGGAGAACAGTATAGATAATGACCTGGTACCCATTGCCCAGCTCAACTATGTACTCATACAAGGCCGGTCTTGTTTCATCCATGTCTCTAACTCCACCCAAGGTCATTGATTCTGAAGTGATTCCACCAGACATGGTGTAAGTTTATCTAATGTTACAAGTAAGGAAGCTAAGGCTCAGAAATGAAAATATCTAGATGGTATGGTGGTGCACCCCTGTAATCCCAACTATGCGGGAGGCTGAGGCAGGAGGATTCAAAATTTGAGGCCAGCCTGGGCAATTTAGCGAGACCTTGTCTCAAAAGAAAAAATAAAAAGGGCCAGGGATGCAGCTTAGTGGGAGAGAACTTGCCTAGCACATGTGAGGGCCTGGGTTCAACTCCCCAGTATGCCAAAAAAGTAAAAAAGGAAAAAAAAAAAAAAGAAAGAAATTAAAAAAGAAATAAAAATACTCAACACTTAATGTATCATTTACCACTTGCAAGGACTTATTAGATATCAACACATTTAATTATCAACACATTTAATCCTCACAACAGCCCTATAAAATAGTGACTATTATCCCCAATTATGTAGGGAAACTGAGACACAGAGTTTACTAACTTGCCCAAGGTCACACAGTTAGCATTTTAACCCTAGTGGTTTCTTCTTAGGACCTGTGCTCTTAAACCCACACTCAAAAAGTCACAAAGATGAAAAGAGAAAATGTGCACAAAGCACCCAGGTTGGCATGTGGCACTTAGTGAGGCTTGAGAAATGACTGCCAGCCACCATCCACATCACTTCAGATCTGGCTCTGCCCCCACCCCCCCAGCTGGGTTGGTTGGTGAGGCCCCTCAGAGTGCAGTAGGGATGCTCAGTGTGTGGACTGTGAGCCTATTGATGGCTCTGCCCCTCTGTCTGGCCCCAAGGTTGCCTCTTACCCATGATGGAAACCGGTGTAGTGGAGGTGTGGGTGGTTTATTCTCCAGTTCTTTCTCTAGCTCAGGTCTAGGGGCCTTCAGGTTCTCTCCTTCCTCCTTCCCTGCTGGAGGTGACGCCTCCATTTCCATCTTCTCTGGTTCTTCCCGGAGCTCAGCTGGGGGCTTCAGCTTAGAAAGGACAGAGGGGTGGAGTGCTGCCAGGGCTCCAACCTCAATGTTCACCACATGATCAAAGTGCCCAGGGCCTACCTGGGGCTGGCTGTGGTGCCTTTTGGCCACCTGGATGCTATTCCAGGGGGCACTGGAAGCCCGTGCCTTTGGTAGGGTTAGGCTGCTGCCAGGGCCACCTTCCCTGGCAGAGGTCTTGGTCCCAAAGAGTATCCCTCCACAACGAGCAGTGACCAGGCCCTCCCCCAAGGAGGCTGAGCCACATCTTGCGGAGCCAGGTATCACACCCAGCTGGCTGGGAGAGCCCTCTTTTCCCAGATGAGGTGGAAGGGTCTTGGCCTCTATTTCCTCGGGGTGGACCATGCTGCATCTAGAATCCTCCACTGGGCTTCTGGCTTCAGGCACAGAGCCCTTGCTCTGCAGGGCACCCAGATAAGGTCCAGGCAAAGCCACCTTCAAAGCCTGGGCCTGAGGACCACTATCTTGTGCCACAGGCTGAGCTCCTGGATCTGAAGGGACAGGATTCTCCTCTGGGGCTTCTTGGGGGGCCACCAGCAGCTTCCCTGAAGGTGTCATCTGAAGAGCTGTGATTGGGGCAAAAACAGGCGTATTGAGAGCTCCCTCAAATCAGCACCGTACTCCACAGCACACACACCCAGGCCTGCCTACCTTTCAGCGCATCTTGAAGGGCTCCCACCTGCTCCACCAGGCGCTGATTACAGTTTTTCAGATGCTGATTCTCCATCTCAAGCTGGAAAAAAAGAAAATGAAGATTTAGAGGGGGCAGGGATGTATCTCAGTAGTAAAGTGCATCCCTAGTATGCTCAAGGTCCTGGGTTCCATAGAAAGAAGGAAAGAAGGGAGGGAGGGAAGGGATAGGGGCAGGTGTAGGGAGAGAGGAAGAGAGGGGGTAGAGGGAAGAGGAAGAGAGGGGGAGAGGGAGAGAGGGAGAGATAAGGGAAGTTTAGAAAAGGGAGATTTAGGATACTCAGCTCCTATAGGTTCAGACATAGAACTCTAAATAAAATTAAAAGCCCAAATCTTTGAAAAAGAGCATCCGGTGTCCCACCAATCCAGTGCTGACCCTCTACTTTGACAGCCCCCATGCTTCCTTTTCTAGTTTTGTTTGTTTGTTGGTGCTGTGACTTGAAACTTTCACTATGTTTATCCTTCTGAAAAGTGTGAAATATAACCAGGCACAGTGGCACATGCCTGCAATCCCAGCTACTCAGGAGGCTAAGGCGGGAAGATGGAAAGTTTGAGGCTACCTGGGCAGCAACTTAGCAAGGCTCTGTGACAAAATAAAAGATAAAAAAAATGGGCTGAGGATGTAAAGTGTCTCTGGCTTCAATTGCCGTGCTGAAAATAAATAAATAGATAGATAAATAGATAAACAGTGAAATATAACATATACATAGACAATTGCATCCTGCATCAATGAACAGATTCACAAATAATTCTGAAATTCATATGCATGTGACAATTGCCCACTTAACAAATATAAGCTAACTGGCAGCACCCCAGGCAACTTCCTGACTCACCCCTTCACAATCACAAGCTCCTTATTTCCCTCCTAAAGGACACCACTCTTTTAAGTTTACTGAATTTGCTTCCTTGCTTTTTGGGACTTACCATCTCAGGATGCATCCCTTCACCTTGGTTTTCCATAGTTGTGCCCATTTCTGTACTTTAGATAAATGCAACTATACAGTATGTACTTCTGTGTGTCTGATTTGTTTTGTTCAACAAAACACATATGAGATCCAGCCTCATGGTAACTGCATTTTTTTTTCTTTGTTTTTGCAGGGGTGGGGGGCCGGTATGAGGGATTAAACTCAGGGGCACTTAACCACTGAGCCACATCCCCAGCCCTATTTTGTATTTTATGTAGAGACAGGGTCTCACTGAGTTGCTTAGTGCCTCACTTTTGCTGAGGCTGGCTTTGAACTCAAGATCCTCCTGTCTCGCCTCCTGAGCCACTGGGATTACAGGCATGCACCACTGTGCCCAGATGCATTTTCTTTATAAATTAAATCCAGCATACTTTCATGGAGCATCTCTTTGAAAGGATCAGCTGGGGCTATGGGAATATGGAGGTAAACCAGTCCTTAGTTCTGTCTCCAAGAACTTGCAGTCTATCATGTGACCTGAGATGAGCATCTAAAGAAGGGGAGGGGTGCAAAATGAGAAACATGCTCCCAAAGGAGGGACCATGTGTCTCTGGAGGACAAAGGAAGTTTGTTTGGACAAGGATGAACTCCAAAGATGGAGTTCATCCTTGTCCAAACTCCCTATTCTTTTCTTTAGAAGGAGGCTGGGTTTTGTTTGTATGCTAGCAGCACTGATAAGCTGTAGCACGTGATAACCACCAAAATGCATACCCAGAAAGGAAAAGGGGAGTAGAGGTTTCTAGCAGCTGGGGAAAGAGAGCATTTGGAGGGTACAGAATTTTGGGGGGTGATGAGAAGTTTTGGACACAGTGGTAATTGGCTACTCAACACTGTGTGTGTATTTAATGCCACTGAATGTACACTTAAAATAAGAATTTGGTAAATTTTACATGTTTCATCATAATTACTTTTTATTATTTATTAATGTTTGCCACAAATTTTTTTGGGGGGGGTATCCAGGATTGACCCAAGGGTGCTTAACCACTGAGCCACATCTGCAGCCTTTTTAAATATTTTGTTTAGAGCCAGGGTTTAGCTAAGTTGCTGAGGTGGGCTTTGAACTTGCGATCCTCCTGCCTTAGCCTCCTGAGGCACAGGCATGTGCCACCATACCTGGATTTTTAAAAGTTGAAAATGGAGGGGACAGAGAAGAAAAGACGGTGAGTGGAGGATGGTCTGAGTGTGCTCCTTAGAAGGAAACTGAGGGGACTTCTCAAAAGTGAGGTTCTTTCCTTCTTCCCAAACTTAAACACAGCACAAAGCTAGTAAGGAGCTCCAGGGAAACTGATCATGACAAAAGGAACAAGAGATAAAGCCAGGTGCTACAGAGTTTAATCTGAATGCAGGACAAATGGTTAACAAGATGAAGGTGAGCAAGCTGCCACCAAGCAGAGGAGGCAGGAACTTGGGAAAAGGCAACCCCAGCCTCACCCCCAGGCCAGGCCCGCCAACATGAGCTCTCCACTCACCTCTGCTAACTTTAGCGTCACCCACTCCTTGATCTTTGCAGCTTTTTCTTGAACAATTTTTGCTTCCTCAGCTCTTAGCTGCTTCTGCAGGAAAGACAGGGCCTTCAGTTCATTCCCAAAAGTGGAAGCTGGGAGAAGGGACAACGAGTGACTGGATGGGGGGGACCCAACAGAAAAAAATTTAATTCAGTTAGGATTTTTTAATATTTATTTTTTAGTTGTAGTTGAATACAATACCTTTATTTCACTTATTTATGTTTATGTGGTGCTGAGGATCAAACCCAGTGTCTCACGCATGCCAGGCGAGCGCGCTACCACTTGAGCCACATCCCCAGCCCCAGTTAGGATTTTTTTAAAAAACATTCTTAAAAAGTGGGAAGGGCCTTCCTAAGTATAATGGAAATCCCAAAAAGCTATGAAGGAAAGACTAATCAATCTATATCATCACTATCAATTACTATTATGACTAAAATAAGAATCCCTTATACAAAATCAAAAGACCAACTGGGGAAGGATTTGCAACACAGAAAGTCCACATACAAAGGGCTGTTTGAATTGAACAATCCAAAAAACACATGCAAAGGACATGAACAGGAAATCAACAGAAAAAGAAAGATAAAGCCATGAAAAGCTGCTCGACCTCACTCATAATTTCAAGTATGTAGATAAAAAGAAAACATTATTTTTCTCTAGCTGACTAACACAATTTAAAAGTCTGATATTACCCCCAAACCATCATGAATGCTGGGCATGACCTCTCTTATACAAATTGGCAAAGCCTGTGAGGTGGCAATTTGATAACATATGTCAACATTAAAAGTGTACATTGACCTAAGAAAGCCACAGCTCAGGAGTCATTTGCTGCAATATTACTTGAGAAAGTGAAACACCAACTAGAAAACTCAGAACTGGAAACAGTCTTAAGTGTCCACTACCAACAACACATTGTTTCAATACGTGGCACATCCACAGAATGAAAGCAAAATGCCATGCTTTGATACACAAAAAAACATTAACAGCTAGGAGTGGAAATAAAGGGTTGGGAATAAAGGAAAAATATTATTTGTCATTTTAGACCCTACTGGGTTTTTTATGTGTCTATTTTTTACTATAAGCACATATTACTTTTTTTTAAGTTATAGATGGACTCAATATCTTTGTTTTATCTATTTGTTTTTATGTGGTGACAAGGATTGAACCCAGTATCTCCTGCATGCAAGGCAAGCGCTCTACCACTGAGCTACAACTCCAGCCCAGCATGTATTACCTTTACAGTTAAAAAAACAAAACCAAGGGGGTTATAGCTTAGTTGGTAGAGTGCTTGCCTCACATGCACATGGCCCTGGGTTCAATCCCAGCACCACACACACACACACACAAAGTCTAAATTAGCATATCACTAAGGATAAAAAGGAAGTTTGTATCTAAAAAAAGCAGCCTAGAATAGAATGGAACATGGGCTTCCATCCTACATGTGAGCTTATTTGATATAATAACCTTCTGTGCCTACACTGGCACCTCTAAAATGGGGAATGTGGGCCACTCTGAGGATGGAGAGAGAAAGAAAGTACATAGCACCAGGTATCAGCCAGCTCTCCAAGACCTGGACCCCGATCTAAAAACCAAGGAGCAATAAGTGTCTACTGAGTAGCTGAGTGACCAGTAATAAGGACTTTGATTATGCATGTAGAGAAAGACTGCCAGACAACTATTAGGAGGACAGACATAAGCTCCAAACAAGGGAAATGAGATGAACCCGGTGTCTCACATGTGCTACGGAAGTGCTCTGCCACTGAGCTACAGCACCCCTGCCCATGCCGCCTATTTTTTGTAAACAAAGTTTTGCTGGAACTCAGCCATGCACGTTCATTTATGGATTGTTTCTAGTTGCTTTCATACCACAACAGCAGAGTTGAATAGTTGTTACAGAGACTCTGGGGCCCACAAAGCCTAAAATAGTTATTCTTGGGCCCTTTACAGAAACAGTGGACCCTAGGGGCTGGGATTGTGGCTCAGCGGTAGAGTGCTTGCCTAGCACCGGTGGGACCCGGGTTCGATCCTCAGCACCACATAAAAAAAAATAAATAAATAAAGGCATTGTGTTGAGTCCATCTACACCTAATAAATAAATATTAAAAAAAAAATGAAACAGTGGACCCCTGACCTAATTTAGTACCCTCTTTGTATAGCCATGGAAACTGAGGCCCAGGGATGAAATGACTGGCCTCTGTCAGTTTGTAGCAAAGCTAGGACTCAAACCAGGTCTCTTGACTCACAGAAAAGTATTCTTTCTCTTCTAATCTTGACCTATTGATTGTAATTGTAAAATATTTTTCTGACTTAAGGAACTTTAGCAGGAGTCATTTTGCCCATCAATCCCCAGAATGTTGCCACATCCATAATCCCACTGAAAGAGAAGCTAGGGTACCTCTAAACTTAATTAGACATTCCAAGTGTAAAAACTGTTTTCCCATGATTGTGCAGGAACACACGCTGCCCCACGGCATATAAAGGCACATCCAGTGAGGGAATGTTCAGTGAATGCTGATGAATGATTACAAATTTGCCCACGATGGTTGGAAGATACTGCCAGAATTAGCTGGAAACTTCATGGAGAATGCACATGCAGAAATTAAAGTCACCTGACCCTACTGTGGGGTCCACTGTTAGAAATAGATGGAGCTCTGACACCAGGGGGAAGTTGGCCACATAAAACCAATGGCCGAGGGAAGGGACAGAGCTGGGATGAAGTTCATGAGATTGACAAGGGGAGGAGGCTGGGTATAGGTACTGGTAGTGGGGCATTCCAGAAGTCCTCTGGGGAGCAAGGGTGCTCACTATAGCTGAAATGCTGAGCAGTGCCTCCCACATACTCAGGAAGGGAGGCCTTGATTTTCAGAGAAGGTAATAACTTAGGTCTCTGTTTATTCAGGTTAGCTGAGAAACTGGCTAAACAGCTCAACAAGGTTGACTGTCCAGCCATATGCTGTTCTGGTTACACTCCAGACAAGTATCGTGTAGCACATGTTGGCAAGACATGGGCCCGCGTGGAAAGGGAAAAGGTCTCCTTACCAAGCACTGACCATGTATCTGATACTATATAGAGATTACCTCCCCTAATCCTCCCAAAATCCCTATGAAGTATTATGACTCCTATTTTATAAATGTGTAAACTGAGAATCACCAACTTATGTAATTTGCTCACAGAGAACAGCAGGTACAGAGGTGAGATTCATACCCAGATCATCTGCCTCCAAAGTCCTTTTCCCTATCTCCTCTCCTGACTTCTAACAGTGTGGGAAGGAATCTTCCAATAATTAAATCTCCTTATAAAACAACAGGTTCATCATTATGGAACAAAGCATGGGTCTTTCTAAATATAATTTTAAAAATACTACATGTAATGTAACATCCCATTTATAATTATATATCTGTAGTAAATAAAATCACTATTTCAAAGAGAGAAAAAACAGGCTCATGAGGGAGTGAGTTTCCATCATTTCATGCCTCAAGCAGAGGGGCTCAGAAGCTGGGGGCCAGCTAGAGCAGATGTTGAGGGAACTGGTGCTCTGTTGCAAGTTAGCCCTTACCTGCTTCTCCAGTTGTGCCTCCAGGTGGCTGATAAGTTCATCTTTGCCCTGCATGACTTTCAGCAATTCTTGGTATTTTCGGTGCAGGCTCCCTGTGGAGTCCACATTCTTCAGATTGGACAGTTTTACCTTTTCTTCCATCACACCCACCTGAAAAGTACCAATGCTCTCATGAGGTCTCACATTATTCAAATCCACGACTCTCAGGCAGAGCCCTTACCCACAGCAGTCTGTTCCAATTAATTAAGTGGCCATTTATTAAGCCTTTATCTGGACAAAAGGAACTGACAAGCAAGACACTCAATTTGGCTACTTTGAAAAGACCAGCTAGGTTCTGGCCCATCTATCTCTGGGGACCCTACCAGGGATAAGCTGGATATGACAAATGGCCCTGAAGGGCACTGTTCCAAATCATGAGGAGAGGTACTTACTGTTCACTGAATACTGACATGCTTCTCCATATTTCCTAACCCTCTCTAGTTAGATGGGGCCACATAATTCATCCAGCCAATGGAGTAGACATGGCACATCATTTCTGGCCTGAAGCATTTAAGAGCTGGTGCATAAGCATCCAGCTCTTTCCCTGCCACACCGAACCAAGAGGAGCAGCTATAAGGCAGGGGAGGTACCTCCAGCCTGGACCCCTGAATGACTGTGGGAGCAGACTTGCTGGTGAACCCTCAATGGATGGGTTCTATACATGAGAGCTAAATGTGACAAATCACTGAGACTATAACTTAATTTATTCCCACAGCACAGCAAGGCCTATTGGACCAACTATACTGACCTTACCCAGACCACTTCATTCTCATACAACACTCCCTGCACCTTCACACGTTCAGGTCCAGCAGTTAGTTTTTTTTCATTTCCCCCTTGCAAAGAACTCAGTGTGATGATTGTGCCCACATTTCCATACTTGAGCTAATCCCCTTCCCCATTACCTGGGTCTCTGCATTCTCTGCTCTCTGCTCCGCCTCCAGCAGTCTCTGCTCCAGCTCCTGCATCTGTACAGCCAGACAGAAAGGGGAGATACAGGTGCTGTGACCCAACTGAAAATGGCACTGGGGCACTCAAGCAAAGTATACAGACGCCACCCTCAGGTCAGATCAGTCTTCAACTGCCATCTCAAGTGGCTCAAGGGTGTCAGAGTAAAGATTTTCCTGGCAACTCTGGATTCCCTGATCCTGAGTTTAGTGGGTAGGTAAAGGGGCATGGCTGCTGTCCTCACAGCTGAGGGAGCGAGCCTAGCTCTTTTTCCACTGTAAAGGGTGCTGAGGTAGCAGTGTTACATCTTTCTTCCTGAGCACTCCTGCCCCCATCCTTTCTTCAGTCCCCTCTTCCTCTCTGCACTGGGTCACAGGCAGGGCCATACCATTGCTCACCCACACGCCCAACTTGGCCATGATCCTACATAAGCCCACCTCAGTCATCAGGAAGAGACTGTCCTTCCCTACCCAGAATATCTCACTGGCTGGGTATAAATAACATTCATGACATTCTTAAATTTTAAAGAAATAGAAAGGCTCAAGTCCTTTTTTTGGTGCTGGGGATTATAATAAACCTAAGACTGTGTGCTTACTAAGCATATGCTCTACCACTGAACACCAGCCCCTACATTTTAAAAATTCTGTCTTTGGGCTAGGGATGTAGCTCAGTGGTAGAGAGCTTGCTAAACATGTTTGAGGCTCTGAGTTCAATCCCCAGCAATGCAAAATAAATAAAAAGAAAAAATGTCTATCTTGCTGCCAGGAAAAGCATGTCATTCGGGTCTGAGGAACTCAGTAATTCTACCAAGTGGCCCAAGCAAAGGAACTGATGGTCTTGCATACGGAAATTCATCAGGGACCAGATCAAAACTGCAGCCTAAAGAGTTGCTCATGAGCCCACGGCCATGGCAACATTCTTTGCAACTTCATGAGCCCAGACTGGCGAGAAGAATGTGGGTTGGACATCAGCTCCCACTCTCCCCATGCCAGGGCATCACCATGTGCTGCCCAAACTCACACTAGCACACAGAGGTCCTAGGAGGAACAGAAAATTCATACAGCCTACAGTCAAATGTCAAATGCCATGTGCCTGGGCCTGGCTAATTTCGCCCCAGGCCTGTCTTGCCCCAGGGCAACCTGTATTCATTACACACATACTTGATGCATATCCCTGCAGTCCTCCATGATGCTGGGCAGGATCAGGGTCCCTTACTTTTCATGCTCCAGACCAGCCCTCACTTACCTAATGTGCGGACCTCACCTTTTCTCTGGCTACTCCACTTCCTCCCCTTGACTTGAACTCTGGCTTGAAATTTACCAATGAACTGAGCAATTCCTCTCAGAGCCAGGCGCACTTTCCCAAACCAAATGGCCCTAGGGCCTGTCCTGAAGGAGCTCCATGACCCTTAGCCAATGGACAGACAATGGCACAACACAGATCTATACTATGGTTATAGGGGTGTTGCCCAATGTAAAAGGAATTCCACTTAGTGATATGGGAGACAAGGACTGGATGATACATAGTGGTGGCTCCCAGATCAGTACTAAATATCCCTTCCCCCTTCAGCATCAGACCTGAGCAGGCTGACCAGGTCCTTTCTCTCCAGGAATTTGAAACCTGCAATCAAGAGACCAGAAACTGGAGCCAGTGACCCACACAGGAAAAGGCACGCAAGTTTTACCAAGTCATGGATGTTGGACAGAAGTGGGGTTCTGTGAGGTACTCCAGGAGCCCCCGTTTGCTTGAGTTTTGCCCACGCAGGAAGAAAGTAACTAAGGCAATGACTGGGAGCATTTTCTTTTTAAAGAATACAATGAAATGTTAAATGAGAAGGCCTTGGACACTAAAGAGATTTCCTAGATTGACCTTCGGCTGGATCCCTTAGTTCTAATATCTGCTCTGCAGCTTAGAAAATGGCCTATGACTTCCGTAAGAAGGCCATACCCATGACCTTCTGCAATAATTGTCTGACTTTTTCTAATACATCCATTGGAATATTTGTCTTCCAATTTTGAGATGGAGACCAAGGTAGAATAAGGAACAAACTTGAGTCTTACCTCCCAGCTAGGCATTTTCATTTGGATCAAGAGTGAGTGGTCAATGATACTAATCAGAGCCAGAAATCACTTGTCATGGGCAATGCAGCAAGAATTTTTCCCCTCAAGATTTTGTTATCCATCCCTTTAAGGTATTTTATTATCCATCCCTTCAAGGTTTTGCTTTACCAAAGCAAAAGAAATGGCAAGGAACTGTCCAGGGCCAGGGTCTCCTCCCAGCCAGGGCTGCCTGCTTCAAGGCTGCCAGGTGGTCCCCACTGTTGCCAACCCTCCCAGTCATTCTTATCTTCCTGGCAAGGACACTTGACACTCAAAGCATTTTGTGTTTACCCTTTTATGCTGAGGCATTCTATTTCCTCTAAAACTAGTTTCTGAATATTGAAAACATTTTGAACAACCAGACTTTTTAAAAAGAGAAAGCATAATCCTATATTTATGCTGCTATACTCAACAATTACTAACATCCCACTGTTCTTGTTTGAAAATATCTTTAACATTTTGTTTCTATCTGTTTTTATGAAAGTATACTTTCTCTTTTGCCGCTGGAGTACTCGGTGTGTCATTTTGGGAGTTTATAGGCTTCCCTTTTAATCCCAGTATCAACACTTCATGCCTAGATCCTTCTTCTCCACATTTGCTTAAAGGGTCATACCTGGAGCTCTGGAAATCTGGCACTTTAGGTGGGCCTCCCTTTATTTGGGTTCTGTTCCTTCTCCCACAGGCCTTGCCAGGACAATGTCCTCAGCTGTCCTTAGTTTGCGGGTCTGGGGTGACACACCAACCAAGGAGGTGTCAGGTTTAGGTGGCTGACAGGGATCTACTTTCATCAGCTGCACGTAAGATGCATAAACTGTCCTAGAACTGGCTGCAATAACCTGACGAAATGCACTTGGCACCAATCTGGTATTCAAGCCCCATGTCCACCGTTCCTTATTCCATATGGCAATGCTGTGAAGCAGCCCCACGTGGCAGAAGCAATGAGCATTCTCCTGCAGCCCAGAGTAGTCCTGCCATGCCAAGCAGAGGCCTGAACTGAAAGCCACACCATCCTCAGTCTCCACTATTTCTCTGAAAAGGAAGTTTTAACTTTCCGGCCACCACCTTACATCCACTGTCACAGGTGAGAGCCAAGGCTCTGGAACCTGGCTGACTGTGCTATGGTGTAGTTTTAGAGAAGTTCCTTAACCCTGTGCCTCAGTTTCCTTACCAGCAAAACAGGAGAGCAGCAACAGCATCTCTCTGCTAGGGTTGTTAGAAAGATGACACAAAGTACCCCCATAGAGCATTTGCTGGTTTGTAGATAAAAGCTGCTTACTGGTGCTTTTCTGTACAAAGATGGCACTTAGGACCAGGGGGACCAGTTTGCTGGGGATAGTCTCACCTGCTATCCCAGCACAGTTACTAACAGAGCCTCCTTTCATTTCTCTTCAGAGTGTCCTGGTTAGATTATAGATTACATGTCATCCTATTTAGAATTCATCTACATAAAGAATGGGTTTAAGTCAAAACTTGCCAACTATGAGTCTAAAGAGTGCCTCCATGACATATATAGTGGTGTGGGTCTTTAGCCTACATGTACATAGCTAAACAGGGCCACTTGCTGTGCGTCTAGCACTGTTGTAAGTAGTCTTAACTCATTTCAATTTCTTTACAAAGTCAGGTACTATTCGTGTCCCTATTGTACAGGTCAGGAGACTGAAGCAGAGAGGTAAAGAAACTTGCCCAAGGTCACACAGGTATTAGATTCACAGCCAGGATTCAAACGCAAGTGGACTGGTTCCACAGTTCATACTGTCAGCCACCATGCTATATAGTCTCTCACATTCAAATCTCAAATGACACATAAAAGTCCAGACACCACAAACAATTCTCAATTTCCAGCTTCTATAAAAAAAAAAAAATCAGAAGATCTGGCCACACCAGGATGACGTTTTCTTATGGCAATATGTGGCTTAAGCCCATGTCCTTGAGTTCTCCCACAGCCCGCCTGGTGCTTTTCACTTTACCTTTATCAAAGTTACCTATGAGCATTTGGGTTTGCAATACCAGTTTAGTTATTAAACAGTTCTAACTCTGTTGTAATCTAAGACAACAGTTTTTTGCTTCTTTTTCATAGCTGCAGATTTTATGTTTGATTGAAATCATATACTTAGTCCCAAATATATAAAATATACAAGTGTGGAGCTGGGATAAGAAATAACTGTACAAAACCTGGAGAACTGTTTTGCTACTGTTTTGTTTTTTGCAGTGTTGAGGATTGAACCCAGGGCCTTGTGTATGCTGGACAAGTACTCTACCACTGAGCTGTATCCCCAGCCCTGAGATTTCTTTACAAAGGCAGGTACTATTCATGTTCCTATAGTAAAGGTCAGGAAACTGAAGCAGAGAGGTAAGGAAACTTGCCCAAGGTTACACAGGTATTAGATTAGGTATTAGAACACTTCTCGTAGTTTTTTTTTAATTACATAAACTATGTTGTACTCTTCTGATATTTTTTGTCCAATATTGGTTTTTGAGATTTGTTGATATTATATATGTAGCTCTACTTAAGACCTTTTTAAATGCAATGTAGTATTCCAGTGTATAAATATGCTCAATATATTGATCCAGCCCCCTACTAAGACATTTAGAATATTCACGATTTTTTATATGTCAGTACTGCAATATGTATTCTTATATGTGTCTCCTGTGACCAATATATTTGGAATTACTTCTACCACTGCATTTTGTTTCTTACTATATATTCTGTTTGTGTTGTTGTTGTTGATAGGTACCAGGGGCATTTAACCACTGAACGATATCTCCTGCCCCTTTTTGTATTTTGTTTAGAGACAGGGTCTCTCTGAGTTGCTTAGGCCTCACTAAATTACTGATGTTGGCTTTGAACTTGTGATCTCCCTGCCTCAGCCTCCCAAACCGCTAGAATTATAGGTGTGCACCACTGTGTCTGGCTTGTATTCCTTTTTCTATTCTTTTTTTTTCCTGTTCCCTATCTGGATTTAAGACTTTATTTCATTTTTCCACACTACTGATTTTAAAGTTATATGTACTATATTTCTATTTGATATGACTCTTATTATTGTATACTTAAAGACAGCTAGTTGTTTCCCATTATGTGTTCTCCTCTTCTCTTTTTTCTATCTTAGACTACTCAACTTTTAGCTGAGCACATGACTGGTGAGAATAAAGAATATTTCCTGGGGCTAAGTTGTAGCTCAGTGATAAAATGCTTGCCTAACGTGTGTGATTCCCTAGGTTCTATCCCCAGCACCACAAAAAAAAAAAAAAAAGAATATTTCTCAACCTTCCTTGAAGCTGGGTACAACCATGTGACAAAGATGTGGTCAGTGAAATATGAGCAGAAGGAACACAGGCACCTCTGGGAAAGGGAACTGGAAGGAATTTGGATACCATCTTTTTATTTTATTTTTTAGTTGTAGGTGGACATAATACCTCTATTTTTATTTATTTATTGTTATATAGTACTAAAGATCGAACCCAGTACCTCATCCATGCTAGGTGAGCACTGTACTTCTGAGCCACAACCCCAGCCCAGGAAACCATCTTTAAACACGTAGAAGACAGGATTGCTTATGTTTGAAATGCTACAGGAAAAAGAAAGAAACATCTGTCTAGTTTGAGCCATTGCTGTTTTGGGTTCCTTCTCACAGCTAAAATAGTATACACAGATTTTTAAAAATTTATACTGTTTAGGTTTCTGCTTTCTGAATCTGAGGCTTCAGATCTTTTATCAAGTTTGGAAACATTTTAGCCATTACCCCTTCAAGTAATGCCTCTCCTTCATTCTCTTCTCCATTTCTGGAATCCCGCCATCCTGGCATCCATATTTCAGCCTCTATATCTTTATTTCTCTGTACTACATTCTAGATGACTTCCTCAGGTCTATCTATTCACTAAGTCTCCCTTCTGGGCTGGGAGTGCATCTCAGTGATAGAGTGCTTGCCTAGCATGTGCAAGGCCCTGGCTTCAATCCCCAGTACCCCCAAAAGAAAACAAATTCAATTAAAATACTTTCTCTTCTAGAATTTCTATTTAATTTTCAAGTTGACCTGACCTTTTTGGATACTGCCTTGTTCTTGTCTCATGTTTCCAAGTTTCTGCATTATGTCTTCAATAGTTTTGAACTCGTTTATTTTATTGTCTCTTGCCAAGAATTCTATTATCAGAAGACTAATTGTTTGTCAGGTAGGTGAGTTCTCACTCATCGTAAATTATTCCTCAAGCATTAGTCATTTTAGATTATATACTCACCTTCATTGAGGCTCTTCTTCCTGTGAGGATCCTGTGTGATCTGGATTGAGGTCTTATTTCTTCAAAGAGGTTTTGTATCTGTTTTCTACAAACTTCCCCAGTGTTACCCCTGGCCCAGAACTTAGGCTTCTTCAACCACACTGGTGGTAGAAATCCTAACATTGAACTAGTATTATCATCAGGTTCTTAAAAACTTCTTTTTCTTTACTTTTGTTTTTTCTACCCAGAGCCTTACCTAAGTCTGAGAAGCTATTGCCATCTCCTTGTGCTGATGGATGATTTTCTTGTCATCTACCTTTTTATTTATGGTGAGCCCTTTGGTAGTCCTGACTCCATGAGGAAGACTCTATTTCAGCTTCAGATCCAACCAGCCAAACCTCATCTCTGTCTCCACAGAACTCAAACCTGAAACCTTACATTCCTAAAAGGAGGCCACCCTCTGCTCCCCTCCCTTCCCCTCCCCTCCCCTCACCTCTCCTCCCTTGTCCTCCCCTCTTCTCCCCACACCACTCAGCCACCAGAGGTGAGCTCCACCCTGGTTCTTCCCTCTTCTGCTCCCTAAGGAGTCCTTTTATTATTTTTTTTCCCAATGTTCATCTCTGTGTTTAGAAGGATATTTAAAATATTTCATCCAGCATTTTAGTTATTTCATAGTAAGAATTTTTAAAAGGTGCTGTGGTTGTGGCTCAGAGGTAGAGCGCTTGCCTAGCATGTGTGACGCACTAGGTTCGATTCTCAGCAGCGCATATAAATAAATAAAATAAAGGTCCATCAAAACTAATAAAAATATTTTTTAAAAAATTTAAAAGGTTATTTTGTGGCCCTAATTACTGGTAGAAACAGAAGTGTCCTTCCTCTGAGGTATTTCAGGCCACCTGGCTGAATGTATTCCTACCTACCCTTTCCTTGCCTCCTACATGCCCCTAACACTACAGCCTAAGGCAAGGTTCACCCACTTTATAGTACAAAGCCATTTTCTGGGAGCTTGTTAAACACAGAGATTACAGCACCCTGAAGACCTGGATCAAGAGGACTGGGGTGGGGCCGAGGACAGATATGCTTAACAAGTGCGTGCTTAACAAGTGATTCTGGCCAAACTTTGAAAACCACTGTCTAAGACCTGTTGTCCTTTTCCTGAAGGGGCTGAGTTCTTTCCTCTCCATTGGCACCACCTGGCAGGAACGTGCAGGGCCCCTGTTCTTCACAGTTTGAACTCAAGGACAGCAATGCCAATAGAGCCAATGTTCAAGAATTCTAGTCCAGACTAGCCCAGGGCACTCCCCCTGCTTTGGAAATGCAGACGTGAGGCCACTGACTTGCCTTCCTGGGCTCCAGGTTACAGGACTATCAATAAAACAGGTTGCTTACTCATCAAGACTTTGAATTACTTGAAGAGGGCTAAGCTGGATTTTACCTTTGTTCTATGAAAGAAAGGTTTCTGAGCTGGGGGCAGCAGCTCACACCTGTAATCCCAGAGGCTTGGGAGGATCCAGAGTACAAAGCCACCTCAGCAACTCAGTAAGGTCCTACGTGCCCCTGGGTTCAATCCCCAGTACAAAGGGGGGGGGGGGGAGGAAGAGAGAGAGAGAGAGAGAGATTTGCTAAACAGATTGATACTATATAATCAAAACTACAGAAAGAGTGATTGATTCACTTAAGATATATAAAGATATAGATATGCATATATGTATATGTATATATATGTGTATATATGTGTGTGTGTATATATATATATATATATATATATATATATATATATATATCCATCTGTTTACAAACCTGAAAAACCAGCTACTGGGGAGGCTAAAAAAGGAGGATTACAAGTTTGAGGCCAGCCTCAGAAACTTAAGGAGAATTGTCTCAAAATAAAAAATAAAAAGGGCTGAGCATGAGGATATAGCTGGGTTTGAACCCTTTAAGGCCAGTACTTCCCCTCCCCCACAATATATACAGAATGAATACATATGTAAGTTTGTATGTGTGTGTGTGTGTGTGTATGTATGTATGTGTATATATATATATATATATATATTTCTTCAGTGCAAGTCTCCACTCTCTACATGAGTTTTGCTGTACAATGCCTCTGGAGGTCAGCAGAAACATTATGAAAGGTGGTAAGTTTCCCACACCAGCCCACCAAAGCCTATAAAGATAAAATTGTTCCTATTTAAGACCCGTTCTATGCGAAGACCTCCATATATGTGAGGTAACTCTCAAACTAACGTCTGAGAGGTGGACATCTATCTCCCTGCATTAGTGGTGAAGGGGACCTGCTCAGGGTCACATAGCTAGAAATTGGTAGAGCCAGAAAGGTCTCCAGTGCCTGTGTCCTTGTCCCCAGAAAACCAGTGGCTCGTGTGCTTAACAAAAGGTGAGCGGTAGGATGGATACATTTGCATTCTTCTCCTAAAACAATATCCTGCCCACAGTGAAAAAGAAATGCTAAGGGGAACCTGGGCATGGTGGTAGGGCACACACCTGGAATCCCAGCTCTTCAGGAGGCTGAGGCAGGAGGATTCAAAGTTCAAGGCCAACCTCAGTAACTTAGTAAGATCCTATCTTGAAATAAAAAAAAATACAATAATAAAATAGAGAAATAATAAAAAATAATAAATAAAAAATTTAATAATTAAAAAAATATCTCAGTGGTAGAGTAGCCCTGTGTTCAGTCACCGTACCAAAAGAAAAGAAGAAATATTAAGGGATAATGGAACATAGGAGCCACAAGTAACCAAGAGGTTATAAAAGACCAAGAAGAATTCTATCATTTCTTTGGTGTACCTATGAAGAGGTAGAGCAGGGAGAAATGACAGGTGACAGGGTAGTAAACCGCTAAGTCTGGTCTTAAAATAAGAACAAAACCAAATAAACAAAAAGCTACCTTGGGTTTTATTTTGCACGTGTGAAAAGCATCTCTTTGAAAGTTTACTTTCACCAACTCTCCCCCTTTGACTCTGGCCCTCTCTGACAATGACCCCCGCAGTGAGGGGAGGCAGCCCCTGAACTCCAGGTCTCACCTTGTCAGCCAGCAGCTCCCTTATCTTGCTGGCCTGGAGGCGAAACCTGAAAAGCTGTGTTTCCAGGGCCAGGCAGCGCTTCTGCCAGTCAACACTGGCCCGGCTCTCCACCTTGAGTTCGGCCATGATGGAATCAACTTCTGGCTTTTTCCAGGGAACTCTAAGAACCAGCACACTGAGAGAAGAAAAGATAAATAAGTGTGTGAGGAGTGGATGTACGGAAAAAAGAGGAGGAAGAAGAGACCAAAAGAGAAGATGAAGTTGGGAAATGGAGGAAGTCATTGTTCACCTGTCCCATCCCATCTTCCTCAGCTCAGTGTATTCCACTCCACCATAAGCTGGCTGAGCAACTCTGGGAAGTCACAGAACCTGAGGAAACTTAAGGAGAATCTGGTCTAATTTTTACCAAACTGAGAAGTAAGGCTCTTTGGTGTTTATCCATTCAGCAACCATTTATGTGCCAGACCCTGTTCTAGGCAATGGAGATAAAAAAGTAAAGAGAGGTCCTTATCTTTAAGTTTTACAAGAAGCACTCAGGAAAGTCTAATTACAAAATTAAAAATGTCATCACAATTGCCAATTGATATTTGGATAAATGGGAGCAAAGAAAGGGGCAGACTGTGAGGGGATGGGAGAGGCTACACTGTAGGAAATGCTTCAAATGGGTAAGGTCACAGAGCAAACTAGAGGAAGAACCCTGGTTCCTAGTGTAGTTCTGATTCTACTACACATTACCGATGTTAGGTGGGAAAACTAAAAAGGTAACACCATGCTTTAAATTTCCCTGATGATTTTCTATTTAGCTGGGGGTCCTGTCTATTGTCATTAAATCATTCTGCCTTGGAACAGAGTCTTATTTCTTCTCCTTCAAATTGTAAGAATCTAATCAGAAAACTGCTAGATATTTTGCTCCAACCCTGGGAGAAAGCCACAAGTCTTTGGAAAAAAAACTGTGTACAAATCAAGTAGACACCTATAATCTCCCTGGCCAGGGGAATTTACCCAGAGACCTCTTGGGCAATTTTGAGAGAAGAAAAACTGGGTCAAGGATGAGCAAAGGAAGAGGCATGTATGAATCTACATGAGAGAAGAGATAGAGGCACAGTAAGCTGGCAGGAGAGAAGGCTAGAAGGCATAACCAACCACCAGGATCTGCAAATCCCCCTTTTAGGGCATTGTTAATAATTATTTTTGACAACAGCATAAATTTGGTCTGCCCCAAACCATGACATATGGTCACCCTAGTATTAGCTCATTTTAAAGAATGAGTGCTAATTTTTTAGGTTGATAATCTTTAAAATTTTTCATCTATTTGAGATACATATGATTTACAGGTGAAATGATATCATGTCTGGGATTTGCTTCAAAATACTCCATGGCAAGGGGTAAGGAAAAGGAGATTTATAAGATCTATTAAGATGTTGACTTTGGGAAAAGGGCAGTGCTGGTGACAGAACCCAGGGTCTCATGCATGCTAGGCAAGTGTTCTACACTAAAATACATCCCCAACCCCAAAATATTATAATTTTTAAAGCTGGTTGATAGGTTTATGGCAGTTCTTCATACTGGTCTCTCTACTTGACTATACACCTGGAATTTTCCATAATAAAAATATACTGTGTTTTTAAATCCCCTTTTCCTTCCTCAGAAACCTCAGGACTTCAGAAAACCCAGGCTAAGAAAACCCAGCCACCTCCTGTGCTGTTGCCAAAAATTACCTCGAGCAACAGTTTGTCTCTTTGGTGGTAAATCACCAATATTTCTTCTCTTACACCTGACTTTTCATGAGTACCTTTCTCCCATTACATACTATAAACAGCTATCATTTATGAGAAGACACTGAGGGACAGAGAGGCTAAGTAACTAAAATGGACAGTTCTACAGCTAGTAAATACTGAGGTGGGATTCTGGTTCTAAAGTCCTTGTTCTCAGCCACAGTGCTCTTAACACATCCAAAAAGTGGAAAGAGACTGGGGATGTGGCTCCTTGGTAATGTGCTTGCCTAGCTTTATGAGGCCCTTGGTTCAATCTCCAGCACAGCAGGGGTGAGAAGATGAAAGAATTCTGATTTTGGAGTGAAGTAAGTTGTTAAGAATAAGAGAAACAATTTATAAAATCTTTCATAGCCCTTAACACTAAGGTGAACCTATATCCCAGATTCTCCAAAGCATCCTGGCCTCAAATATTCTGCCAACACAATTTTCATAAGCATAGACACTTAATGTGTCCGCACTTTTCCTTGAAAAAATAGGGCCAGGGGCTGGAGTTGTAGCTCAGTGTAGAGCTCTTGCCTAGTACACGTGAGGTACTGAGCTTGATCCTAGCACCACATAAAAATAAATTAATTTATTAAAGGTATTGTGTCCATCTAAAACTAAAAAAAAAAAAAAAAAAAATTCAAGAAAAAATAGGGTCAGTAGACCTGGAGAGAAGAACTCAACAATTACACCACTGATGGGCCTAATGTCTGATTCTTGTGGTTGTCGGCTTCTCAGAATACTGGACACAGGACCTCAGCCCTGCTCTCCTAGAACTGTCATCCCAAACAATGGCACATTGTGACCTCCCAGCAATCCCCACCTCAAAAGACTGGGACCAACTGGAACGGGCAGGAAGACAAAAGACAAAAACAAAACATGACCTTCTCTGAGCTAAGATCACAGCTGAGAAGACAAAACAGAACCTTGGAGGGCCTCCAGGGAAGGCTGGGAGACTTCATGTTTGATTTTCTTTGTCCTTTAGGGGGATTTTGCTTTCCTTCCTATGAACAAAAAAGTGGCAGATGTGAGACTAGGATTTGGGAGTCTTGCAACCTAGCCCAGGGCTGAGAACAACCAATCAAAGCACCCAAGTAAAACCAAGGGTTGAGGAGCTTAAACTTCTGTGTAGCTGAAGGAGTCTGATTAATTTTAAATCCCTCTTGTTGATTTTCAGAACTACTACTTAGATTCTAAGGAGAGAGGGAAAACCCAAATTACCAAAGTCTCTGGGGACTCTGGAAATAAAATATCACTGGTCTCCACATACCCTTGAAGTCTGAGATTACATCCAGACTTTAGGGAGTGCTTTCTCTAATCAAGCAAACACCTCCATGACATGGTTTAGGAGTACCAAGTGGTCTGATTAATCTTCTCACTGCTTTGGGGATGCTGGCAAGTTCCCGAGAAGGCTGAGACTCGTGCTAGGCTTGCCTCGGCATGTGAGGAGAGCCAAGAGGTTTGGAAACAGATCTGGAGTAAGGTGCCTGCTGCCAAGCCCAAGGCCTGGAGGCTCTTCCGGCAGAGGCAGGTGGTCAATAACAGCTATAAAACAAGGGATGTTCAGGGAAGATACCAGTGAGTTAGACCTCGTCTGCTAAGTCACCTTGCATCTGTATTTCCCATAAAGAAATTCAAGAATCAGTAGCAATAAATTCTGCAGAAATCATTCTTAACTTTTCAAGGCATCGCAACAAGTGCATACACTTGTATCTCTGACACAGAGAACAAGTGCAAATACATTGACAATGAACAGATTAGATAAATCATCACATGTGTGACTGGTTTAGAGACCCAGAACTAAACGGTGGGTAGTGGAGATGGGTCAAGAATCCTGATCTCCCAATATCTAGAATTCTCTTTCCATCAGGATGTTCATAGACATCTCGTGCTACAAGGATTGCCTAACACAAATACATCATTAATGGTAAAATTAGATAGCCAGTGGGAGAAAGCTTGCCTAGCATAGGTTTGATCTCCAGCACTAAGGGGGAAAACAGATGGGAAAATAAAAAGGAGAAGTGAACTGGATACAAAACCCAGCTCAGTTGTTGTTTTCCTTTTGTTATGTTGGAAATTTGCAACATACATAAGAAGTAGTAGTAAGATAAATCCCTGGGTGCTCCCCACCCAGCAACAATTATCATAAGCTCATGGCCACTCCTGTGAAATCCAGTTCCCTTGATTCCATTAGCTTTTTAAGCCCAGAATGCTAAAAAGCTTGGCAGGTGGGTCAAATGATTGTCATGGTCTTGATAACTGTTTTGAAGCTCCCCCAAATCTTTCAGTCCTGGTTCAAAATGCCACAGAGGTCAAAGCCTTGTGGGTAAGACAAGTAGTGGGAAAAAGTCACAGAGAGTGACTTTATACTCAGGGCCTATATCAGAGAAAACACAAACTTGACCTGGGATCTCTCTGGCAAGTTTTGGGATTTGACTGGAAACTTACAAAACGAAGAGATTAAATGTAATGCAACCAACTTTTGTTAATACCATGTGCAAGCTTGAGGACATAGAATAAAGATCCTCTGGCTTGGAAACCTTAAGTCTGTTGCCATGGTATCTTCCTACAAAGGGAATCAATCAACACAGGAGCCTAAAAGAAAGAGGTCAGAAGTCACTGCAGGCACAGGACAGCAAATTGCTTCCTTAGAAGGTATAGGAAGTATCAGAAGATAATGGACTTCTAGCCAGGCATGGTGGCATGCAACTGTCATCCCATCAGCTCAGAGGCTAGGATAGGAGGTTCACAAGTTGGAGGCCAGAGTCAGCAACTCAGCAAGGCCCTAAGCATAAAAAATGGGTTGGGGATGTGGCTCAGTGGTTAAGTACCCCTGGGTTCAATCCCTGGTACCAAAAAAAGATAATGGGTGCCATGGCACATGACTGAAATCCCAGTCCCTCGGGAGGCTGTGGCAGGAGGACCATGCATTAAAGCCAGCCTCAGCAAAAGCGAGGCACTAAGCAACTCAGTGAGACCCTGTCTCTAAATGAAATACAACATGGGGCAGGGATGTGGCTCAGTGAGGTGCCCCTGAGTTCAATCCCCAGTATCAAAAAAAAAAAAAAAGAAAGAAAAATAATAATGGGCTTCTGTACAATTTCCATTGGGCTCCCTCATGTCATCTCACTATGGACCTTTTGTGACTTCCACTGGCTAGGATGAGCTATCACTATCTTCTCAAAATTGCTGTGCTAGACTAGGCTAACCACCTGCCCAACTATGGGAAAGGAAGAACTTTGTGCTTCCTTCTGGGATGAAGCTGGGGGAGGGTGTGAGCAGACACATAACGACCCCTTTGATCTCAGCACTGTCACCGGATCAAGTCAACAACATGCATCCTGCCTCTACTGGGTGTGAGCATCACATTCCACACACACAACCTTGATGGAGACAGAAGAAGGTGAGCATGTCCCAGGAACTGGGGATCTGATAACATAAGACAGGGACAATACAACTAGGTCCTCAATAACAAAAAACAGTACAGAAACAGAGCATAGTTCTTAAGATCCCTGTCTGGCGCCAAACAGGCCTGAGTTTGAATGTTGGCTTAGGCATTAAATTCTGTCACCCTAAATCATTTACTCACCTTCTGTGAGCCTCAGTTCCATTTTGAAATTGAGGGCAATTTTTTAAATGAAGGCAATAATATTAGGTCGAACCATACAAAATTGTCTACATTTAACCACTTTCCTAATCTTTAAAAATGGCAATTTCAAAACTGGTATGGGAGTACACACCTGTAACCCCAGCTACTCAGGAGGCTGAGACAGGAGGATTTCAAGTTTGAGGACTGTCTGGGTAGCTAGGGAGAATGTGTCTCAAAATAAAAAGAGCCAGGAGTAGCTCAGTGATAGAGTACTTGCCTAGCATGCAAGAGGCTTTGGGTTCAATCCCCAGCACCATGATAGCGGGGCACAATTTCGAGGTCAGGGGTGAAGGTCAGTGGGACAGCACTTGCCTAGTATGCATGAGGCCCTGGGTTCCATCTTTAGCACCAGGTGGAAAAAAGGCAACCTCAAAGATTACATCATGCAGGATTCCCTTAAGAATTAAAGGAGACGGAGGATACAGCACAGTTGGTAGAGGACTTGCCTTACGTGCACAAAGCCACGGGTTCAATCCCCAGCACAACAACAAAAGAATTAAAGAAGACACTACAAAAGCCTGGTCTCTATCTCTAGTAAGCATTCAGTGACAGCTATTGTTACTATCAACAAATACAAGGCAAGCCAGCTGGGCCCTGAATGTACAAGATGTGACTCATAGATGTGCTCCCTACCAGCACCACCTCAGAGAGGAGGTCATGTTCCTTTTAAAAATTATCTTATCTATTTGTTTTTGAAGATTGAACAAAATGATATAAGCTTCAAAATAAGACTCCTTCCCACCCCTATACTTCAGCCATAGTTCTCCCCAGAGGCAACTATTGTTAGGGTGTTTTGTGTTCTTTCAGGGAGATCCAGGACATATGCAAACATTCATGTACATTCTGCACACACAAATGGTGCCACACTATACACACCATACTTAACAATATAACTCTGAAGTCTTCATATATTAATATACATCTCTGCCACATTCTTCTTCCATACTGCACGACAGCTTTAATGTATTCTACTGGATAGCTATTACATGATCTTCTTTAAGGATCCTTTATTGATAGTCACTTGGGTTGTTTCCAACCTTTTGCTAAAATAAACAATGCTGTATTGAATATTCAATGAATATGCATCATTTCATATACATCAGGGTATATCTTCAAGGGCAGTCCCAGAAATGAAATTGTAGGGTTAAGTGATGTGCATTTTAAATTGCCAGATAGTCCAAAGTGCCCTCCCTTGAGGCTATCCTAATTCATACCTCAGCCAGCAATAAGTGCCTGTTTCCCCACAGAAGAGGGCAGTTCGAACTAGCTTGTTTTCTTTCTCTGTGTCTCTTCTCTTCTCTCTCTCTCTTTTTTTTTTCTTTCTTTCTTTTTCCCCCAGTACTGGGGCCTGAACCACTGAGCTAAAAAGCTGAGGCCTTCTTTAAAATTTTGAAACAGGATCTAATTAAGCTGCTAAGGCTGGCCTTGAACTTGCTATCCTGCCTCTGCCTCCTAATATAGCCTGAACTAGCTTTTGAAAGGGCAAGAAGGCACAGCTAGGCTTACCAGAGAACACAGGATGGTGGTTCAGCACAGCCTTCTGTGAAGTCACCCAAAGCAAGCATGAGGGAATCCCAGCACCTTAACATTCACCTCAATAAAGCATTCTCCAACCTCTATGGAGCACAGAGGTTTTCTTTTCTGCTTGGCTGACCTGCCCCCAGGAGTCAAACCTGACTCCCAAGAGAACATCCACAAATCACATTAGAAATAGCCTAGAGATAAGGAGAATAGCAAAGAAGAAAGCACCTTGGGGGAGTGGAACATTAACTGGAGGGACACACTTCTTTCCTGAAGAGGTGACTTCTGAAGAGGGCAGAAGGGGCACACTTGGGCACATTTTTTTTTTCAGCTGAGATATTAGTTTAAATGTGCTTGGGACAACAGGGTGCACCCTACCATAACCCAGCTCTGGGCAGTTCCCTCTGTAGCCTAGAGGGAGGACAATGGATAGTTAACCAATCCCCATATTTGGAATTTAGAAGGCTTAGGTCTAAGTCTTGCTTCTTCCACTCTAGTTGTATGACCTTGGGCAAGTCATAATTTACTTCTGAGTCCTAGTTTTCTCTTTTATGAAGTGGGGATAATAATATGCAGCAACACTGCAATAAATGATCTATAAAGTATCACTGCCATACATGTCTGGCATAGAAGAATCCAACAAATTTGATGATGGACCTGTCGACTGTCTCACTGAGAACTGTTTCAATGATTTTTCAAGTGTCTTCCTGGAACCAATATTGTTGGAAAGTTCCTGGTGAAAGCTTATGGAGGGGATAGCTGGCGGGGAGCAATACACCAGCGAGAGGATTCTACTTCCAGTTGAAGATCTTCAACTGCCTGTCACCCCAAAGGCCCCCTGATCCCTGGGGACTGATTACAAAGACGCCTAGGATACAAAGCCCTTGATGTAACTGGGCGCCCAGCCTGTTTTCTTTTCTGCTTGGCTGACCTGCCCCCAGGAGTTGAACCTGACCCCCAAGAGAACATCCAGAATCACATTAGAAATAGCCTAAAAAGAGGTGGGGAGGGGAGGGGATCCGGGGGTAGGGGGGGAGGCGAAAGCGCGCCGAGCACCAACCGACAAGGTAGATTGATGCCTGCACGTACGTCCGGAGGGCCCTTCCCGGGAGCAACTGGATCGAGCCGGTCCCAAACTACAAGTCCTCCAAGGAGGGCTAGCTCTGGCCTTGCGGCGAGGCTCTCCAGGGGCTCCTGGCTCTCCAAACCTGACCCGCGGCTCCCAGCGCAGCCCGCCGCTGGGAGTTCGCTTCCAGGTGGGGAGGCACCTGCTCCGGAATCGCAGTCCCGGTCGTGGGGAGCAGGTCCCCTCCGCCCGGCCAACCGCCCTCCCGGGTCCGCACACCCCAGCCCGTTCCTGGCCAGGGAGAGCCAAGCCTCACCTTCAGGTGGCCGGCGGGCGTCGGCGCCGCACCTCCGGCACTCGGGCGCCCTGGGCGCGTTGCCGCCGCTGACCTTGCGTCACTCTCGCCGGAGTCCCGAGCGGCTGCCGGGTCTCCGCTCCCCAGCAGCAGGGGTCGCGGTGGGCGGGGCGGAGCGAGGCCGGAGCCGGGAGGGTGCCCGCGGGCTGGCCGCACAAAGCCCGGCCGCGCCTCGCTGCGCCCCATTCAACGCTCCGCTGGGCTCCCTCCGCCCCCTGCTCCCTCCCGCTCCTTAAAGGCCGGGTGCCGGGCTCGGCTCCGCAGGCAGCTAGCGGAGAGGCACAGGAAATGACCTCAGCAGCCTCCAGCCTCCCACTTCTCCGCACCGCCGGGCTTGTCCCGGGCCGGCGGGGACCGGGGGGGGGGGGGGGGGGGGGGCGCTGGGGTCTGGGGGGCTGCGGTCCCGAGCTCCCTGTGGGGGCCACGCCAGCTCCTGCAAGGTGTGCTCCGCCCCCAGATAGAGTGGGACTCTCGCAGGACGGGGGACAAGACCTGACCCTCCCCCCGAAGAAGGTTCCAGCGTTTGTCTGGCCACCTGTGAGAATGTTACGCTCGGATATTTGGAACAGAAGTCCTAATTTCCAATGGTCTGCCTCCTGATTTGTAGTTTAGAGAAAGAGATAGAAAGCAAGTCACCACAGCCCGGAGGGTAACTTAATCGCTCACGGACGTTATTTATTTTAAAGGAGAAAGGCAAGCAGGACACTCAATCAATGAGACTTGGTCCCTCAGGCATTTGCAGTCCTTCAGTTATATGATCCCATACCCAGATGGATCTGGACACTAATATTTATTTAGGTGGGTATGGGATGAGGAAAATGGAAACGAACGAAAGAACAGCTGTCTTGGCTTGGGGTGTACTTCAGAGGTAGAGCGCATGCTTAGCATGCACAACCCCTGGGCTCCATCCCCAGCACCAACAAAACAAACAACAACAAAACCCACAGAGTTTTCTTCCCCAACCCTGTAGACTGTATCTCAGCAAGGCCTGAACAGAAGCAAACACCACCAGGACCTGTTTCTCCAAGTGGAAGAAAGTGAAAAGGCATTAGTGAAAAGTCCCTGGCCCCACCCCAGGTTTGAATGTGAATCCCCAGGGGTGGGACTGGTGAATTGCCCAAGAAACAAGCAGCGCAGGCCATTCTCACGCACAATTTTGAGAGTCCAAATACCAAGGAAAGTTGTCAAACTGGGCCAACAGGACTCAGAAGGGTGAACTTGCAAATGGCTTTATTGAGATAGATCAAGGCCCTATTTTGTGGGGAGAATGTCCTCTGCTGTCCCCTTCAACAGTTAAGAATTTGCTTCAGCTGAAAAGCAAGTCCTGTGGATTTGGGGAAGGGGAGATTCATTCATTTTTTTAGCTTTGCACATAGTATGAATTTCAAATAATACAGAAGGCTAAAAAAGAAAAAGTCTTTCTTCTATCTTGTCCCTTGTCTCTCAGATCACCCCTTTCCAGCAAGGCTACTGTTTTTGTTTTTGTACACATAAGATATTTTATGTGTACCTAAGTATTTTGTATTTATATGTGTGTGTGGATGTGTATTCCATATTTGTGTGTATATAAAACATTCGTGTATATGAATATATTTATGTATTCACATTCACCTTTTAACACTCAGGAAGAAGCAGCCCTTGTTTTTTGTCCCCTCATCATTATCATCTGTTGGCTATAAGGGTAGCACTGTAAGAGCTGCCTTGTTTTTTTGATGGTTTCCTAATATTTCTAATGAAGAATATTTAAGATGTTTCCAACTTTTAGGCTTTTATATACCTTGCTATGATGAACACCTTTGTACACACTTCCTGGTCATGTATATGACATTCTTTTTGGTTTAATACTTAGAAGTGAAATCACTGGCTCTAAACATAACATAAATTTTAAATTACAATAAGTGCTGTCGAATGGCCCTCAAAAAAACCTGCACCAATTTACACATCTATCAACATGTTCCAGTTCCTGTTTGTTCCCTCCAACCTGTGCCAATGAAGTGATTTATCACAAAGCACAAACTTTTCAAAAGGGAACATTAGATGAATTAGTGTATGTGAAGGGTTGTAAACAGTATTAGCCCATAGGAAGATTCAAGAAAGCCAGAGAGTCCACCATGTGACTTCCTCCTTGCTTTGAGCTCTTTTTATCTCAGCTCTGTAAACTTGGGCAAATACCTTACTCATTCTGGGACTCAGTTTCCTTATCTTTTTTTTTTCCCCAGTCAGTTGTTTTGTTTTGTTTTTTGTTTTGTTTTGTTTTGGTACTGGAGATTGAACCTAGCAGTGCTTTACCTCTGAGCTACATCCACAACCCTTTTTATTTTTAATTTTGAGACAGGGTCTCGCTAAGTTCCTTAAGGCTCCCTAAATTGCTAAGGTTAGTCTCAAAATTGTGATCCTCTTAGCCTCCCAAGTCCCTGGGATTTCAGGCATGTGATACTACTCTAGGCAGTTTCCTTTTTTTATTTGAAAATTTCAAACTTATAGAAGTTGCAAAAATGGTACATTAAATACTTATGTACCCTCATTGAGATTTACCAATTTTTAACATTTTGCCACATTTACTTTTACATATCTGTATATATGCAAATATATATATATACTTGTAAAAGGGATATATATATATATATATATACATATATACATACATATACATATATATGTGTGTGTGTATGTATGTGTGTGTGTGTGTGTGTGTATATATATATATATATATATATATATATATATATCCCTGAACTATTTGAGAGTTAGTTATACACATCATAATCCTTTACCTCTATTTCAGCATGTATCTCCTAGGAACAGGGATGATCCCCTAATATTATCATATTATCATATTCAGAAATTTTAATATTGATATAATCCTATCACATACTACATGGGCCATATTCAAATTTCCCCAGTAGTTCCAATAATATCCTCTATGGTGGTGTTTTGTAGCGTTAGTCCCTGCCTGGTCCTCACCAGAGTGAATGGATGTCTGCAGGAGAATGGGCTTGTCTCCTTTTCTGCTCCACAGGGAGAGAGACTCCAGAGGTCCACAGCCTGGACCCTGGCATAACAAGGCCAGCAGGGACACTTGAAGAATATTCTATTCCACCAGCCTTCTTTGCTGAGGTTGCCCCCTCTGCCTGACTCCAGCTACTCCATAATGGCATCCCAGAAATGTTCTGCCTGCCTCCCTCCCAAGGTCCTCTGGCTACCTCCCCCATTGTTGATCTGTAATCAGCAGAGGCAGCCATTCTGGCACTAGAAAGGTCTAGGGAACCCTCAATTACAGCCCCCCACCACCAGTGCACCCCAAGTATTCATCCCTGTGGACCTCTAAACTAGCCCACCTCTAACTTAACCCTGGAATTAAGAGTCTTTAGATTTATTATTTATTTGGTCTGGAGATCCAACCCAAGGGTGCTCTACCACTGAACTACTTCCCCAGCCATTTTCATTTTTTATTTTAAGACAGGGTCTCACTAAATTGCCAAGGCTGTCCTCAAACTTGTAATCCTCCTGCCTCAGCCTCCCAAATTGCTGAGATTTACAGGCATGCACCACAGTTCCTGGCTCAGACACTGTGTTAAAGCACATTTCATATAAGATTTCCATGAAACTGAGACTACTGGCCATATTGAGACAATAACATCAACTGACATTGATGTTTCTCTCTTATTCCCTCTCTTCCTTTCATTCATTGAGCTGGAAAAAACCACCTCCTTGCTTCCTGCCTGCTTTGTCTTTTAAAATGGAAAAATTATGTCCTGAGGTAGCTACCCTTGAGGGCAGAACATTTAAGAGTTGGAGATAGGGGCTGGGGATGTGGCTCAAGTGGTAGCACGCTCACCTGGCATTTGAGGGATGCTGGGTTCAATTCTCAGCACCACATAAAAATAAAGATGTTGTGTCCACCGAAAACTAAAAAATAAATAAATAAATATTTAAAAATTCTCTCTCTCTCTCTCTCTCTCAAAAAAAAAAAAAAAAAAGAGGTGGAGGTAAAGACAGGATTATGAGGGAGTCACCACAGCAGAGAGGGAATTTGCAAAGTCAAAATAAAGAAAAAGGCATCTTGAGTACCATCTTTGGTTGATGCTGTGGTAGGAGATGGAGGACAACAGGTACAGTTGGGGTGAGTGCCGGGGACCTCGGACATCTGTTGGAAAGGCCCCCAGAGCCTTCAAAGGATCCTTGGAGAAATGGTATTCACCACCACACCTGAAGCTCATTTCTGTTGGATGTTAGCTTATTACAAGTGACCTGCCAATGGAGATCAGAGAGATGGGAAGAATGTCCTTACTGCTCTGGTAAAAGGATCAGTTGGAGTGCTCTTGTGAGAGGGGGATGAGGCATCCAGTGCCAACAGGTCTGAACCAATCTGGCCCTTTGGTGATAATATAGTTCTTTCATTAGCAGTTACAGGAAATGAAAGGTGAGTGAAGGCCATTTGTTTTCTCTCCTCTTACCTCCTACAGGTGGGATATTAAAAATTTAAGTCTAAGGCCAAATTCTGCCAAATGTGCTTATATTGGTCCAATTCTTCAACTTTATTCTTCCAGGGCAGTAGAACCCAGATAATCTCCCTGGCCAACTCCATATTGTGGAAACCACTTATTTCACCAATGAAAGTTTATTTCTAGTATCAAGCATGTTAAGCTCTCGGGTATAGATGATGGCCTTTGAAGTGCTTATGTAACCAAGCTCTGGAGAGCAGATTTCTGATTAGGCCACTTCAGATGCTAACTCACCACTCTAGGGGTTAGAGGAGGAATCAGTTTATACACACACACATACACACACACACACACACACACACGGCTTAAGCTGGAACGTTAAAAAATAAATAAATTCCTACAGAGTCAATATAGCAGCATCCTAGTCTGGTCTGGTTTTGTGGACAGCACTGAAGGAAAGAAAGGGAACCAAGGAACTAGCCAGACCTCAGTTCAAGTCCCAGCTTCATCACATAGATTGTGATGTGACCTTGAGACAGTTGCTTAAATTTTCTTAATACGTAATTTGTAAACTGGTGATAGTAATAATTCTTGCTACTTAGGGTTGTTGAAAGAACTAAATGAGATAATGTGGTGTCTGGCATGTAGCAGATGAGCTATAAATGATAACTTTTGTCATTCAGTCTTTGAACAAATATTTGCTAGAGGTCTAATATTTACCAGAATATTCTCCTAGGTGACTGGGAAACATAAAGATTGTCAAGAACCCGATATCTGCTCTCAAGGAGCACACTTTGTTGCAACATTGCAATAAATAGTCAGGTGGCTGGAGAGATATGAATAACTCCAGAGAGAACTGGTGAAATATTTGATGATATTCCATGAGACTCCACTCCCCAGCCCTGGTGTTTCCTCTGAGCAGGGCTCTGGTCTATGAAGACTCCTCCTGCTTCACCAAACCCTCGCAAATCAAAGTAGACTTCCTTCTCCTTTCAGAGCCTGGTTCTGTTGGAAGAAGAAAGGGGAGGAGTGGGAAGAAGAAAAGGGAGGAGAAGGGAGAGGGATCTCAGACTCCCAGGAATCCTGGGACAAATCCCGTTCCAACCTCTGCCTCAGAGCCAGGGGCAGAGCTTGGCTACCCTTGGGTCTCAGAGAAGTCCTCAGGAGGTTATTTAATGCTGAATCTCTGGGGGCAGCCAGGGTAACACATGGGTCGGATCAGAGAATCTCGGGTCACCATCTCAGTAGGGCCAGGAAGGCAATGCTTGGACATGCAGAGAAGTACAAGGTAGGAAACTGAGAACCCAGAGATAGAATCGTGTGTGTGTGTGTGTGTGTGTGTGTGTGTGTTTTGAGGATAGGTGGGAGAAGGTGTCCTAACTTTCGTCATTCACTCTTTTTCCATTTATTCATTTAGTTACTCACAAACACAAATTTATTGAGCATTTACTATATTTCAGACCTGTTGGCACTGGATGCTACTTACTAAGGCATAGGCTTTAGAGCCATACATGCCTGCCCTGGAATCCTAGCTTCCCAGTAGGGGACACCAGGGCCAGTGAGGGGGGGCTGGATATGGAATTGGTGCAGTGACCACGTGTATGAACTGCAAATGATCCATACATTGCAGCTGTGGAGCCAGAGAGAGCTAGGCAGAGAATGGGGAAGGCAGGGGGTTTTCCTCTGTTAAACAGGAATCAGAATTCTTTAAAAGGTAGAGATAAAATGAGTGCCCCAGTGCCTGGTATATTATAGATACCCAGTAATGGTTATTAAATGAGAAGGGATCTTGACGGTATAAAGGCATGAAGAGACAAATGAGGTGCCCAAAGATTATGGAATTAGAAGGTTACAAAGAGGAGAGGGATGGAAGGAGGGTCTGCCTGGTCAAGAAGGATTCCAGTAAGGAGACAAGACAGCCATTGCAATCTAACCCCATGTCATAAAACCCTGAGGGTGCTGATTGAAAATATAGATTCCAGCGGGCGCAGGGGTGCATACCTGTAAACCCAGCAGCTCAGGAGGCTGAGGCAGGAGGATGACAAGCTCAAAGCCAGCCTCAGCAAATTATCGAGGTCCTAAGTAACTCAGTGAGACCCTGTCTCTAAACAAAACATTTAAAAAGGGCCAGGGATGTGGATCAGTGTTTAAGTGCCCCTGGGTTCAGTCTCTGGTACAAAAAAAAAGAAAATACAGATTCCAGGCCCCAACCCTGGCCATCCAGATTAGCAGACCTGGGGAGGGGGGTTGATTTTGTGCCCCTTAGGACCTATAGGGAATCTGTATTGACCAGTATGCCATAATCATATTTTTTGTGACACTTCAGTCATCTTCTTGGAGAACAACAGCGCCAGAGGGGAACGCAGGGTAGAACTCATGTAATCACAGCATATATCAATACAAAATGATCTGTGCAGTGCCGCCTTGGGCTCCCCAGGCAAGAGACAGAGGTAGACAAAGGTCGCTCAGGTGGGGACAGGAGAGAGAGGGAGAAGGGGAAGCTGGGTTGGAGCTGGTAGACCTGGGGCAGTGGGTCCAGGTAAATCCAGCCCTCCACCTGGAATTCTAGATCTTTTAGAGCTTGCAACATCATGGTTTTAGGCCAGCTGTCTTATTTCTCCATCAGAGATTAAAATCATGGCTGCTTGCATCAACTGGGGGAGGGAAGGACTGGGCAGGGACCAGGTCCAAGTCAGTGGCAGGTTCTCCAGAAGCCTGGGAGGCCAGTGTGAGGAGATTCTGGGGTTGTAAAAAACCAAGGGATCTTGCCCAGTCAGGGAGCTGGCAGTGGCCTTTGGTTCCTTCTCTGTGACACACATGTGGCAACACCTGCCATGTGGGTTTTCAAGGTGACAGTCTGTGGCCTCTGGGGACCCACTTCCAGAGTTCAAACTGCAGCTCTGGAACTTAGTTCAGTTTGGGCACTTAATAAGTACTCAATAGATGCTAGCCATTATTGTTACCTCTTCAGCTGGTGACAAACCTAAGCTGAGAGAAAAAAGTCTTTGTAGTTGGGCACAGTGGCGCACGCCTGTAATCCTAGCAACTTGGGAGGCTGAGGGAGGAGGATCGCAAGTTCGAAGCCAGCCTCAGCAACTTAGACATTCTCAAAATTTTAAAAAAGGCTGGGGATGTAGCTCAGTGGTAGAGCCTCCCTCCCCAGGTTCAACTCCCAACACAACACATCCCTACCCTCCCTTTCTTCCATCCCTACCTCATCCCCAGTCAAGTCTCTACTTGAGCCCCACTAGCTTATCACATGGTTGAGCTAAAAGTGTGAGGGGCTGGCAAGCTAGGGCTCAGCTATCATACTTCAACACATTTGTTGGATGTCCACTGTGGGCAAGGATGTAGGAGAGCGGGAGTGTGGAGGAGTAAGGACTCAGTCCAGGGCAGCTGGACCTCAGAGGCCCTCTTCATGCTGTTTGTCCTCCCTTCCTCTGAGCAACAGTTTTCCTTGACCATAAGGGGCCTATGGTCTGGGGTGGGGTCCTACACACAGGGCTGTGTAGGTTCTTGCTCAGCTACCTCTTGTGATCTGAGGATGGTCTCAGCAGGTTCTTGTGCCTCTGTATGTTCAGCTGTAAAACAGGAGTGGATCCTTCATGGCTGCTTTCCTCAGTATGTGGGTAAAGAGCTGATGGACACGTCACTAGTGCTCTGACCTGGAAAAGGGAGAGCAACCACGGTGGGAGCACATCTTTGGCTGGTGTGAGAATTGCCAGATGGGAACAGAGGCCACTTCACCAAACATACCTAGGACACAGCCAGCTGTTCCAGGACTCTGAGAAAAAGTAGACTCTCTCTAATTTTCTCATTGAAAAAGAAAACATCTAAAGCCAATATTTATTGAGGGCCAGCTAAGTTCTAGGTACCTGTTAAACATTGTAGAAGGAAATATAAAGCAAGAATAAGAACATGAAAGAGACAGAGAAAAAAGAAAAACATTGTATGAGGACTGATATTAATTTTCACAATCTCTGGGTGTAAAGCTATTTTTATCTCCTTTTTAATAAATGAATAGACCAAGGCTTTCAGAAGCTTAGTGACATGGCAATGCTCAGGCAGCAAGTAAGCCAAGCCGAGACTCAAACCCTGCTCCGCCCGTCTCCACAGACCATGTTTTTAGCAGTCGTGTTTCAGGTTTTAGCTTCAGGCATGCCTGCATGCCCTGCATGGCACCTTGCAGGTTGAGTGGTTGCAGTCAGAGTGGACCAGGTGCCCCAGGATTCACAGAAAAGGGAAGATGTGACACACATGGACAGAATGAGAGACCCTGGCCATGGCAGCCCTACCATGTCTTAGCCTCAAGCCAACTGGTCTGCTATTTCCTCTGATCAGCAGGATTTCACCTTGTACTTCCTGTTCATTGTGCTCAGGCTTGGGGTTTTAAAGAGAAAACCCTACTCCTCTTTGTGAAGGGGGGTTAGTTCAGATGATCTAACCTGTCTTCCCTCTCAAAGTTCTGGGTATGATCTGTCAAGAGATGGGAGGCTATCTCTCAGCACCATCTAGTGGCAGGATGACTAGTGTGATTTCTTGAAGGACCCTGAACCCCAGCCTTGACTCCCAGTCATACCTAGGGGCCAGATCCATTCCCTTCTGATCTGACCACTGCATGCTTTGGTCATCTCAAAATGTGGTGGTTAGTGGGGCTTCAGCTCTGCTTAAAATGGAGACTTTAGCTATAGATATCCTTCCTGTTCAATTTTGTATAGTTTCAGGCAAGGGGACAGGAAAAAGTGGTATTAAAAGTATAGGGTATGGTGGAGGATTGCTCAGTGGTAGAGCATGTGAGAGGCCCTAGGTTCGATCCCTAGTACTCCCAGAAAAAGACTAGGGTGAAGTAGGGAAAGATAAAAAGAATATCCACCGGCTTCCTAGCTCCTGGCACCTGGTTCCAAGCAATGTGTACCTCCTTCTATTTGGAAAGCACAGGACCTAAAACAGCATGCCCCAACCATCAGCTGGGAACTGATCCAGGTAGATGTGTCACCTAGCCATGTCACACAGGTAGGGAACAGGAAGAGATTTCTCTGCACAAAGTCCAAGCTGCACATTAAGGATTATTTCTCTGCCAGGTTAACTGACGGGGCGCTGAGCCGGAACCAGACTGCTTTACTCCAGCACTGTATCAGGGGCTTTGCTCGGGTGGAAGTGAGCTTTAGAGTTTTCAGAGAGCTGGTCTGAACAGTGTACTTTAAAAAAATTTTTTGGTACTGTGGATTGAACTCAGGGACACCCAACTACTGAGCCATATCCCAGCCCTATTTTATATTTTATTTAGAGACAGGGTCTCACTGAGTTGCTTAACACCTTGCTTTTGCTGAGGCTGGCTTTGAACTTGAGATCCTCCTGCTTTAGCCTCCTAAACTGCTGGGATTACAGGCATGTGCCACTGTGCCCAGCATGAACAGTGCACTTTTCAGAAAAGAATTTCTGCATTTCTAGGCCCCATCCAGAAGAGGAATACTAGTCTATTTTCTTTATAGAGTGGGCCAGCCCAAAGGAATCTAAAACACAAGTAAGGAGGCTAGGGGTGGAGCAGAACAGACTGATTCCTAGGAATGAACTCCGGGAGGCATTGTTCTGGAGGTCACACAAGGTACCTGCTCCTTCCAAACATGTTGCCCCATTGTCCACTGGGGAAACTCTCGGATGACTTCTGAATGTACAAATTTCCTGGCCACAAGGGTCTTGTATTTTATATATACAAAATACACTAACAAAATACACTCCTGGGAAAAATGTATTTTTTGGTGGGGGGGAAGCAACAATTTTAGTATTGAAATAAAGCCACTGCAATACTTAAAATAAGTTTCCTCAAATATATTTGCCACTCAAGCCAGTGGAATAGTAATAGACATATGTAGTAACGTGCATAAGACTGAAAGCCCTTTATAGCAGTAAGTATCAAGGAAATTTTTCTAAGATCTTTTCCACTCCAAATCCCTACTTTCACAGACATAGTATATTTTATGATTCTTGTCCTTTCTTGAGCTACATCATTGAATATTTCTTATAAGTCACGTTAAGAGGTTGAGAATACCCTCAAATATTTATAGCAGCAAGTGTTATAAATGTAAAAAGGATACAACCTAAGGGTACATCAATTGGAACCTAGTAAGTCATGTATTATTATGATGATTCATACAGAAAATAAAAATATTTTGCAGCCATTAAAATTTGAGATGAAGAATTATATTTATTGACATGGACAGGTATTCATTACTTAATGTCAAGTGAAATAATTTCTAGAAAAGTATGTAGAATATCACTTATTTTATATAAAACTGTATATATAAAAACTATATAGCTGGGCATGGTGGCACATGCCTGTAATCCCAGCAGCTCAGTAGGCTGAGGCAGGAGGATTGCAAGTTCAAAGCCAGCCTCAGCAACATAGCGAGGCCCTAAGAAACTCAGTGAGATCCTGAGTTGGATGTGGCTCAGTAGTTGAGTGCCCCTGAGTTCAATCCCTGGTGCCAAAAAAACAAGCAAACAAGCTAGCAAACAAACAAACAAACAAAAACCTGTATATAGATATAACTTTATGCATATTTATATATAGAAATATTGGTAGAATATATTTTTCTCTCAAACATTAACAGTGATTACCTTTGGGTATAGAAATTTGATATAAATATTTTTAGTTTCTGCTTTGTACTTTTCTGTATTATGTAAACATTTTACAAGGAGTATGAATCATTTTTTCTAATAAAGCTATTAAAATGTTTTAAAAGTATTGATCTCATGAGTCAGGGAGAAAGTTGAGATTCAGGGAAGTTGATAACTCAATAAAGCTGCAACCTTCCAGTCCAAGAGGCAGAGTGTACCCCATACCACCCATCCCTCAAGTTTAATGCCAACCCTTTGAGTCCTGCCTCTAGCTGGTTAAGATACTGGGGAAGGATATGGCAATGGGGACCTGGGGGAGCTGGAGACCAGCATTCAGAGCAGAGGGGACTCCCATACTTCTGATGTTGTCTGAATCCCTATTATCTCTTCAAAGCAATTAAGCTATGACTACAACATTACCGGATCCCTATTATACAGCATGTTCTTGTGGGCTGGCAGTTGTCCAGGTCTTGATGGAGCAGACACAAGTCTGGGGACACAGTTAAGTTGAACTCCTTACTTCTCATCCAGGCCCATTTCCCATCCTGCCAGGGAAATGACGTTTTCAATCATGTTCTCCACTTGAAGTAAGGAGGAATGGGAAGCTAGCTGGGTGCAGTCCAGAGCCTGAATGCATAAGGTACTGGGTGGGAACAGCATGGCTAATGATCTCCAGGAGGAAGTCCTGAGTCTGTCTTCCTTCTGTCTTCCCCTTTTGGCCCTCTCTAATCACCCACCCACATTTGTCCACACTTCTAACTGTAGCACCAGAGATCCTCACAACCCTTCCTCCAATACTCCTAGAGTTCTGGGGCACCATCAAGCTCAATTCAGCTTGGTGGAATATTAGCATTTAGGGCAGAGGGTTGGGGCCCCTGAGCCAACTGCCTTTCTAGAACACAAATTTGGATTTAAACAATAAATCCAAGAATACAGTAGAATATTAATCCCCTATTACTCAACTACAGGGCATTTACGGGGGGGGGGGGGGGGTCAATCAAGATGGACCCCTGAACAACCAGTTCCCTTCTTAGTCCACCCACTCTGAACACAGACACAGATTCAAAGCGCAAAGGGCCCATTTCCTCATTGGAACCCCCTACCATTCTTCTCTCCCTGACCCCAGAACCTGCTACTGTATTCCCTGGGAATATTTACCTGAAATTACTACTCATGGATATGAAAAAAGTGCCATCAAACACATCACTGTTCCTTCCTGATGTCTATACTTTGCAGAAGGATGAAGAGAAAGTAGACCCTGACCTAAACTGTGGGCAAGAAAGAGGGGCAGGAGGCTTTTGACAGAAAGAAGTATATGGACTTACAAATACTGGTTAATTCTGAGCCAGAGAGTTTACAAATGAAATGTGGTAGAGTCTTGCCATGGAATCAGGCCCCTTGTAGAACACAAATAATCACAGAATTTTTACCGTAAGAGAGGTACAGAATTAAAAGCAGTCACTTGGAGGGCTGAGGGGTTGCTCAGTTGTCTAGTGCTTGCCTAACGCATTCTTGCTTAACTTGTGAAGCATTAAGTAATGCTCTGTTACAAACCATCTTGCAATATTCTCATCTTCCATATGCATAGGTCTCCATCTCTGTTTCCTATAGGACCCTAATCCTTAGCACAGTGTGTGATATATTAATGGCTAAGTGAAATAAGTTCCTCAAAACAACACAGTGCTAGGTAAGAGAAGACACTCAGATACTATCTGGGACTAATGGGACACCTCAACCAAACTAATTCCCCAAGACAAGACAGAGTCCCTGGGATCATCAACCCCTCAGGCCTTTTCTGATGGTGGCCAAGTTCTAGAAGGGTCAGAACAAGGAGAGTAAAAAGAGGAGAGAGACAGGTTGTACCCTACCTTCTGCGATGCAATCTGCACACCTTGACGCCCAGGATTAGGCTGCCTCTCAGCCAGATCCTCTGGGAGAAATCTTTTGACTCAGGTCTACAAAAGGAAAGATTTTTTTCCACTCTACCCTATCCCAGTACCTAATGGGCTAAGGAGTGGGGCTTGGATGAGATATTGTGATAGAAATTCTTAAGCTATTAATGTTGCCAAGTCCCAAGATATCCTCCTGCAATCTCCGCATCTGGCTGAAATTTCTCTTTGAACTGATATGGTGAAGTTGGGACAGGCACACGGTGTCCCCCGGGGGGAGAATGGTTTAGATAGCAGCATAAAAGCTTTTAACTGCAAAGCCTTCTCATAACCAGGCTCCCCTTAACAATACTCCTTTGTCCTTCCTCAGACCACTAAGCTTCTTGTATCCTGGCAAAGGGAGGCACAGAGGGGAGGTGACCAGATTGGAGTTTGGCTTTTAATCTCCAAGGCAGAAATTCTTTTAAATCTGACCAGCACCTGGGCTGGCTGCTGAGTCTGAAATGAGAGCAGTGGAATGGGGGTAGGGAGAGAGGTGTGTATGTGGAATGGGCTCCCCAAGTTTCCTAGTAAACTCTATCCTCAACAGATTTATGACCTTCATAGTTAAACCCACATTTAGAAATATGAATTCGTGTGGTTTCAAGGCATGTTCATAGTCTCACTTTGATTTCTTTAGCTTGCACCTTTTCCTCTCTTAATTTACAGCTAGTCTTAAGAACCTGCACTAATTTTTGGGACTGAAACTGCACACACATTAATGTCTTTTTTTTTTTTTTTGGTAACAAGGATTGAACTGAGGGGCACTCAAACACTGAGCCACTTCCGCAGCCCTAGTTTGTATTCTATTTAGAGACAGGGTCTCACTGATTTGCCTCGTGCCGTGCTATTGCTAAGGCTGGCTTTGAACTCCTGATCCTCCAGTCTCAGCCTCTGGAGCTACTGGGATAACATGCATGCACCACCAAACCTGGCACATTAATGTCTTTATCTTTATGGATGAATTTACATTATCATAGAACTGTGAGTTCTTTATTTTCAGGCTCAACGTGTTCATGAGTACTGCACAGTTCTCATCCACTGCATTTTTTTAAAAGTGAAGATGAAAAAATAGAGGGAATATGATTTTTAAATATCCCCAAGTAGGGCTGAGGATGTATCTCAGTAAAACAGAGCATGTGCTTAGCATGTGTGAGAACAGAGGTTTGATCCCCAACATGAAAATAATAATAATAATAAATTTAAAAAATACATATCCCCAAAGTAGGAAAACACATTATTTTGAAAGCTATGCTAAAGTATATAAATCCCTTTTTCAATGGACATAGACAGCAAATCTTCTAATAAACCTATGGTTAACTTGATCATACAAGATCTGGGTCTCTTGCATTGGTACCTTTTGCCATCTCTCTATGATATTTTGTAATGAAATCAAAGAATCAAAGAATCCGTGATAACCTTTGCATGTACTTCTCCTTTCTATCACAATTCAATCATTCTATATCTGTTCAAAGTCCAGAAAAAGTCTGCCTTATAATTGTAACCTATGGACTTACCCTACGGTAAATAATGAAGTTTGGACAATAACAATACCAACCCCTGCAAAAAAAAAAAAAAAATGGTAGTATCGTTCAGCATCTGTGTCTTCAGAGCCTCCCACTGCTTTCTTGAGATTCTATTTCTCTCTTCACCTTATCTCATACCTGAGAACCTTATGAGAAACGCTGAGATACTACTCCACACCTATTATAATGGCCCAGATCCAGAGTATTAACACCACCAAATCTGGTAAGGATGGGGAGTTCAGGAACTCTTAATCATTGCTGGTGGGAATGCAAAAATGATAGGGCCACTTTAGAGGACAGATTGGAGATTTCTTATAAAACTAAACATATTTTTACCATAAGATCTAGATATCAGGCTTCTTAGTATTTCCCCACGTTGTTGACAGCTTATGCCCACACCAAAATCTGTACAGTTTGTAGCAGTTTTATTTATTTATTTATTTTGTGGTGCTTACACATTGTCCTTACACACAGTACTGTGGTACATCTAAACAATGGAATGTTATTTAGTGCTAAAAGGTAATGAGTTGTGGAAGCATGAAACAACATGGAAGAAGTGTAAATGATTATTATAAATGAATGAAGTCAATCTGATGAAAAGACTATAAATTGTATGATTCTATCTATATAACATTCTGGAAAAGGTAAATCTATGGCGACGGTTAAAATATTAGTGGTTGCCAGGGGTTAGTGGGAAGGGAGAGATGAATCAGCAGAGCCCAGATTTTTATGGCAGTGAAAGTATCCTGTATGATACTATAATAGTGGATACATGTCTTTATGCATTTGTCCAAGCCCATAAAATGTACAACATCAAGAGTGATCCCTAGGGCTGGGGATGTGGCTCAAGCGGTAGCGCACTCGCCTGGCATGCCTGTGGCCCAGGTTTGATCCTCAGCACCACATACAAAGATGTTGTGTCCGCCAAAAACTAACTAAATAAATAAATAAAATAAAAACATTTTTTTTTTAAAAAAAGAGTGATCCCTAATGTAAACCGTGGACTTTGGATGCTAATGACACATCAACATGGGTTCATGAATTGTAGCAAATGTAGCTCTCTGATGGTAGGATGTTGATAACTGGGAATGTAATGTGTGCATGGAGTCTGGGAGCATATGGGACTCTTCTCATTTCTCTTTCACTCAGGTTGTTTTCCTATAAAACCTCAGTACTTTCAGTTCAATTTTGCTATGAACCTAAAACTAAAAAATAGAATCTAGACTAAATGTGGTGGCATGCATCTGTAGTCCTATGTAGTCCTGGCTACTCAGGAGGCTGAGGCAGAAGAATCCCAAATTGGAGGGCAACCTCAGCAACTTAGCAAGACTCTGCGTCAAAAACACAAAAAGACAAAAAACACAAACAAAAAAAGACCTTCCAAGGGCACTGAGTCAGGTATAAATTTCCCATGTGTTTAGGGGCTACTTTGTAGTGTTTCCCTTCCTTTTGGTACAGCCCCTTAGCTATTTTCTTTTTTTTAACCAGGGTTTGAACCCAGAGGCACTCAACAACTGAGCTACATCCCCATCCCTTTTTATTTTTTATTTTGAGACTGGATCTCACTAAGTTGCTTAGGGACTCACTAAATTGCTGAGGCTGACTTTGAAACTTGCAATCCTCCTGCCTCAGGCTCCTGAGCTGCTGGAATTATAGGCATGTGCCACCATGCTCAGCTCCCTTGGCTTCTGTTTTACTGCTTTCCTCTCAGTCATGATGTGTGGGCCTGGTAAGGCTCACACCAGGGGGATCTACTGGGTCCTTTCTTGGCCAAAAAAGAAAGGTGGATGCCTGACTCAGGCACTTGGTAAAATGATTAGAATCTAGTTTTTCTGACAGCATAAAGACTTGAGGAGACTCTCACTTACTGGCCATGTCCTAGACCCCCAAAGCTGGCCTGCTCCTAGTCTTTTCAAGCTTGTTTTTATCAGCATTCCCTTTGAGTCTGAGAACCACCTGATCATATCCTTCTAATAAACTGTCTTAGACTTTAGGTAACTAAAGCCAGTTTCTGTTGTTTGTGGTCAAAGAATCCCGAATGGCACAGATTTGCATTCCTTAGCTTCTTTTCTTCCTTTATTTCTCTCTCTCTCTCTCTCTCTCTCTCTCTCTCTCTCTCATTTTTTTAAAACAACACTGGGGATTGAACCTAGTGGTGCTCTACGACTGAACTACATCCCCAGCCCTTTTCACTTTTTTTTTTTTTTTTAAATTTTGAGACAGAATCTTGCTATGTTGTTGCCCAGACTGGGCTTGAACTATGATCCTCCTGCTTCAGCCTTGTGAGTCACTGAGATTGCAGACCTGTACACCATTCCTGGAGCTTTCCTTAGCATCTTTTTGCTCCCTTTCCTTCCTATTTTAAGAAGGAGCTATGGTAGAGACTCCCCATATTTTCAAATGCAGCATGTTACTGCTTACCTAGACTGTACGCCCCTCTTCTCATTTCTCTTTCACTCAGGTTGTTTTCCTATAAAGCTAATCCAAATAATTCCAAATTCAACATTGCCTTCAATATTGTGTGCTTCCTCTGCTTCTATGCCACTTCTCTTGCTTGTCACAGCATCTGTGACACACTGTATATTGTCCTTTCTTGATCTCCAATTTTTGTGCTCAGCTCCCTCCCAGACCCTTTCTCATCTGGCTGCAGGCCAGTCCCTTCACGAAATTACTCTTGAGTCACATCTCTCCTGAATTGCGGTCAGAGGGCAATCCCTCTCTAGCAAGCCTAAAGAAATCTTTCTGATTCTCTTTGAAAGTCATCAAGAACATTGCTTATGGTGGAGACAAGAGCAAGCCCTTTATGGATGGTGTGCTTTGGAGGAAAGGCAGAGAAGTTCTTATCCTCAGGAAAATATACCTAAGAACTGAACATGTTCAAGGCTCTTTAAAGACTACAAAGATACTTGGAAGACTTTTCTTTCCCTGTCTAGTGGCAAAAGGGAGGGCTGAAGAGAACTAGCATCAACTGCCTCCTATGGCAGGGACTTTCTATGTTGTGTGGAGTTACTGCCATTCATTACCTACACACTATGTGCTTGGCATCAAAGAATGCTCCTTATAAGCATCACTTTATTCTCACATCAGCCCCAGGGATGGGTGTTATTGACATTTTCATTTGGCAGATGAGAAAACAGGCTGAGAAAGGCTAAATGAACTACCTTAAGGATGTCCAACTAGGATATGGAGTCTGAACTCAAATCCGGGTCTGAGGTACACTCATTCCATTTTACAGAATCTAGAATTGAAAATAAAGTTATGAACTTTAAAAAGAAATCCCACTCTGCCAGAGCCAAATCTATCTCTGTTTTGCTACCATACTGCTCTACTTGCTTTGGTAAGACCAGAAGGAAAAAGAGGGGCGGGCATTCTTTGGTGTGTATTAGTATAGGGGGCTTGGTTTGTCCTACTTTCAATTTGTCCTGGAATCGCTATAACCATGTTGACTGTGCCTACTTTGACAACACTGTGTGGGTCTCAGTATTCTTTGGGTGGAAAGCCAGGGGACCACTCCTGGGTACAGATGCTATTTTTAGGTCCACTGCTGCAGCAGACTGCTCTTCCCAGTACATGCCTGTTTTTATTTGAAATCTTGGTAGAGATGGAAAGAACCTTGGATGGATTGCCAATAGACCTGAGTTTGAACTGCATTTTGCTTTTCCTAGAAATCTAACCTTAGCCAAACTATACAACCTTTCTGATCCTTGATTTTCTCATTTATGTAAGGAGATAGAAATAGTTTCCCTACCCAAAGAGAGAAGATATGCCAATCGTAAGGCACTATACAATTTGTTAGAAAGATCCCTAATGTAGGAATGAGCAAAATCCTGATCATGTTGTTAAGCCTAGAAGACAGCTGGAGAGAGATGGGATGATGTCAAGCCTTGTATCTTGGTTCCTAATTCTTCCTTCTCTCTGATCCTGTAACTGACAACTTGGGTTACTATACTGAGGATAAAAATATTAATGTTATATATGAAAACCTTTTCTTTGACTTCAAGCCTTATTTTTTTGCCACCAATTTTAGAAGAAATTCGTGTCTGTGGGCCCCTAAAAATGTTTTTGGCACTAGACATTGACCTACAGTGCCTAATGGACAAGTTGCGGGAATTCAGTTCTTGCTAGCTTCCAGCCCATTACACCTTCCTCTGCTCAATGCTGCCTCCCAGAGCCCAGATGAGAGCTGAGCCTGCAAAATATGCAGAGAACTAGAGTGGGAGTCCTATTCTTGGCAAGGGGATGTCCTTCTTCCTCAGCTGGACCTTGCTGCTAGACTTAATGAAGCTGCCTCTTGCCAAGGTGATCCTAGAGGGGTCTCTATCCTGTCTGACAAAATCTTAGGCACAGCCCACGTGGCTGCTTGTAACCCTGACCCTTCTCCCTTCTCCTTGCCTTACCCCCAGCAAAACAGTTTCCTATTATTGAAAGCCTACTGTGTGCTCAGAACTTTAAATGCATTATGACATTGGGTCATCACAGTATGCTTATGAAGTAGGTAATATTATCTCCTTATACAGAGGAGAATAATGAGGTCAAGAGCTCTTAGCAATAGCATCTCAGGGCTGTCTTTCCTATACAGGTTTGAGGAACCCAAGATAACTCCCTCTGTCCCCATTGGAAATTCAGTGCTTTTCTTAGAGAAAAATGGGTTGGCTACCTCCAATGGGCTTAGAGCTCCCAGTCCACATTGCCCACACTCAGTTTTGGGATGCACCTTTGTGGATCTTTCAATATCTTGGCCAGGGATAGGAGGTTAATGGAAAACCCATGTCTCCATCAGGCAATTAGGGGAAGACATAGGATCAAATTAGGTTCCAAAAGTAGGAAAGCTGCCTAGTTTCTTGCCCAGAGTGGGACACGACCTGCTGGATGAAAGTCAGGTTCATCCTGGAAGACTTCATGTGACTTCTGAGAGCTCTGTCCCTGTGGCATGTTATAAAAAGGATAAGGACTGCAGCCTCTCTGGTCATCCCTCTCCCCATTTCCTCCCTCCAGGTTGTGTGTGTGTGTGTATTGAAGGTTGAATCCAAAGCTTCCTGCATGCTAAGCACTTGCTTTACCACTGAGCTACACCCCCAGGCTCAGGGAAGCAGCCATCAAACCCCTCAGAGGAGGTCTAGGAACACATAGGGTAGACACACAATAGGGTATGTGTGTGAGAAGTAGAAAAGGGCAACTTCTCTGGCTGGGTTCTTTTTAAAAAGGACCCCTCTGGGTGACATGCCATTTTCAAAGATGTCCCTTCTTTTTGACTGAAGTACCTAACACCAGAACCCAGGACTAGTATAGGGGGCTTGGTTTGTCCTACTTTCAGTGGGAATGGGGGATTTCATTCCCATTCCCTGCTCAGCCTTTCTCAAGACCCAGGACCAGTTTGGGGACCTGATATCGTCCTCTCCTCCTCCTCTCCTCCTCCTCCACTTCCTGGGCTTCCAGGCTATCTATTCCCCACGTTCCATGTTGGGGAATCTCCAGGCTTTCCAAATGACATCCAATATTTTTCACCTCCCAATAGAAGAATCTAGATTCTCTTCAGAAAGAACACATTGTTTAATCTTTGTGTGTAAACCAAATCGTAGACCTTGGTGGCACAGGACTTGCCTTAGGCAAATTCCTTAGCTTCCACAGGCCTCAGTTTCTTCATCTTGGAAATGGAAATCATAAAAAATGAACTGGTAGGACTGTTTCAATGAATGGACTGAACAGAGCACAATGCTGGCTGGCACACGGTGCATCTGCCCCACCACATGAACTGTCACCCTTAGGTAGCCCGGGCCTGCACGATGACCACAGTGGATACTGTACACGGGTCCCCACAACTCCTGCAAGCAGGGAGGAGGGGGCCTCCGGCAGACACCTCCAATGCAGGAGGGATGGCCTAGGCAAGGAGGGCCAATGAGCCCTTCCTGGTAGCTCCCTGCGCTGCCAGGGACCGGGGCGTGCTTCTAGGCGCCGAGGTCAGAGCTGACTCCCGGCTCTGGGAGGCGGCGGGGTCGGAGGGGGCAGCCGGGCGGGCGGGCGAGCGGGCGCGCAAGGAGTTAAGCAGGGCCGCGGGCTGAGCTCCTGTCAGACGCGAGCATGTGCAGTTTGCAGCGCATCCGTACTATGGGTGAGTGCCGCCGCCGCCGCCGCCGCCGCCGCCTGGGGATCCGTTCTGCCCCGGCAGCGGCGGTTGTAGCCCTCCAGCCCCCGCGCCGCCGCGGCGGGCGCCGACACACGATGCGGGACTAGGAGCGGCGCGGGCTAGCGAGTCGGCGTGGGGGAGGCACGGCCGGCAACTCGGAGCGGGGGGAGCCCGAGCGCCGGGCGTGGGGGCGGGGAGCAGGCGGCGCAGGAGAGCGCCCCGAGTCCTGGCGCGGGAGGAGGAGCGGGAGCCAGCCGGGGAGACGGCGCTCCCGGCCGCACCTGCGCCCCGCGGGCGGCCGGCCCGGCCCTGCCCTGCCCCTGCCCGTGGCTCTGGCCCCGCATCGGTAGGTGCCCCCGATGCCCGCAGAGAGGCCTTTCCGCCACCGAGAGAGGTGGCCGAGCGGGGCGAGCAGCGCAGAGCGCTGGGGGCGCGGGCGATGGGGGGCTGTGATGGGGAAGACCGGGCGACCGTGCTTGGGGGCAGTGCCGAATCCCGCTTCCTCTTTGCTTTCGGTTTCGAAGCGGCTGCCCCAGCTGGAGAGCGAGCCGCAGATTAGATGGTGCGCCGGGGCTTGGATTCCCTGCGGGGGATGGGCGCACAGGGGGGCGTGTTGGGGAAAGGGGTGCACATTGGCAACTTTCCCCGCCTGAAACAAAGGGGACTCGAGGAGAGGCGAGGGTGAAGGATCCGGCGGGGGATTTCGGGCAGCGGAAGGTTGACACCTCTTTCCCTCGGCAGAGAGCACCCGGGAGGCCGCTTCGAGAGAACAGAGGGGGGCGCCAGTCTAGGTAGACGCTGGGGAGTCAGGACTTGGGAGTGGGAACCACGGACCCTCCTGAGTTTGAGACAGGACTTTGCTGAAGAGGAGGGAGCCCTTTCAAAATGATCCTGATGCCTCCCCCTGGGGATGCATACCAATCTGGAGAATGGTGGGCTGCACAACTGGGCGTTCTCGATTGCCCCCGTGCCCATCCAGGATCAGGACCCCAACCTAGCCTCAGACCGCCAGCTCTTAATCTGCCCTCCTGATCTCTGGTCCTTGGTGGAGGTGCAGGGCCGGGATGGGGAGCCATACAACCCTGTTCCTGGCAAGGACAGGGAGGCATTGGCATCTTTCCCAGGTGTCTTCCTTCCCTTTTTCTCTGCCCAGTCAGAAACTGACCCTCGTTGCTTCTTCCTCTGTCTCCTTTCTTTCTCCAGGGTTTCCTGCGGGGTTATGTTTGGTTGCTCAGGTGCAGAGCTGGGAGTGGCAGGTTGTTCTGATGCTGCTTCAAGACTCTTGCAGGAGGAAAAGAGCAGGACCCTGGGGAGCTGTCTGCCAGCAAAACCTTGGGGGCTCTGCTAGTGCATTCTCATGTGGTCTCAGCATCCCAGTAACAAATGAACTGTTACTGTGGCCTTCAGGCTTGGATCATGGGGAGCCTAGGTTTCTCTATTTGCTGTGACAGGAAAAGGGTCAAGAGAGGGGCTGAACAGCCTTCCTTGGGGGTGGTACAGCTTCTTTCTCTCTAGAAAACAAATGGGCCAGTTTCCAGGTCCCCAGGCCCTGACCTTGTGTCCCCAGGAAGGAGGTGTCTTGAGCTCCCAGCTGGCTTGCATGTGACCACTGGCTCCCATCCTGTGGCAGGACAGCCTTTAGGGAGCTCAGGTTTTTCCCTGGTTGGAAGGCAGACCTGCTTGCCTGTGGAGACGGCAGTCACTGGAGGGCTTTGAGCTTCTGGGTGACTCTTCTCCTATCCTGTGAGTGAACTAATGATACAAGTATCTGGGCTAGGGGTGGGCCTACTTAGGACACCTGACTTTAGAGACATGGATGCAACTTTGTGTTTGGAGACAGAGATGGGGTGTATATGTGAATTGTGGGGTGGGGGAGCTGGTCCTTGGAAAGAAATGACAAGCTAATTTGGCCACTTTTAAGATACTGGAGCGAGGGAGGTTCCAGGGCCAGTGATGGTTAGCTGGAGAAAATGAAGTGCCCTGAGCTTTAGATCTATGTTCCTGGAACTTGTGGTTGAAGTCAGGTGCAGACCCTGGACCAGAGAGCCCAGCTGGCCTGCTTCTGTAGACCTCTCCGCTCTAACTGAGCAGGGTTGAGGATTGCTCATTTCCCCATTGGGTTTATCCCAAGCTGTTTATTCATAGCTGAAGATGATGTTATGGAGGCCTGACCTCCCACCCCAGGGGTGAGAGAGTGGGCTCTACTGTGGACTGTTTCTCCTATGTTCAGACTATAAGATGAAAAATGATACTCCTCTGACTCCCTCTTTGAAAGTGATGAGGCATGAATTTTTACATTTATAAAGTAATTTAAGAGTCTTGGGTCCTTGAATGAAAGAGATTAGCTTAGTTAGTGAGCTTCATGCCGTGTTTATTTCAGTTATATTGGATTTGCATATTGTTTTTAAAGGGAAAAGTGTCACTTTACAGGAAAGGGCGAAATTACAACTTTTGTGATAGGGAAAGCTTAGTGTTGGGTTTAAAAGTGTAGTTTTTATCAGAGAAGCTGTTGCTGTCGTACACAGGCAGTGTGTCTTTTCTGTCTGCCTCTGTTCCTGGGACATCTCGGAGCTCCTCCCTGGTAGGATTTTTCCTGGGGTTATCCGGCCTGGACATTATCCGGCCTGGACCCTCCAGGCTCTAAGAAGAGTCTCCTATGATGTTGGGGGCTCTGATGTCATAGGGAGAGACCTGGGTACAGGCAGTAAGGAGAGGCAGCCTGGCCTTATCAGCAACCCTATCTGATCTGGCTGTCCTTGAGGGAGGAAAGGGATAGCTAACCCTCCCCCAGCTGGATGGCTCTCAAATTTGTATCTCTTTACTCTCTCCTCCCTGTTCTCTCCACCCCCAAATTATAGACATGGTAGTTTGGGTTTTAGTTTTTGGTTTTTTTTTTTAATTTTAGGAACATTCATTTTAAGGTGTGTATAACTTCTGTCTGGCAAACTCAGCCACTTTTGTGACAGTACCTGGCCAAGGAGAGAATAGGGAAAGCGATTTGGATATTTTGTCAGGAAGAAATCCAGCCTTACTAGCCTGATTTTCTGCTTATTCTCCCCATGCCCACCACCTCCAAGAAATTGCAGGGTTTGTATTTGAAAAGTAAAGTATGAGATGATTGGGGGGAAGGGATACCCAGGGGCATTTTCAGTTTTGGTTTCCCTTGAGGGAAACTGAGTCACACAGAGAGTCAACACACTGGCTGTGCATATGCTGGGAGGGTTTCCCTTCCCTTCCCTGGGAGTTACTGAGAGTGATTCGAGTCAAGCATTCTATGAGATCTGTAGGTTAGACCTTTCTATTATGAAATAGAGATGCATGAAGAATTTAGGTACCAGTGTGTTTGGTTCAAGATGTATGATGGCCCATGCTGCTGTGATTCAAGGAAAAGGAAGTGGCTTCTATCCCTGAAACAAGTATCCATAGAGAACTGAGGTGGAATGAGTAATCCAGCACATTCCCAGGATAAAAAGGAAAACCTGCCCCTTTTCCTTTGTTCACATGCCTCGGGCTGCATGGTGGACTCCTGGCTCCCAGGGATTTTGACATCCGTTCAGGGCTCCTGGCTCCTATCGTGGCCGGTATTGTAGGATGAATAGCATCATTGAAATGATGATGCAGTCTACATGGGCAAGACTTGGGTCTTCAGTTTGCACCTTCCTCGAGAAACATGGCACCATACAAGACTTCACCTGCCAATTATTATAGGAAGATCTAGTAGATAAGGAGATATCAACTGGGTACCTCTTGTACACCTATAATCTGAGCCACTCCAGAGGCTGAGGTAGGAGAATTGCAAATTCAACACCAGTCTGGGCAACTTAACAAGACGCTGTCTCAAAATTTAAAAAATAGTAAAAAGTCCTGGGAATGAAGCTCAGTGGTAGAGTGCCCCAGTGTCCAATCCCCAGAACAACAACAAAAAGTAAGGAGATATAGTTGGAGAGAGCACTTTCTGACAGTGCTTTCCTCTCTAGAAGCCTTGCATTTAGAACATAGTAGATTTGCCACTTCTGACTGCTTTTGCAGTTGGACTTGGGTGAGAAATGCTTTCTAGCTGGTTCATTCATTCATTAGCTCAGTTTTTAAGAGGCACCCCTGTCATGAGATTCTGGAATGGTTCATGTTCATCAGAAAGGTCAATTACCCTGAGTTTTAGTAAGGCCTTGACACCAGCCCCAAGGAACTAGGGAATCCAGCCAAGGAGATTGAAGGGCCACAAAGAGAGGATTCTTTTCTGGACTTCTGAGGAGCAATTCATGCTTTGAGATAAAATGTACTTCCTGGGGCTCCATGATTTCATTGCTGGCACAGTCAGTGGAGGGGAAGGCCCTCGTCAGCAAGAAGCCCACCTTGTGGAGAGTAACTGCCATTTTTAGGGACATTGACAGGGACCTGTTTTCAGCCTGTTGGCAATCCCCATCACCTTTCTCATGACTATCTGTGGTCTCAGACCCCATCTTAGTCTCTAGTCCTTAGGATCTTTTCCCCTGTTGTTCCTAATCAAAATAAACAAACAAACAAAACAAAAACCTTTCCAAAGCCAGGACATTGGCCTTTTATCTGCCATTTTAAAACAGATATGGGCAAGAAATAGTGTTACCACTGGGCAACATCAGCAGTGGTTCCAGGTTTATGTCTTGTCTTTTTTTAAAGTTGTCAATGGACCTTTATTTTATTTATTTTATGCAGTGTTGAGAATCAAACCCAGTTCTCACACATGCTAGGCAAGTGCTCTACCACTGAGCCATAACCCCAACCCTTGTCTTGTTTTGTTTTCTTGCTATAAGTAGTGAGCTGACCTTCTTATGCTGACATGTAGATGGCTTAAAGCTTTCATATGGCCACACAGTTTCTAGTACTGCACGTGCTTGTTAAATCACCAGCTGTGATACTTCAATGTGATCACTTACCCAGATTTCTAGGTCATTGGGCATTGATGCTATTTGTATGGGAGCAAATGATTGGCAAAAGTTTCAGGAATCAGGAAATCTGGGACCCCTCCTTGATTTACTCTCTTCATTGCAACCTCTGAGATATAATTTCACAAATGGAGTTTCAGCTGGCTTCAGTGATCATAGCAATAACAGTTGACAGCCACCATTTATTGGATGAGAACTATGTACGAGGCATTGGGCTAAGCCCTATGTCCTCCTCCTCTCTCAGTAATGAGAAACTGAGTCTCTGTAAGATAAAATGACTGCACTTATCATACAGCTAATAAGCATCCCAACTGAGATTTGAACTGAGATCTGATTCTGTTGTGTTCTTTATCCTTGGATTGGGTGATAGAACAGATGTTGGGGAGAGGGTAAATGTGGAGGTAGTTAACATATAAGGAGAGTTGATGTGGATTGGGCACATTTAGTAAAGGGAGATGAAAGTACAGATTCTTATTTGAAAACAAGCATCCCAGTGAATGTTCGGGAAGGAGGGAGAGGTCTGTACCCTGCAGTGGGGAAGCAGACCAGATGGCCTGGGAGTTCCTATAAGGAGAACAGGCTTTTTGCTTGGCATGGGAATGTGTTTTATAAACCCCATTTTATTTTGATGCCAAAAATTTCCTCTTGATTAACAGGCTCCGGGGCAACATTTTCCTTTCTGTTATATTACTACACCAGGCATAGCAGCTTATCTTTGCAGATGCTTTGACTCCAGTCTTTGCCCACCAGCCCAGTTTCTGTTCCTTCCCCTGTCCATAATTATAATGCAGCTGGGAGACCTGATTATGTCTTGGGTCCCAGGTACACTCTACAAAGTACAGAAAGTTTTAGATTGCCAATCCTTCTAAGAAAGTATTTATGGATGCTGATTACTTCATTTAAAGATGACTAGCTAGCCAGGTGCAGTGGTACATACCTGTAATCCCAGTGGCTCCGGAGACTGAGGCAGGAGGATCACAAGTTCAAAGCCAGCTTTAACCATTTAGTGAGGCCCTAAGCAACTTAGTGAGCCCCTGTCTCAAAATACAAAATAAAAAGGGCTGAGGATGTGACTCAGTGGTTAAGCACCCCTTGGTTCAATCCCCAGTACCCCCCCCAAATTAAATTATTAAATTAAAAATAATGACTAGCTAGTTTATTGAGATCCACACTTGTTTACTCTATATACCACTTTGAGGTGTTTGTAGAAGAAGAGTAAAGATTGAGGTTGTGGCCTAGGGGAGGTGAGCTGACCCCTCTTAGAGTTAGCATGATGCTACAGTTTGCTAGAGGCCAGGAGACTTGGGCTCTTGTGTCCGCTCAGTCACCCTGGGCATGAAGTGAATTTTTTGGCTTTTAGTTTCTATATCTATAAAATAAGAATGTTGGACAAGGTGTTCTGTAACTTCCCTTCTGCTGATTGTGCTGGATGGTCCAGAATCTAGATGATTCTGGCCTTTCTCAGGTAAAAACTTAGCTGGTCTGGAACTGTAGGAAGTCAGAGTTGGGAGAGCAGAGAGAGAGTTGAAGGAGAGAGAAGCCGTACTGGAAATTAACAGTCAGAGCTGGAGTGAGCCCCTTCTTGTGAGCGGAGCTGGGTGAAGTCATTCCTTCTTTGACTGTTTCAGTGGGACAACTGAGAGGTGGCCTTTGTATATCTTTCTGCTCACCATTTCCTTCACCATGGGAGGCACCTTTTGTATCTTAAAAAAAAAAAACTTCACCTCCCCCTTCATCCTCTGACTGTCCCTAAGGGAGAAGCCCCCAAGCAAGGCAGCAGTAAAGTTGTGCTTTTAGTGTATGTTTCACATTCTGCACTTGGATTTGGCCTACTTCAGCCCAGGGTTCTATCTCCCCTGACCTGCCAGACTTCTCTTGCATGTGGCCCATATTAGTCCTGGGAACCAATCATACATCCTTTGGTACAGTGAACCTGGGTATGCAGGCTGACCCCCAGCTCAGTATTCTTTCTTGGCCTTTGACAACTGATGGCTGGTCTGTGTCTTACCCTCTGAATGTGTCAGGTGGTGATCAGAATCCAGTTCACCCTGTCCTCCTAGTTTCAGGAAGCAGTCATCAAGTTTCCTGAGCAGTCCTGTTGTGGCTCTTCTCAACAGCTTGCCTTCAGGATGGAGGTAGGGTAAGATCACCAGACAGCAACAGCACTCCCCAAATTTCTCTGCAGAGGTGCTCCTCCAGCCTGCCCCTTGTGACACACCCTCACACTGAGAAGGGCATTTGTGTCTCTCTTGACAATGTGCGTCCTTATCTGGTGTCACACTGGGCAGCATTATACCTACCCTATCTTGGTGCCTATGTCAGAATTTTGATTTGACATCTTATTATATGTGTATCATCAAAACTATAACTGTCACAATGAGTCCATGATGTCATGGATATTATTGCTTAGGATGAGGCTACTATACATATTTAACTAAAAAATTGACTGAAATAAAGACATTGATGAGAACAATGAACATTTATTGAGTTCTTATGCAGTTAGCCCTCCATACTCATGGGTTATGTGTCTGTGGATTCAACCAACCACAGGTCAAAAAGACTCAGGAAAAAAAAAAAATTGTGTCTCCAACTGAACATGTACAGACTTTCTGTTTTGTTTTGTTTGTTTCTGTAGTACCAGGGATTGAACCCAGGGATACTCCACCATGGAGGTACATACCCATCCCTTTTTATTTTGAGACTGAGTAAACTGAGGCAGAGAAATTTAGCAAGTCACCCAAGGCCACACAGTTGACATCAGAGTCAGGATTCAAATAGAATTAATCTGACCCCAGAGTGTCCACTTTTTTATAATTGTTTCTGTGCTGGAGGTTGAACCCAGGGACACTTGACCACTGAGCTAACTCCTAGCCCTTGATACTTTTTATTTTGAGACAGGGTCTTGCTAAGTTGCTGAGGCTGGCCTGGAATTTGTGATCCTTCTGCCTCAGCCCCCTGGGACTACAGGCGTGTACCACTGTGCCTGGCTGAGTGTGCACTTTTGTTGTTTTGCCATACTAGGAATTGAACCTAGGTGTCATGTGGGCTAGGCAAGCACTCTACCACTGACCTACATCCCCCAGTCCTGAGTGCACTAGTATGGCAAAACAACATCTTCTCAGGTCACACCCATCTCAGGTGCTATGTGGGATCTTTGGCAGAGCTTGAAGGGGAAGTTCACCTGCATCAGGCGGTCAATCCCTGTGGGGGTGCCACAGGCAATTCCCACTGCCAAACTGATTCCCCGCATTAGGCTACAATGTGAAGCATAGTCCACACACAGCCCACGGACTAGTCCCTGGGATTACAGGCATGCACCTCCACACCCAGCCTGAGAATGCACTTTTAAACACGACACTCTGTCACTTCCCATAAGGGTAGCAGGAAGCCACGGCTAGTCATGAGAGTGGCATGCAAATGCTTGGGAAACGCCGAGTTAGGAGGTTGCTGCAGATCCTTCACTCTGATTCATGTTCTCCACGCACATTCTTGACTTGCTTTACCAAACAACTCTTGCTCCAACATTTCCTACCATGTCTTTTACCAAAGCCTAGTCCACTTGCACAGGTGACCTGGTTTGCACACGTTCATCCGGCCTCACATTGTTGAGCTGCCTGGAAGGATCTCTCTGCCCCACTGCCTACCCACATCTACTCCTTTTTAAAGTCAGAGGGCACAAAGGTATATTTGACCAAAACCACTGTACTAGGATCTTTGAAGTCTTGACATTCCATCACTAAGCTGCAATTATTACATGCTTTTATGCAAAAGACAGTGAACATACAGTTAGAAAATACAGATTCTCTACTTTCTTTGCCAGAGACTGAGAAAGGAGGATCACAAGTTGAGGCCAGCCTCAGCAATTTAGCAATACCCTGCTTCAAAAAAAAAAAAAGGAGGCTGGGGATACACTCAGTGGTAGAGCACCTGTGGTTGCAGTCCCTATTACTGAAAAAAATGTGGATGTATATTAGATCTCCTCAATTTTCAATAATGTGTGATTTTATTTTTCTTTGTTCCCACTGACTTTTAAGTTCCTGAGGGTTCAGCAGTCTTCACACAGGTTTTACACACAGAAGGTATTTAATAATATTAGTTGTTGACTGGAGAAAAATATGCAATAAGTCTGCTAACTGATGTCTAGAAACTGCCTTCCTCTGGTTAATCACCAGCAAAGACTTAGCAGTACTCTTTTCAGCATTAATTTAAAACAAACATTTTGTGTCCAATCTGCTGCTTTTTTAAATTTATGTGATGCTAATTAGGCCCACGATCCTTTCTTGGCAAAATCAAAATCTGAGACCTCTCCTCCTTCTCCTCCTGTTCAGTGCTGGGGATTGAACCCAGGATCTCCCACATGCTAGGCAAGCACTCTACCACTGAGCCACACCCCTGGCCTTTTTTATTTTGAGACATAGTCACACTAAATTGCCCAGGTTGGCTTCAAAATTTCGATCTTCCTGCCTCGACTTTCGGAGAGGTTGGAATTACATGCGTGAGCCACTGTACTGTCAGAAAACTTTAGCTCCATGATAGCAAGAGCTGACCTGAACTAACAAGGCCATCGATGGTATTTTCACCTGGCAGAGTAGTCACAAATGTTACTGTAAAAAATGTTAATGTGTTTGACTGAAGGACTTTGCTCCAGACTTCGCTATGGTGATTATGTATTTTATTATATGGGCTCTATATTGCCTTTTAAAAAAATCCAAAAAATTCTGAATTCCTAGAGTTTGTGATAAGGCCTTGTAGTGCTGAATGACATTTCTTAACAAAGCTGATGTTGGCACTGAGGGTGGGATAGGTCTTTGGGTTTTGTGGGGTTTTTTTGGTACCGAAGATTGAACTCAGGGGCACTTGACCACTGAGCCACATCCTCAGCCCTGTTTTTCATTTTATTTAGAGACAGGGTCTCACTGAATTGCTTAGCACCTGGCTTTTTGCTAAGCTGGCTTTGAACTCCCGATCCTCCTGTCTCAGCCTCCCGAACTGTTGGGATTACAGGTATGTGCCACTGTGCCCGGGGACGGGACAGGTTTTTGGATTCTTCAAATATCACAGAACCTTACATAGCCTTTGGCCACGGTTTATTGATTTGATTTTTAAAAATATTGCATTAAAATATAATTTATCTTGATTTCTAAGGTTTTTGTTTGTTTTTGTATTGGGAATTATGTACTGGGATTTGACACCTCTGTCCTTTTTTATTTTGTGATTGGATCTCGCTAAGTTGCTGAGGGTCTGGCTAAGTTGCCAAGGCTGGCCTTGAACTTACGTTCCTCCTGTCTTAGCCTCCTAGGTCACTGGGGTTATAGGCATGTACCTCATTGCCTGGCTTGATTCCTGTTTTTTGGTACCCTCTTAAGTTTTGGGCTTGTGGTGAGAGCCTTTCTTGCCTTACTCTAGCACTGGCCTGTTGCTCCATCCCTGCACAACTCCAGAACCAAGGCTTTTCATTTTCCCATGACTCTGGGATGAACCTGTGCCTCCTCAAAGCAGTGGGGGGACATACCTGCTGGAGGTGGCATTTGGTATAATATGGTGGGGCTCCGTTGCCCTGTGGCAGAGTTAGTTCATGCCAAGAAGCTTGATGCCTCCTGGTTATTGCTTTGGAACCCAAGAGAGCCTCGTTCCTCCTCTTCTGTCTGGGAAGGGATGCAGCTACTCATATGACCGTCAACTTGCTGGTTAATTCCTATAACTGCTTTGATCACACATTTTAAAATAAAAAAAAACATACAAATGTTCATGGAAAAACATGCAAACAATAGAGAAATTCATAATGATGGGATTTAAGTTGTTCTGTTGTGTTTATTTTATTTTGATGAGGCAACTGAGAAGAGCAGTGATTCAAAGTTGTGTGTGTCAGTGGGCAGGCCAGGCTAGCAGAGCCCGGCTTCTGGACCTTCCATGATACAGGAGGCCATTCCCTCCCCTTCCCCCCAGGCCCTCGGTGTCCTCTTATTGCAGAGGACACATAAATCAGCTATCACCTCTTAGTCAAAGGGCACATCTTTTAAAATTTGTACCCTTTGTCCCTGTTTAACAGCGATGGCAAGGCTTGCGGGAGCTTAGGTCACCTCCACCTTCCCTCCACCATTAGATAACCAACCCCTCTCAGCCTGAGTGGTGAATATTTCTGGCTCTGCCACTTTAACTGATTGGAGGGCCTTTGGGATGCTTACTTCTCTATCCTTATTCCTGTCCATGATTCCTCACGATATAGCATTTTCCATAAATATCCCTAAGCATCCTCTTACCTACTGTTTACTCATCTTCTTGTGCATTAAGGAAGATATTCCACAGACCAAGCCTGGCACCTATTTCTTTGGCTTCCTTTAAACACATCCCTGCTCCAGACATTGAACCATTTATCATTTCCTCGGCCCCTCCAGATGACTTGAGATTTTCTTCCTATTGTCATGATGCTGGAAGTGTTGAGATAATTTGAAATAATCAGGGAAATGAAATTTCCCAAAGGTACCCGATTGAGTAGTTTTTTTAGCCCCCATGGGTTGACCACAATGTCTGTGTACTCACCATCCGGGAGCTTTACATTGATGTCTGTAGAAGACGGTTGTTGAGCAGGGTGTCTCTCAGCAGTACAGCATTTGCCTAGCACCTGTGAGGGCCTGGGTTTAATGCCCAGCACCCAAAATATATAAATAAATGAGAAAAGACCCTTGTCTTTATCCTATGGGATTGATGACTTGAATTCACCTAGTTCTGTTTGCTTTCTTGTCCCCGTTAGCACTGATGTTTCCCTTGCTTTCAGGGCACATGATCTGCAATGGTATTTCTCTTTAATTTAGCAAATATTTGTAATGACTCCTAATTGCTCTGAATAAAACTCATAGATACTGCAGGACTCAGTGGTACACATCTGTACTCCCAGTGACTTGGGAGGTTGAGGCAGGAGGATCACAAGTTTGAGGCCAACTTGGTGAGACCCTAAATAAAAAAAAAAAAAAAAAAAAAAAAAAGACTGGGGAGCTGGAGATGTAGCTGAATGGTAGAGCACCTCTGGGCTCAATCCCAGAACCATAAAAACCAAAAATCACAGATACAGTGACCTACCTATATACATACATTTTAGTTTTTTTACTTTGTTCATTTATTTTTTGTGGTGCCAGGGATCAAACTCAGGGCCTTGAGTGTGCTAGATAAACGGTCTACAGGTGAGCTACACCCCCAGTCCTTTTTTGTTGTTTGAAATAGGGTCTTGCTAAACTGCTGAGGCTGGCTTTGAGCTGGTGATCCTCCTGCCTCAGCCTCCCAAGTAGCTGGGATTACAGGCATGTGCCACTACTCCCAGACATTTTTAAAAGTCAGTGCAATAGAATACCTCTAATCTAAAAGAGAAATAGAGGCAAAAATAATTATAATGAAGTATCATGTACTATAATACGTAACTGCTTGGACATGGCCACATAGAAGACAGAAGGATGCCATCAGATGCTGGCACCTTTACATAGAATCATCAAGAATTAGCCACCACAAACACCCATGAGCTACAGGTGTGTTGTGTAGGTGACTCAGACACCAGGAAAAGTGTTTCTGGGGGGTTGATTTGATTTTCCAAAACGATGAACCTGTCTTAGTAAAGTTCCAAAGAACATAGAGCATGGTGTCCACTCAATTTATATACTAACAGCATTCCTGGACAGGTCAGCATACATTAAAACCATGCAAAAAGGGCTGAGGGTATAGCTTAGCCTCTGAGCAGGTGGACCATTTGCCTAGCATGCAGAAGGCTCTGGGTTCAATCCCCAGTTACACACACACACACACACACACACACACACAAAGCCCAAATACCTCATCTTTATTTCAAAAAGAGAATTAGGTTTTGGTAATGAATTACAAATGAACTTTTCACTTCTGTGTTGTCCAGTGGAACATTGTCAAGTCACATAGGAGTTTTTTGGTGGGCTGTGTAGGATTCGCACAATATCAGGCATTCCAGGTCCCCACCTCTGAGTACCTGCAACATTCCCCAGCTACCATGGTGCTGTCTGTGCTGACCACCCTTCCCTTATACTGGTCTGAAGAAGGGCAGACGGGCATAGAACTAGGCCCTTCTGTGTAAAGGGATGACACATGTGGACTGGGGATGTAACCTAGTGGTAGAACACTTGCCTTGCATGTGCAAAGCCCTGGGTTCAGTCTACAGTGCTGCAAAAATAAATAATTAAATTAAATCGAAAAATAAAGTGCATGTTTGTCCTGCCTGCCCTGGGACTGTGGCTCACTGTGCTCTCCTCTCCCAACCTCAAGACAGCCCAGGGCCTCTGTGTGTACCCCACAGTGTGCATCCCCTCCACGACCCCTCCCCCAGTATGATTTCTTCTTAGCACTTAACATCCTTAGATCTCTCATAACTTGAAAGAGAAAGAGGAAGAGAAGGGGAGAGGGGAGGTGGGGAGAGAAGAGCAAGGGGATAGGGAAGAGAAAGAAAAAGAGGTAAGAGAAGAAGAGGGAGGATATCTCCTCATGTCTAGTCCTCCTCCAGCAGCTTCTCTCCTCCTCTTACCAGCTGGTCTCTCGAGGTCACTGCCTCAGTTCCTCCTTTTGCAGCCTCTCCTTCTTAAACGTTCACTGAGACCTTGTGCGGCTGTCTTTCCAGTCCCTGTGCAACTTACTTTTGCAGTTGGCCATAGCCTCTGCTACTCTCCTGCCTCCACTTCCCTGGTGTCCCAGGGCCCTTTAGTGGGTGTCCTTCCTCAGCCGCCTTCTTGGCGCCTTGTCCTCCACCGGCCCTGTATGTCACCTCATATGTCTTCTCCCCTGCAGGCTGCTCCTCCGCAGCTCCATCTGGGTTCCCCACCCATCTCCAGCCTCCAGCTGGCCACTCTGTGTGTCCTGTTGGCATCTCAAACATAAAACATCTGACATGCGGCTCAGCCTAGATTCCCAGACTGGTGCCTCTTCTTGCATCCACTTAGGGAATGACACTGCCACTGCCAGGTCAGAAGTCTGGGTATCATGCCCAACACCTCCCCTTAGCTCCTCCTCCCATAAATCACTCACGGAATCCTTTCCGTTCTGCTTTCTTACCAGCACTGCACTAATTGTGTTGTTTCTTCATAGTCATCACTAATTTTTCTTGGCTGCTTACTCTTGTCAGCATTTAAGATTGCAACCCCTAATTTACTATTCAGGTTGGATTAAGACCTTTAGAGGCCCTGGGTGCTGATGTCATTAGGATCTCACAAGTTACTCAAAAGAAATTAAAGCAATTCTAAATTATGATATAAAAACTGTTTTTAGAAACAACAAGATTTATGTGTGTGCTAAAGCCTCAGTAGCTTCTTTTTATTTTCTTTTTTTCTCCCTGCATGGTGCTGTGTATTAAACCCAGGGCCTCCCTTGTGCTAGGAGCCACACACACCGCCCCTTCCTTTCTTTCTTTTGAGACAGGGTCTTGCTATGTTGTCCAGGTTGGCCTAGAACTCCTAGACCCAAGTGATCCTCCTGTCTCAGCCTCCTGGGTACCTGGGACTAAGGTACAGAGAGCACCCCCAAGTCTGGCTCGAATTCTCAAGATTTTATCTGTGATTTTTTTTCTTTCTCCTCCCCTCCCCCCTCTCCCCCCCCCCCTTTTTTTTGCAGTTTTGGGATCAAGCCCAGGGCTTCCTGCTTGTTAGGTTAGTGCTCTACCAGTGAGCTACATCCCCAGCTCCCCAAGATTTTATATTTCCAGTGTTTTCAAAACAATCATCCCACTGGGCTTCATGGCACACACTTGTAATCCCCAGCAACTTGGGAGTCTGAGGTGGGAGGATCACAAGTTCAAGGTTAGTCTGGCAGCTTAGGGGACCCTGACTCAAAGTTTAAAAAAAATTAAAAAGGGAGAGTTCCCTGATTTCAATCCCCAGTACCCAAAACACCAGATAAATGAAATAAAAATATAAAAGCAGCTGGACCCATTTCTGTGCTCGGCACTCATATGCCAAACTACTTAGCATCCAGTGGTCTGTACATAATAGATGGCGTATAAAGGATTTTGAACTAATAAATAAATGAACTTGTACAATAGATGGTTTCCTCAATTCCCTTTAGCCCTCAGTGAGTCTCTTTAAAGACTTTTTCAGCTGTCTGTCTGCAAAGTGGCCACATACAGCTGGGAGACTGAGCCTGAGGAGGGAGGGGGACAAGTGCTTGTGTCTGGGATGGGGGTTATTTGGAATTAGGTGGTAGGAATGGTGGTGGGGAGTTGGAAATAGGGCATCTGCCCCAGAAAGCCTGTGTGAGATCTCAGAAGGGAGGATCCTGAAGGCCTAAGGCAGTGTGAACAGGACTAGCAATGAAACTTTTTGAAATGCAATACCTTATAAAACCCAGAAGCTGTGGTTTAACAAGTAGAGCCTGACTCATTAATATGGGCTTGCAGACAAAACAGCTTCAAAAGACATCCTCTACATGTAGCAGTAGACCCCAAAGTTTTAACCCTGTCTTCTGGCAGTAAGATGGAGGCCTCCTGGGAGATTGGGAAAGGGAAGGACTAAAACGACAGAGAAGCAAGAAAAGGGAAGGCCAAATTAGGAGAGAAAATGTGAAAAAGGTAGGAATCCCAGAACTGGAATTTTTGTGCCCAAGAAAACATCTGATGACCATCATTGTTCTCCTTGGATTTGCCCTTTATGTCTGTTCCGGTGCCATCCCAGTCACCCACTTAGAATTCCCAGGTATTTCTGGCCAGGCCACGGAGTGGGAATTCAAAGCTCTCTGAGACCAGGAGGTCTATTTTGAGGGATACTGTCCAAGTGGAAGAGCATGGCTATGTCAGCCAAGCCCTGTTGAGTCACCTCATCTCCATGATTATTTTCCTCTTCCCACTCCCACCAGAAACAGAAACCCATTTGTCATTCATGTAAGAATGTTATTGCAAAAGCCACTCAGCTTTATTGGGAACAGTGGGGTATAAAAAGTCTAGTGCCCTCTCGGTGTCCTTAGACTGCCTGTGATAAAGCTGCAAGACAAGACTTGGACTCGTTGAAAGGTAAGGGACATAGAAGTTGTCAATATTGTGACCCCAAAGCACAGCTTGACCTGAGCTATCCCACGATCCTGGAGAATTAGGTGCCTTTAGGAGCTTGGAAAGAGGGATTATGGTGGGTTAAGAAGGTTGCAGGGGCCTTTTGCTAAGGAGGGCAATTTTTTTTTTTTCCTGTTTGGGAGGATAATCTTTGAGTGAGCACTGGAGGACAGGCAAATGTGGACAATTATACAGGAGGGACCAGGACATTCCAAATGGAGGGAATTCTGTGAGCAGAGACCCAGAGGCAGGAGCATGTGTTTAGGGGCCAGTGAGTTACAGACCAGCCTTGGTAGGGCCAAGGGCTGGTGCCAGGGGCAGCATCCACTTCCTTTTTCTTTGCAAAGTAGTTCACTTAACAAAATCTTATTGGGCATCTGTCTTGTGCTAGGTATTTAAAAAAATAACTTGCTTCTGTGCTTGGCCTCCAGTTAAAAGGGAAATAAAAACTTTCCTAATTCTGAAAGTAATGCATATTCAGTATAGGGAGTTTACTTCCTTCATTTCTAAGACATTGAACTTTTCTTGGTTTTGTGGATTCCGTAGCTTCTCTTGTTCCCCAAAGGATACTAATAATACTTCTTAAAGCATCCCATTCTGTTGGCTCTTCTGGGTTTTTTCTAGCTAGAACTTTTTATCTTATTAAATTTGGTGCTTCTTTTACAGCCTCAGTTTTTGTCCCGTTTTGAGCAAATTCTGTATGCTCTGCTCCTGGTTTTCTGGTCACTTCTCTGTGAAAATGTTGATTCTGTGCACTACAGCCAGCCCCCACTGGCTGTGGATAGGAGGCTGGACGTGCCTGCTGGGCAGTGGCAGGGGCTGGCCTAAGTCTCCCTTTGCCTCTCTACCCCAGTGTCCAGGGCACAGCATGGAGGAGCGGTGATGGAGGGAATGACTGACCAGGCTGCTGCAAATCCAGTCATCCCATCTCAGGGCCCCTCCTGTGCCCTGATCTGCTGCCTTGAAACGTAGAGTCCCGGGGGCTGCTCCTCTGGCAAGCATAGAATCCACAGCCATGGTGCTTGGGTTCAAATCCTAGCCTTATTAGTGCCGAAACCTTGAGGAAGCCCGGTAACTACTTTAGGTCTTCTTTATAAGGTGGGGATAATAATAGTCTCGATCTCAAACAATTCTTGTTAGATTTAAATGAGATATTATAGGGCAAGTTCTTAGAACAATGTCTGTCACATACAGGCACAATATGAGTGTCAACTGTTATTTCATGTTTTTATTTTGGGGGAGATGGTTTCTCCACCAATTTACTCCTACCTGCTTTCTCTTTTCAGGGAGCCCAAGTCATTCCTTCTTTTTTCTTTTTTTAATATTCTTTTGGTTGTAGATGGATATGATGCTTTTTTTTGTTTTTTTTTAATGTGGTGCTGAGGATGGCCCCCAGTGCCTCACATATGCTGGGCAAGCGCTCTGCCACTGAGCCACAACCCCAGTCCCCAGTAATTCCTTATTGTTTTCTGTTGTTGTATTGGATTTATTCTCCCTAGGACATGTCCTTTATGTCATTTACAGGGTCTTGAGGGAGGCAGGTGTACTCTTGGCCTGCCCCCTGAGGGCCTTGCATTTCTCTCAGGTTTTCTTTCTCGTGTCTCAGGTGTTATTAGTATCTGTGGTGGATACCCGGTGTATCCTTGTCACACGCAAGCACTCACCGCCTGCCCAGGCCTGCCTCAGGCTGGATCTAGGCCGTCCTAGTCCTAATGAATGTAATGGGTCCTGTTTCCTTTGTCAAAAGGAATGTTAATTATTTTCAACAGTCTAATTACGAGGCTAATGAGAGACTGACTGAGATAACATTCCCTTTAATTACTCTTGCCTAACTGCTGTTTGGAGCCATCCTTGAGCCTGTTGCAAGGCGGGGTGCTCTGTCAGTGGAAGGAGCTGTCCAGCAAGAGGCTGAGTGGAGCCAGGGTTGCTGGGCTTGAGGCTCAGGGCGGAAGTGCCAGGTGTGGCTGGCGTTGGCGCTCAGCCAAGTGCGGGCCAACCTTTGTCATGGGCCATTAGTTGAAGGAAAGGGGCAGTCCAGGCCCAGTCAGGTAGAGAGCAAACACTGCCCCACGTCAGCTGTCATTCCTCAGTCTTCCCTGCGGTCCACCCACCAAACACCTCCCTGAGGGGCCAGGCTCCCTCACCCTTGAGAACCTGCACCCTCCCCCTCCCCCACAACCAGTTTGGCAAATGGATACTCTATGTCAAGTACTACCCAGGCCATGACCATGCAAAGATAGGGAGCCAATGGTCTAGATAGCTTTCTAAAATAAATTTTGGATCATACCCCTCCTCCTCTCCCTGGGAGAAATGCCACATGTCTGTGTTGTGACCCCTACCACCTTCCCAGACTGCGCTCTGCTGTGACCTTCCTGTGGTGTCTTTGAAGAACTAGGCCTGGATGAGCAGACCCTGGAGGGCCTCTCCTGAACCCATGGAAGGACTTGAGTAGGCTATAAGGGGCAGCTCATAGGAGGTTGTCTTCCACGAGAAACCAGGCGCGGTGGCACATGCTTGTAATCCCAGCAGATTGGGAGGCTGAGGCAGAAGGATCACCACCCTCTGCAAAAATGAGGTGCTAAGCAATTCAGTAAGATTCTGTCTCTAAATAAAATGTAAAATAGGGCTGAGGATGTGGCTCAATGTTGAGTGCCCCTGAGTTCAATCCCTGGTAACCCCACCACCACCCCCCAAAAAAGAAATTACTATGAACTGAAGATGGCCCATTGCTTTAGGCCAACCAGATCCTGCTAGTTCCTCTCTCCGTCCCCCCATCCCTCATAAATGGCATATGGGGTAAAAGCCCTGGGAAGACCTTGGCCCTCCCATTTTCTAGCTTTGAACTTAGGTAAGTCCTTTCATTGAGTTTCGCTTGCTTTTGAGCCAGCTGGCGCTCATGCCTGTCCTGGGCTTGAGGAGGGACTGATGAGATGGCCTGTTGGAAGCCACCTGGCACAAAGAAGGTGACCACTAAGTGTTGTGGAGTTTTTAAACCCTCCAAGCAGCACCCCCTAGTCTGACCTATAACCAGAGACCCGGGAGCTGGCCTCATTCACCAGGAGCCAGGGCCCTCTTCTAGCCTTTTGGAGACAAGTCACTATTCAGAGAGTAGGTAGTGATTTTTATGAACAAAGAGTAACCCTCCCCTCCAGCTCACAACAGCAACCTAGGTTACCTAGACCTGTGCCTGTGGGAGGGAGAGAAGGCAGGTGCGTCTTCAGGAGCGGTTTCTCAAGCACAAGGGAATAGAGCTCAACTTCAGGTTTATGTCTTTGGTGATCTTCTGGTCACCCTTATCGAATTCAAGAGCAGCCGTGTCCAGTAGAGTTTTCTGTGATGATGGAAGGCTTCATCTCTGCCCCGTCCAATGCGGTAGACACTGGCCACGTGCAGCTGCTGACTACTTGAAAGGTGGCTAGTGCAAGTGAGGAATTGAGTTTTTTATTTTATTCACTTTTACTAAATTAACATTTAAATTTAGGGAGCCACAAGTGACTGGTAGCTATCCAATTGAGTAGTCCAGTTCTGGAGGTTCTTAAAAAAACAAACAAACAAAAAAATCGATTTGCGCATTACCTGTTCTTGGATTGTGCCTAGTCTTGGGTCTTCATAAGTCCTGTTCTCAGGAGATAGTCCAGGTGTGCTGGTTCGCTGGTAAAGGTCAGGTGAGTCATCCTGTCTACCAAAGAAGAAATGGCCCAGTCTGAACAGCAACCAGAAGGGAGAGTTGGAGTCCCTGAGGCAACAGTTCGGGTTGATCCACCTTGCTTGGAATCTCACCGTACTTATTCTGAGTTCCTCCCTTCCTGTCCCCAAGGGAAAGAGCCACTGGTTTTTATAGCAGCAGAGGTGGACAGGTGGTGTTCAAATATGTGATCCTTGTGCCAACCAGATGTGTTCCAGATGGGGGAAATCACCTGCTTTAGGATGCTCTTGATTACAAGGGGCTCATTGGGCAAATGCTGTGCCACTGAGCTATGTGGCTTTACTATGGTTCGTATTATCTCTCACCTACTTTTGGGTCTTTTCACTTATTGGTCCCTTTACCCACTTTCCCCAAAACTCCTTGCATGGCTTCTTGTTAGTGGGATCAAATGTCCATGCTGCTTATCCTGAAAAGTGACCAAAATTCAGGCAACAGATGTTGGTGGATAGGAATTAGGTTTATTCAAAGCCAGCCCTGAGGAAGACAGAGGCTCTAGCTCCTCAGAATGCCATAAGTTTTTATGGGGAGGGAATGAAGGCGGTGAGGCTGCCATCTGGGTGGGTCTTTGTCAGTTAGGTTGTGTATGTTTATGCAGTGACTTTTACTTTCTGCACTGGTTACTAAGGAAGGAAGGGTGTTACAAAGGTCATCTGGGGCTTAGCATTATAGGTAGCACACACCTGTAATTCTAGGCACTTGGGAGGCTGAGGCAGGAGGATTGCAAGTTCAAGTCCAGCATGGGCAATTTAGCAAGACCCTATCTCAAAATAAAAAGTAAAAAGGACTGGGAATATAGCTCAGTGGTAGTGCACTCCCGAGTTCAATCCCTAGTACTGCAGAAACAGAACCCAAGGCCATCTGGGTTCTATGAATCTAAAGAAAGACTTAGCAGATAACATCCAGGTGGAGCTTCTCTTCACCCGAAGATCAGAGAGGGATGGAAGGGCAGAAGGGAGTGAGAGAGAAAAACAATCTCAAGGGAGCCCCTGTTGCATCCTCATCGTTCTGATTTGGGCCTGAATGCTACTTCCTTCCAGAAGTTTAAGACTGCGTTCCGAGTCCAGTTTCTTTCTCCAGTTTCTTTCTCCCCCCTCCAGGCACTTTTTCTTTATGCCATAATATCAGATATTCTAACACGTGTGAGAGTGCTTATTTGTTGTCTGTCTCCCACTGGCCCTTGAGATCCAGGGGTAAAAAGCTTTGTGTTATTCACACCTAGTACAGGGCCTGGCCTTTCCTAAGTACTGCCAGAATACAACAGCTTGAGTAAACAGGACCTCTTGGACTAGACTCCCTGGTTGTTTGGAAATCCCTGGGGTGGCTTGGCTGTGGAAGTCGGTGAGAAGCAGAGCACTGGTGTAACACTCCGCCCAGCCTTGTCCTCCACAAGACCCTCTGGACTTCTTTCTGCCTGCACTGAAGTCAACCAAAGGCAGGCAGAAGTACACCTTCATGTTGCAGCTGAAGGCACAGTGTGGTGGGTTACCTGGGGTACATTACCTAAGAATGTGGGCAGTCATGGGGGAAACTTAGATAAATCCCTGGTCACTTTGGGGTGAGGCCACCATCTTCTGGCTGACAGGAGGCTTGTGGTCTCATGTGATGAGGATTCCAGGGCTCCTGGTTGCTGTCTGATGGGATCTGCAGAGAGGATTATTGATGAAGGGGAGGTGAGGCAGTTCCTTACAGTAACACATGCCTCACTCTGGGACAGTGGCCAGGCAGCTAATTAGAGAGCCCAGCAGCTGTCCAGCCTTTTCAGGCAACATGCAGCAGCTACCCAGTGCCAGGGAGTGGGATGGCTGGGAAGGGAAAGAGGCGGAGGTCCAGGGACCACCCTCCCCGGGGCAGGTATTGAGCAATCAGATCCATCAGTTGTACTCAGAGGGATATGGGAAGGGACATGTAGGGTACAGGAGCTGGATGGGAAGGAAAAGGCAGGAGAAGAGGGTGGCAGGACAAGGTGGCCTCTGAGTGAAACAGAAGATAGGGCAAGATGTCAGGCAGCCAGGGAAATCAGGCCCACGCCCGGAGGGAGGCTGCTGTGTGGAAGACAAGGTCAAGTGCAGCTGGGGGAGCTGCTGCCATCCCCACCCACTTTCCTGTGCTCCCTCCTTGCTTCCCAGGGAGATCTGGATGGACAAGGCCTTCCCCTGGGGGGAAGCTACTCGTGGTCACTCCTTGGTTTGGGAAGTTGCCAAATCCACTAGTGCTTAGGGTTGGTCTTGCCATAGGATAAGTAAAAGCAATTGCTTTGGGTCCTGTGGGAAAAACTGGGAGACTCCCTAAAGGGTCTTTGGGGCTCATTTTATTTTGTGGGCACCTGGGTACAGGGAAGTGTATATAATATGAAATATATTCATTATTTTTCTGATCCCTACAGAACCCTAAAACCTTTGGAATCTCCTGAGTGATAGGAAAGTCTTTTGTTATTTATAGGAGCCCCTTTAACAACACCTGGTGGTGCAGGAGGATAGCAGATTGAGGACCAGTCTCAGCAACTTAGTGAGACCCTGTCTCAAAAACAAACAAACAAACAAACAAACAAAGCACCACCACCAAGGACAACAACAAAAGGCTAGAAAGGTAGCTCAAGGGCAAAGTGCCACTGGAGCTTATGCTGATAAGATACTTGGGGTGGGGTCTCCTAACTGGCCTCTGGATTTGAGAGCCAATCACCAAAAACCAAAAGATCAGAAGATTAAAGGATTGGAACTTTTAGTCCCATCCACCAACTTCCAGGAAAGGTGGGGGGATCGGGAGGGCTGGAGATGAAGCTCTATAAAAACTCTTGAACAAAGTTTAACGAGCTCCTCGGTTGCTGAACACGGAAGTTACTAGCGGGGTGAACTGTACCTTGCTTCTTCACCTGACTGTCCTGCTTAAGGTATGTGTTTCCATGAGTTCTGTGAGCCATGCTGGCAAATTAATCGGACCCAAGCAGGAGTCATGGGAACCCTAGTTTGTAGCCAGTTGTATTTATGACAAGTCGGGCGTGGTGGCTCACACCACTTGGGGGGCTGAGGCAGGAAGATCACAAGTTCGAGGCCAAACCTCAAGAACTTAGCAAGACCCTGTATCAAGATAAAAAAATAAAAAGGGCTGGGGATGTGGCTCAGTGGTAAAGCCCTCTTGGATTCCATCCCTACTACCAAAAAAGAAAAGTATAAATGACAAACTAAGTTTGGTTGGCATCTGAAATGGGGGCAGTCTTGTGGGACCGAGCCCTCAAAAGTGGGGCCTAGTATTATCTTGGGTTAGATAGTGTCAGAGTTAAAATGAATGGTAGGATAAGTACTGCTGTCCCCTGGAGAACTGTGTGGTGGTGGGGGAGGGGACAGGGCAGACATCCAGTCACAGGTATTCTGTGTCAAGTGTGAGTATACTTTATTTTTCCCTTTACTGGGAGATTTGGCGGTGGGGGTGGGGGGTGTTAAGGAAGAGGAGGGTGGGAAAGAAAAGAGGATGGCATTTGCTACACACTTTCCTGCTGTAGTCTTAGGTTCCAGGCCATGGAGGTAGGAGGGGCCAAAGGATTTGGGTTCCGGTCAAAGAAGCAGAGACTCAATCCTGCAAGCCCAGCTTACCCTAAATAGTTACAGAGGAGAGAAAACGATGCAGAGGGAATTTCCTGCCAGCAGCTGCTGGTTAAACCTCTTTGGGAAATGAATCCTCATGCGTGAAAACTGGCTGTGCCTTTTGAAAGTTGTAGCAATAACAGAGTAGGCATTGTTATTCTCTGGCCTGGCCCCCTGCCCATGTAGGAGCCTGCAGTGTCTCTCAGGATGCCTGCTTTGTAGACCCAATCTTATGGTGCACAGCGGGAGTGAACCTTTCTATGATAGCACCCTAGGAATCAGAGATAAACACCAGACCTTGCTAGGCTTGGTTAATAACACTGGATGACTCCATCACCCAACAATCTAGCTGGACCCTCCTCCATCTTGTCTATCTATCCAGCAGAAGTTCCGTAGTCTCTAGGAATCCGTCATCTGGTAAGGCATACAGTCACATACGAAATAATTTTCAGATGGAACACATGCCAAAGGAAGCATGGTCAAAGTCCAGGGGGAGCATCCGGTGATGGGATGAGCCCCAGGTTGTGGGACGGCTTCACAGGAGAGTGAGGTGCAAACAGGGTCTGGAAGGAGCAGGAGTGGGTGGGCTGCTGAAGAGGCAGAAGATGACAGGGCTTGACACCACATGTGGTTCCTGCTGCTTCAAGTTCTCAGGAGCACCTCAGGCATTTGATGGAGAAGCTGGATAGAAAAAGTCAGCTGAATGTAAAGTAAGAGACTGTCAGACTGGGCGTAGTGGTGCACATCTGTAATGCCAGCGGCTCGGGAGGCTGAGGCAGGAGGATCTCAAGTTCAAAGCCAGCCTCAGCAAAAGTGAGGTGCTAAACAACTCAGTCAGACCCTGTCTCTCAATAAAATACAAAATAGAGCTGGGGATGTGGCTCAGTGGTTGGGTGCCCCTGAGTTCAATCCCTGGTACCAAAAAAAAAAAAAAAAAAAAAAAGACTCTCAGGATGGACTGAGTGATCACATTGAATGAAAGGCCTGTGCACTATATTACATTAGACAAAATATGGCCTCTTCAGAAATGGTGCTGGGAAGCCTGGAAATCCATATCTAGCAAAATGAAATTAAACCCCTATCTCTCACCTTGCACAAAACTCAACTCAAAGTGGATCAAAGACTTAGGAACTAGAACAGAGACACTGTGCCTAATAGAAGAAAAAGTAGGCTCAAATCTTCAACATGTTGGTTTAGGAACTGACTTCCTTAAGAAGACTCCTAAAGTGCAAGAAATAAAAATCAAGAATCAATAAATGGGATGGAATCAAACCAAAAAGCTTCTTCTCAGCAAAGGAAACAATCAACAATTTGAAGAGAGAGCCTACAGAATGGGAGAAAATCTTTACCACAAGCACCTCAGATAGAATACTAATCTCTGGGATATATAAAGAACTCAAAATTTAACACACACACACACAAAAAAAAATCCAAATAATACAATCAAAAAGTGGGCAAAGGAACTGAACAGACACTTCACAGAAGAAGAAATTCAAATCTACACCAAGATTTCATTTCACTCCAGTGAGAATATAAGTTATCAAGAATACAAGCAACAATAAATGTTGGTGAGGATATGAGGAAAAGGCACACTCATACATTAATGATGAGACTGCAAATTGGTGCAACCACTATGGAAAGCAGATGGAGATTCCTAACAACACTTGGTATGGAACCCTCATTTAACCCAGCTATCCCATTTCTTGGTTTTAACCCAAAGGACTTAAAATCAGCATATTATAGTAATTCACCCACATCCATGTGTATAGCAGCTCAGTTCACAATAGCTGAACTATGGAACCAACCTAGGTGCCCTTTAACAGATGAATGGATAAAGAAAATGTGGTATATATACACAGTGGAATATTACTCAGCCTTAAAGAAGAATGAAGTTATGGTATTTGCCAGTAATGGATGGAGTTGGAGAATATCATGCTAAGCAAAATAAGCCCATCCCAAAGAACCAAAGGCTGAATGTTTTCTCTGATACGCAGATGCTAATTCACAATAAGGTGGGGTGGGCTAGGGAAAAATAAAAGTACTTTGGATTAGGCAAAGGGAGTGAAGGGGAGGAAGGATGGGGTAGGAAGGTTAATAGAATGAATCGGACATTATTACTCTGTGTGCACATATGACCAGGGTAATTTTACATCATGTACCATCAATCAGAACAAGAAGTTATACTCCATTTATGTATGATGTTTCAAATGCATTCTACTGTCATGTATAACTAATTAGAACAAATTTTAAAAAAGAAAAGATCTATGCAGACAGGTGCCTTAAGGATGAGGCTTGGGTAGGAAGCAGTTTGGAGGCATACTGTACAGGGAGAGGGGTGACTAGAGCATGGGAATTGGGGTTTGAATCAAATGTATGAGTTAGGACAAGTCTCAGTGTTTTCATCCCTAGAATGGGGGGGCCATTTCTGCCCTTCCTGTCCCACAGGAGTCCTGAGAGAATCACGAGAGGTGATATACTTCAAAAAGCCTAAGTTCTGCTTATGTGAGTTGCTGAAGGGCTCTTCACATATTTGTGTGCCCCAAAAACTTCCGGCTTTGTCCCCTACGGCCTGCTCTTGAGGGCCAGGGAGTGTCAGAGGGAGCTGGGACAGCTTGTGCTCTTGCAGGGACCCCTGCTACACTAGCATCTTGTCCACCCCCACTGGGGAACTGGCAGCAGGGGGGCTTCAGTCCAGGAAGCAGGAGGCTGGCTCCTGGAGGGACCTGCTCTGACCTTTGGGGCTTCATCTGCCAGGGCAGCACCTCAGCCAGCAACCAGCTTCCAGGGCTGACTGCAGCCCCAGCCAGGCTCTGCTGGCAGGATGTGGTCTTTGGTTTCTGTTTCTCTTTTGACTTGTGGTTTACTGTGGGCTGCTTAGGGCTCAGGGAAAGGGAAGTTGCCCATGGGTGATTGGACACCCCAGGTGGTGGGCCATGGCATTGCTGGTAGGAGGGCGTATCTGACACGCCCCATTAAGGCCCTTTCCTGGAGGTGGTAGGTATGTGCCTGGGTGACCTCTGCCCACCATCAGGCAGGCTGGGAGAGGGGAGGGGGCTGGACAGGTGGGGGAGGGCTGGAGGTTCTTGTTCCTGGAGGACCTGGGGAGGGACAGGCAAGGCAGAGCACAGCAGCCCAAAGCATGTCACCTGTGACGCCTCGGCCTTTCACTTTCCTCCAGTGCAGTGGCCCTGGGGGAGACCCAGTGGGGGCCCCCACAAAGCACACTTACAGGGGGTGTTTAAGTTTCCCAACCTGCCCTTGCCCTTACACTTCTCAGATCCCTTGCTGCCTTCTAAGTTGTCAGCTTAAGGGACAAAGGGAGAGGATTTGCTGCTCTCAGAGCCAGGGGGAGGGGAAGGGAGCCTGGGTGTCAGTACAGGCTGGCACCTCTGTGGTCCACCCTGCTTGGGTGGTCAAAACATGGGGACACGTGAGAAGGGCCACATACTGTTCTCAGCTTCTCTTGGCAGCCACCCTGCTGGGCCAAGGTCCTGTGCAGACAGTGCTATGTCAAGGGGATTTCCCAGGAAGCCTTAGCACCTTCACATTAGAACAAAGAATCTGGGCATCTGTCTGTCTTAGATGGTCAAGACTTGGAGATATTAATAAAAACATTTATGCAGCAAGAAACCTTACAAAGTAAGATTTATACTAGCTTGTAGCCAGTTGTCAGTGTTCATAGGAAGGGCCTCAACAATAATAATGAGATAAATATTGGAGAGGTGGGTTACAGTAAGAGGCTTAGCACACGTTTTGTTTGCCTGTTTTTCTGTGTTGTTGTATTTGATCCCTAAAACGCTAAAACAAACGCCCTACCTTGTCTGCCTTCTGTGAGGTTCTCAACTGCCCTTGGTAACAGATGTCCCCACTGCAGGGTGAAGGTGACAGTGTAATTGGAAGCTGAGAATGGAGCTGGATTCTAAAATTATATCCCTTCTGAGATTTACAAGTGTGCACACATTCATTCACTCATGGCCCAAGAAGCCCTCAATTCTAATCCCACACGTGAATTACGCAGGAAAGGTCCCAGGCTCTCATGGCTGGATTAACCAGACCTGAGCACACAGGGCAGTAGAGGTGAGATGGTAGGTTCTAGGTTCCTGGTGACCTGGTACAGAGCCCTGAGCCTTGGATTTAACTCTTGGGCTGGCCTGGTGGCTCAGAGCTGGGGCAGATTAAGCTAATAAAGGCCTCCTCTTTTATTCCCAGGGACACAGGGAAGCTGCCCTCCTACCAGCCAAGGATCAGCTGAGCCCTGGGGCTGATGCCTGCCCACATTGCTGAGAATGGCACCGAGGCCCAGTCTGGCAACAAAACAAAGGTTAAGCCGGGACACTCCTGCACAGTGACCCTGATGCCTGTTATGAGCTACACACTCAAGGGTGTGATAAGTGAGTATGTTTTAGGTACCCAGGGGTCCTGCCCGACCCTGTCTGCCTGCCCAGCATCCCATCAGCATGGATCTGGGGGTTCTAGTTCTAAGCCTGCTTTCCATCCAAGGGGATGGAAAGCCCTGTCACAGGGCTACAGTTCTGGAATTGTAGGGGAGTGTTGAGCAATTTCAGGCCACGTCACTGTTGGAGTCATTTTATAGCCCCGTGGCCTCCCAAAACTGGGCCAGACCCAGATTGGTTGAAGTGAGTGAAGCAAGAAATCCAGCACCTGGAAGAGGGCATCTCCCTGCAGTCTTTCTTATCATTGGCTCCTGGAGACCCTGAGCGTCAGGTTTTACCTCCCTGCAGTAGGAGCTGTGCCTTAACTGGAATTCGGATTCTGTCTACACGCCGCGAATTCAAGTGGCGCCACCCACCCAGAAGGCCTTGGATAGAACATCCAGTGCCCTGGCAGGTGAGGGAATTTGTGGAGCTGACACTGTCATAAAAGTGACTCCCAGGGAGTCAGCAGGGGCAAGTCCTCTTGCTTTCAGCAGTATCTCTTCCTAGGTCCAGACAAGCCCCACAGAAGGTAGGAGAAGGTCCTTGACTGTGCAGCCTCAGCTGGACTTATCTCCAGTTTTCCTTGATGGTACTTTAAAAAATAACCATCGGCTGCCTTCCAGAGGTCTGTCTGACCTGAAGGCTGTTATGCTCTGTGCAGAACAGACGATCCAGTGGTGGGCTGGGGGACCAGCAGGAAGGGAGCCCCTTGTAAGGCAGGCAGGCAGAGCTGGAGCTTTGGCAGTCTTGATTGGATAAGCATTTAGGAGCTTGTGGGATGGTTCACGGGGGCCCAGCATCTTAGATTCCATGCAGGAGTTTGCAGAGAGAGGTAAAAGAATAACCAGGTATTTCTCAGCTGCAGGCAGGTCTGACTCTCCCAGTTGAAAATTTACAGCTCAGGGCCAGAATCTGTTTCCCATGCAGCTTGGGCTTGGAAAATCAGTTTGTGACTCATGGGCTTTTCAGGAAGGTGTTGATTTGTAGCTGCGGTAACGTGGGTGAACCTGGACTGGAAGAGGGAAAATGGGTGTGGGGAGACGGCCATGGAGGCCACTGGAAATGTAGTGACCCAGATGGTAGACCTGTTCTCCCCGTGAGACAGGCTCCCTGAGCAATCTACACTATGAGCCTTAAGGCTTTTGTACCCTTTGGTCTAGTGATTCCATTTCAGGAATTGTTCACTCTGAAATCTTTCATTAGCAAGTAGTCTCAAAGAAGAAAATGGCTAAATTCTTTTGTTAACAGGCATAAAAGATATTTCTGGAATGTCATCTGTAATAGCAGAAATGGGGCATAATTGTTTCTTTGCTGAACATCTTGGTTAAGTAAATTGTTTTTCTTTCCACTTGGTGGAATATTACATAGCCACTCTAATTATAAGCACATATGGCTACAAAACCACTTGGAAAACAATGTTGATACAATAAGTGAAAATGTCTGGTTATAGAATGAGTACATTATGGTAACTTGTAGAATACGCACATGGGGAACGATTGCAGTGGCACGTGATGATGGTTGGTTGGTTTCATTAGGAATGCTTTTCCTTTCTATGATGCATGGATCAGCCTCTTTTAAAACCATTCAATTTGGGTGACTGAAGAATATACCATTAATAGTGACCTTCTTTAAAATGTGGGCTTAGGAGAGGTTTTTGCTTGCTAAGTCACATGCTTGCTAGGTGAGTGTTTCACCACTGTGCTACATTCTGAGCCCCCTAATAATATATTTTTAAATACTAGAATTAAAATTTTCAGTGTGGGCCTGTTTGTGCTCATGCATCCATCCCCCATCCATCCCTCATAGGTCTTATTGCAGGATCTAGGCAATGATTACCCAGCAGTGAAAACAAAGCCCAGGGCCTCAAGGAGCTTTCATTCTAATTGGGGAGGAAAAGACCATAAATAAATAGTGAAAGTTCTATGAAGAAAATAAAACGGGATGATGTGAATGGCAGGGAAGCTATTTTGCTTCCTGAGCTGTGGATCCATTCCCTTAGCCTTCTTGCCCACCTCGCTCCCCCATGCCTCCCAGCTAGGATTTGCTGAGCATTTGAGCCTTCTGAAAAATCCTCTGTGTGGAATGTTTCTTTCTGACACTGGCTGCTGCTGCTCTGGGCAGATGGCTCCTCTGGGCCGCCTGTACACGGGCCGCTGCTCTTGGCTGGCATTTCCGTAGGAGAGCTGGGCCATCTGAGATGCTAGTAGCATCAGGGTGGGTCGGCAGTAAGGAACACTGCGTAATGTGTGCCTGGTGAGGGGTCTTTGAATGGTTCATGCCTTGAAGCCCTGAGGGATGGTCCTGTGAGGGTCAGCTTTGACCTTCAAGGATCTTTGTGTGTGTTCTGCCAGAACTTGCCTGAGGAAGGGACTGGGAGCCTTCAGTAGCTCTGACAACCAGTTCTGACCTTCACTGATTATCCATCTATCAATGTGCATCCTTCTGACTTCCTATTGATTCTCCAGATGCCATCCCAACTATCCAGAAGCTTGGAAAATGGTAGTGTCCTTAGAGTGCCTGGAGACGGCCTCTGAGGAAGAACAGTGTGCTGATTAGGGATGAAGACTCTGGAGCCAGCCTTGTGGATTTTGAATCCCAGAGTTGTTTTTATAGCCATTAGGTATAGGCCAATTAGCCTCTTGCTTCCTCACTTTCCCCATCTGTAAAACAGGCTGGAGGACTATCTGAGTCAATGCGTGAAAAGCGCTGAGAAGAGCATCTAGTTATTATTGTGACAGGAGGTGAGGAGAGGACCCCATCTAGGCCTGCAGTGTCCCTGATTTCAGGGGGTCATCCTGGGGGGATGCCCACAGCAAGAATGGTCGAGGTCAGGGGCATCTGAGCCCACCAGTGACCACGAGCGTTTCCTTCTGCTTGCTTTCCTTCTAGCCCTGAAGCAAGCCTGGGTTTTCCTCCTCTTACCCTGAGGACTGTAGGGAACGCTCAGGATGATCTCAGGCCTTACTTCAGACGGAGAGAACTGCCCTCTCCTCACTGACTCCACTGATCCTCGTGTGGAGTCCACCTGGGGACAGGATCCAGAGTCTCAGAAGCTTTGCCCTAGGGGCCTCCTACAAGGCCTATGTGTCTCCTCAGAGGATGGATTTAGGTTCCTGGGGACAGGGAATGAAGCTTGAGAAGCAAATAGGGTGAAAGAAATTCTGTCCAACCTGGCTGTGTGGGAGGAGAGGCTTGATTTTTCCAGCAAATTGCTTCTCTGGACAAAAATTCCCAGAGTCATTATGCTGTGGCACCTTAGTTTCCTGGAATTAGATGAGAGTTTTTGGCAAAACCAAGGGCAATCATTCCATCTGGCATTGCCTCCAGCCCATCTCAGTCTCCTATGGCAGTCTCTACCCTTTTCACCTGCTCTCTGAACCTGAGCCACCCTGTGGATGAGCTCAGCAGGCTCTGAGAGAGCAGCAGGTGAGACCCCTCATCTCACCTGGAAGCAAGTGTCTGTCCATGCACACACAGGTGGACAGGCCCTCTTTCACCCTTTCAGAGCATTTCAGAGCAGGACACTGAAAGCCTCCTCTCCCCTCCCCATCACCTGTTCCTGTGGACGGTAGTTGGCTGCTCTGGCCAATCACCTTGAGCCCTTTGCAGGAACACTGTGTTCCTAGGCCCTTCATCATCAAGCATGAGGGCTCTTGGAATCGAGTGTTAGTTCCCAAAACCCTACTTGTGAAACCATCCACTCCTCTCCAAATGCTTTTTTCATGCTTCTAGTCCTGACCATGCTTGTCCTCTTTACTCCACCCTGAATTTTCTTTCCTGGGCTGTCCTGACTTTGTGTCGCAGTCCTCGGGATGGTTGTGTTTGTCACCAGGGAAAAGAGGCCAACATTCGTGGAGCTGCTGGTTCTAGCCGCGGCAGGCTCTCCCAGGGCTCTGGTTCCAGGGCTGAGCAAGGAGGTATGGGAATGGGCCCAGGGGCAAAGGGGGCTGGGGGGGGCAGGGCAGGGAGTTGGGGCCTGTGGGGTCCAACAGAGGGTGGTGAGCTTGTCTTGGCTCCAAGGTTAGGCACAGGTCGTGTGATGATAAGGAGTGGGATTGGGTGTGGAGCTATGAACTTGAGCCCTGCCCTGCGCCTTATCTTATCATCTCCCACCACTCTGAACTGTATCCTCCCAGTGACACTGTCTCATCTTCATTTGTCTTCACTCCTATCTTCTGCCCCCAGCCAGGTCTTTCAGTTGCCCCCATCCGTCTTGTGTGGACCAGCTGTGTTCTCCTGACACAACCCCTCGGACAAGGTCTGACCTTGCCTAGGTATGCCTCCCCCTGCTCCCACCTACCCAAGTGCTTCCTGCTGCCCAGAAATAGAGTCCAGTCCTGGGCTCCCCCTGTTCTCACCTCCCAGCCTCTCTTCTGTTCAGAGCTTGCCCTCTTTCACCCCAGGTTCCTCTCTCCCTTTGATGGCTACCCCTTTCATCTTGCTTCTGCTTACAAGGTTTTGGGGTCCCATTCTTCCAGGTCACCTGGGATCCTCTGGTTTGTTCCTAGCTGGAAAACCATTCTTGGTCACCCCAGGAAGATGAGATCAGAGACAAGGAGAGCGCGGTTTAAAATCAGCACGAAGGTGGGGGGGGCTGGTAGGAGAGGAGATCCGGGAATGTCAGGAGTGAGAGCCCCTTTCCTACCCAGGATCCCGGGCTGCCCTTTCCTCCTGCTTCAGGGGGAACAGGGTTTGTGTGCAGATCAGGTGGGCAGGACTGAGTTAGGGCAGGAGGCCCAGGGGTCTCTGAATCATTGTTCCTGGGCCACCCACCTCAGGGCTATCAGCCTTTCTTGTGTTTCCCTAGAGCCTGAGTCTGTTCTCTGCTCACCTGGGGAGTGGGGGTTCAGGATAAAATGAGAATGTACCAGGAATGTTCACCCTTTTATTCTACCTTCTCTTCAAACCTAATCCTCAGAGAACTGGTTCTGATGCCCTTCCCTTTTAATTCAGCACCCCACCGCCACAGGTCGCTGGAAGCTCCCACTGACTGTCCTAAGCTCTACGTGGGAGTTTTTGCGCCCCGAGGTAGTGATGTATGTGGGATTATTGTTTTCACATGGTTTCTTAATTCATTGGCTTGGTGCTCTAGATAGGGGGAAAGATCTAACCTGCTTGGCAGGTGAGGGCTTGGGGCACAGAGATCCTGCCTCAGGTAGGAGATGGCTCTTAAAGCAGAAGGGCCTGTCCAGAAGCCTGTCTCTGTGCCAGAAGGGACAGCTACACTTTCTGGAGTGTTTGCTGTATTAAAGAAGTATGTGTGATTACCCTGTTTATTTATTTTTATTTTTAGCTCTACCACTGAGCTATATCCCCAGCCCTTTTTATTTTGTATTTTGAGACAGTGTCTTGCTAAATTGCCAAGGCTGGCCTTGAACTGGACAATCCTGCCTTAGCTTCCCCAGGGAGTACAGGCATGCACCACCATGTTCTGCCAAGTATTCCATATCTAGCAGCTCATTCATCTTCACCGTAGCCTGTGATCGTTACTCCATTATCCTCCTTTTATCTGTAAGGAAGCTGAGGTGTGGAACAATCAGGTAACTTGCCTTAGATACCTCAGGTGGTGAGTATCAGTCAGAACTCGGACCCAGGCCCTTGAGCTTAACCCCACACCACATTCAGGCCTGGGTCGTAGTTTGTTGTTGGGAAAGACTCAGGAGGGAAGAATCTGCATTAATTTTACTGACTTCAGAGATCCTGAGGTCCTTTTGTTTGGCAAATTTCTTGAACATCTTTTGTATACAAGATCCAAAGAATATTAACAAAGTTTTTATTTTTTTCCCCTTCAGTGCTAAGGATTAAATCCAGGGCTTGCACATGCTAGGCAAGCCCTGTATCGCTGAGCTACATCCCCAACCCCAGCAAGCATTTATAAGATAACATTTTATTTTTCCTTGCTTCTTAGGAAACTTTTTAAGAGCATACAGAAAAAAAAATACAAGGAAGAATCACATATGTTATTACCATCCAGAGATGATTTTTGCGGATTTGGGTGGGGGGAGTATTTACATGGATGTACACCTTTGCAAAATCAGTCATGTTAAATACTCAGTTTTGAATCCTGCCCTTTTCTTTTAATATTATAAGAAATGTTTCTCAAGTGGCTACTCAAGCTGGGCTTCAGATGAATCATGACAAAGCCTGGTGCTTCTGTAGCCACAGACAGGTGAGCAGAGAGGGCAGCAGACAACTCTGGGGTCTTGGGGAGGATTGTGGGTTCATGGGCCATGGCGGATGATGGCAGACGGGAAGAGCATCCCAGGGAACAAAAGCAGCAAGGTAGAAGATTCAGAGGACAGGCTCGAAGGCAGTGTTGGGTTGTGAAGGGCTTTGCTAGCCATCCTCAGGGTTGGTGATGTTGGTAGGTTTCAAGTGGGGAGAAACCTCAAGTGGCATTTGAGACAGATTGATTGCTCTTTCTATACACATCAGTCCTGTGATTTGAATTGGGAGGGGGCAAAGTGGGGAGACTTTCAGAGTTATCCAGGTGAGACATGAGGAAGGCTTGAACCAGAGTTAGCAGCAATGAGAAGAGAGGAATGAAGAGGAGACTGATTCCAAAGAGATGTAACAAGTAGAAAGGGCAGGAATTAGTGGCTTTGCCATAAGATCTGCCTTGACCAATGAGATAGCGGGATGTCTTAATCAGGCTTTAAAATTTGGATTATCTTTTTGTTGAGATTTTAAAAAGGATTTTAATATTAAAATTGTTTTGAATTGACACATAGTAATTGTACATATTTATGGGTTGCAGTGTGACATTTTTTTAGTTGTTGATGGACCTTTATTTTATTTGATTATTTATACGTGGTGCCTCACACAAGAGGCAAATGCTCTACTGCTGAGCTACAACTCCAGCCCCAGTGTGACATTTTAGTACATGTATACAATGTGTAATGATCAGGTCAGGGTAATTGGTATATCCATCACCTCAAATATTTATCATTTTTTGAGAACATTCAAAATCCTTTCTAATAGCTGTTTTGAAATGTATAATTACTTGTGGTCAACTACAGTTACCCTTCTGTGCTACAGAACATTAGAAATGATTCCTCCTATCCTGCTCTACCCTTATACCCATTAGTCATCCTCTCTCCCGCTATTCTTTTCCCCTCCTTGACCAGAGTCCTGATAATGTGTAGTTGGGCTTGCTTGCTCTTGTGCTGCTGTCCTTACCTAGAAGGGTATGCCCAGCCTAGTCTAGTTGGCCTCGCAGGAGGACGAAAGATTGGTGGAGGACAGCCACCCCCTAAACCTCCCAGCCAAGCATAGAACAGAGACCCAGATGACTCACAGCCTCATGATCAAGGCCAGCCAAGATCTGCCAACCCACAGAGCTGCAATAGTAAATGATAGGAGATTTAAGCTAGTTTGGGAATGATTGTTAGGTGGCCATTGCTAACCAATTAGAAAAAGTCCTTATTCTTGTGTCGAATGTGCAACTGGGTACCGGGTACCATGCCAGGGACTGGGATGGCAGTGCTGAACCCACAAATAACCTTACTCAGAAACTTGGGTTGGGGGTTGGTGGGGGGTGGGGGATGTGAAAGGGGAAGAGAGAGTGATTCAGGGCCTCTGGCTTCTAACTGGGTGCATGGTGATGTCATTAATCAGAATGGGGTTAGAGGAGGAAAATAGGTTTGATGGGGGGGAAAAGAATGAGTTTGATTTAGGAAAGGAGACATTTAGGTGGAGGTGTCCAGGAAAGAGCATGATATAGCCAGGTGCGGTGGTGCACTCCTGTAAACCCAACGACTTGGGAGGCTGAGCCAAGGAGGATCACAAGGTCAAGACCAACCTAAGCAATTTAGCAAGACCTTGTCTCAAAGTAAAAAATAAAAAGGGTTGGGGAGGTAGCTCAGTGGTAAAGTGCTCCTGGGCTCAATCTCCAGTACAAACACACACACATACACACACACACACAAAAATGCTAGGAAGAGCACAGTGCAATGCATAAGGGGAAGCAGGTATCATTGCAACATGGCCTGTGTTATCTGAAAGATGAGGCTGGCATTCCCAGACAGGTGGGAAAACTGCAGATATCATTTTGTTAACCTCTCAGTTCCCTGGCCCATCTTGGAAAAGGGTTGACACATGTTAAGCCAGGAATTCTTTGGAAGCTGGCAGAGTTTTTCCTACTCTTTTTTTTGTATCAGAGCCTTGAGCATGCTAGGTAAGCACTCTACCACTGAGCTACATCCCCAGCCCTTTTTACTTTATTTTGAGACAGAGTCTCACTATATTGCCCTGGCTCACCTTGAACTTATGATCCTCCTGCCTCTGTCTCCGGGATTGCTGGGATTAGAGGTGTGCACTCCCATGCCTGACCAGAGCTTCCCATTTTTGTTGTAATCCTGAACTCTCCCATATCCCCCTCTGCCTAAATAGGACATATCATTTAGAAAGTTCTGCTCAGGAGAGACCTGTGCCAATGATCGCAAAATGGGACTGAAAAACAGCCACTGCTCTCAAGGAGTTCACAGGCCAAATCACAAGGGCATGCACATCAAAAAGTAAAAAAGGTGGCATCTGGTAATGGGCCAAATCAGTGGTCCAGACACTCTCTGGTAGAAGAAGGGAAATCTGAGAGGCCTGTGGCCAGGCCAGGCTTCAGGGAAACAGGATGGGATGAGAGCCAGTCCCTGAAGGCTGCTGGGGTTTTAAAACAAAGGAGGGAGATGGAGAAGGAAAGGGGAGCACTCTCTCAATCCACTGGTTTCCCCTCAACATTGAAACCAAACTCCAAAATTCAATTTAATGTAGCAGTTAAAGACAAAATATGACCATAATGGGTATTACTTTAGGTGTCTTGTTAGGATGGCCATTATTGGGGAAATAAAAACAAACATTGGCCAGGATGTTGAGAAACTGGAACACTTGTGCACTGCTGCTGGCAATGTAAAATGTGAAGAATGGTGTGAAAGTTCTTCAAAAATTAACCATAGAATTACCATATGATGTAGGCATTCTAATTTTGGGTACAGACCTAAAAGAATTGGAAGCAGGGTCTTGTAGAGATGTCCAGACACCCATATTCATAGCGTTATTTATAGGAGTCAAAAGATGGAAGCAACCTCAGTGTCTATGGACAGAGGAGTGAACAAACAAAATGTGTTCCATATAGCTGATGGAATTTATTCAGCCTTAAAACGGAAGGAGATTGAGACACATGCTTCATTATATGGAAGACATTATGCTCAATGAAATAAGCCAGTCACAAAAGACCAAATACTGTCTGATTCCAGAGGAGGATATGGGAGAGTTCAGGATTACAACAAAAATAAGAAGGTGAGGTACCTCCAATTTATGGAGACCGAGCTGAGGGAAGAAGGAATGGGAAGTTAGTGTTTCATGGGGACAGAGTTTCTTTGGGATGATGAAAAGGTTCTGGAGGTAGATGGTGGGGATGGCTATACAATAGTGTGAATATGCTTAATGCCACTGACTTGTACACTGAAAAGTGGCTAAAATGGTAAGTGTTATAGATGTGTTATGAAGAGAGAGAAAGGTGATAGTTTTCTTAGATTTCAGAAGTGTGAGTGACATGGGGCTATTTGAGAAGTGAGAGAAGACATGGGATCCCAGTGGATGGACCTGGTGAGAAATGAGCTAGTAGCCTAGAAGTGGGAGTGGGTGGTGGGCCAGGACAGACAACACTTCAACTGATTACAATCAGTCAATCAGTCAATCAATCAATCAATCAAGTTTAAGTGTAGTAGATACCCCCGAGGAGTTGTGAAGAGTTGATCAGAGGAAGCCAGTGAGCTGGGTTGTTTTTTCCATTCATTTCTCATGCCCACTGCCTAAAGAAGAATAGGCAATACAGAAATGAACATGGAGTAAGGTCAAGAAGACAGCAGGTTCCCAGGGTGGTGGGGCCCGCCTGTAATCCCAGCCTAGGAGTCTGAGGCAGGCAGATCCCAGTTTGGAAGTCAGCCTTAGCAACTTAGTGAGGCTGTAGGCAACCTAGTGAGATTCTGTCTCAAAATAATAAAAAACATAGAGGGCTCCCCAGCTCAGTGATTAAGTTCCCTTGGGTTCAATCCCTGATACCAAAAAATGAAAGAAAAAGAAACTGACAGAAGACGGTAGGTAACCAAGGAGGAAGGGAGAAAGGCAGGGGCAGGTGTGATGAAATCCCCTCCAGCTTGATCACCCCAGAGGCGTGGGCTGGGCAGTGGGAAGACAGCAGCAGGGGCCTCCTCCTTCATGCATCTCCTCTGTGTCCCAGGAGCAGGCTCCAGGGGGCACCATGTCTGCGGAGCCGCTCACGGCGCTGTCCCGCTGGTACCTGTACGCCATCCACGGCTACTTCTGCGAGGTGATGTTCACGGCCGCCTGGGAGTTCGTGGTGAACTTTAACTGGAAGTTCCCGGGCGTCACGAGCGTGTGGGCCCTCTTCATCTACGGCACCTCCATCCTCATCGTGGAGCGCATGTACCTGCGCCTGCGGGGCCGCTGCCCGCTGCTGCTGCGCTGCCTCATCTACACGCTCTGGACCTACCTGTGGGAGTTCACCACGGGCTTCATCCTGCGCCAGTTCAACGCCTGCCCCTGGGACTACTCCCAGTTCGACTTTGACTTCATGGGCCTCATCACCCTGGAGTACGCCGTGCCCTGGTTCTGTGGGGCCCTCATCATGGAGCAGTTCATCATCCGAAACACCCTCCGCCTCCGCTTTGACAAGGATGCCGAGCCTGGGGAGCCCGGGGGGCCGCCAGCCCTGGCCAACGGCCACGTCAAGACTGACTGACTGTCGGGGAACAAGTGGGAGGGCTTGGGGGAGGTCTCTTATGGAACCCAAGGACAAAGAGACCAAGCTGTCAGGGTTACCCCTTCTGTTCAGCACAGCCCCCCCCCCCCCCGGAGCTGGGCCTTTTGCTCGTAGGGCACACACAGCCCCATACCCTCCAGGGTGGGATGGTGTTAGGAGGTGGGGTGTCTAGGCAACAGAAGGACATTGGTAAGGTACATGGATCTTGGCCCCAGTCCAGGGGCTGGTAGCAGGAGGCTTCTGGCTGGGCAACAGTTGGACTACATGGTTGGCTTTTTTGGAAGAAGCAGGATCTATCCTGGCTAAGGGTCATTGAGAATGGGGCAGCAGGTGGGAGGCAAGCTCTGAGGAGGCTTTGGGCTGCTGCTGCGGTCACCTTCCTCCCACTTGCCTGGATTTATTTGGGCTTTGGCTGGTTCCATTAGGCAATATTCAGGTGCTTGCTTGCAACCAATACCTCCCTGGGGGCCTGCTGAGCTGCAGCCTAAGAGAGACTGAGCAGCCAGGAGGCTGCTTGGCTACCATGCTAGTCTGCAAGGGCTGGGAAACCTTTCCCTGGCTCCTCTCCCCTCCCCCAGGGTCCTGCTCTGCTCCCTTGGCCTTCTGGGGGCCCCCCGTGGTGCTGGATTCCCACCAACCTTGGGCTTTGGGAGGTTTCAATCCCTGTGTGTTCGGTGGTGTTTCCCCTTTTCTTTCTTTCTCTTTTTTTTTAAAGCCTTTACCACTAGTACCCCTTTTATCCATGTCAGCCACCTGCCCCATTCCCAACTTCCTAACCAACACAGCAGTGGCCAGAGGTAGAACCCTGACATAGACTTTACCTGCCTTCTCTGGGTCCTGCAACCACTGCTCTCACTGGCCTGATGACTGGGGAGGCCCAGTCACCAGTTCTGCCTCCCTGGCTATTGTCTGATGAGCAGTGTCCCCCTCCCTGCAGGCGCCCTGCTGAAAATGAATTGTGACCCCCAGAATACAGTTGAGCCCAGAGGGGCCTTGTGTATCCACATTGGAACCTAGAGGCAAATTAGCTGAATGGGGAGTGGCGGAGGCTGAGCTCTATCCTGTTTGCTGTCACTGGCTTATGTTCTAGGTAGTCTAGCTTTCTGGGGGGCAGGTATCCAGTGTTGGAGACCCGTGGAGAATGAGGAAGGAAAAGAGGACTGTGGAAGGCTCTCTGGATCTTCTTTCATGGGTCAGGACTAGTTCTGGTTCTGCTGTGGCCCCAGCTCTGCAGCTAAACCTCAGGGCTGCCCCCGCCTCCAGCAAGGCTGACCCTTTGAACTTGCTCCTCACAGTGTTAACCCTGCCATGCTTGTGGGTATCGTCATCTTGATTCTCTCTCTTTCCCCCTGCAACAGGTCCATTGCTGGCAGTGGACGGGTGAAATCCTCACTCCAGGCCTCTCTGACTCTGTCTGCCTACACTCTGAGGAGAGGGGTCCATCAAAAAACAAACCATTCCATGGGACATGGTTTCATCTTGACCACTAGGACCGAAGTAGAAATTATCCTTCCCCTTCTTATAGACCATTAAAAAGTGGCTACCACCTGGGGAGAGAAATTCCTCTTGGTGGCTGTTCCCCTGGACTGTGCAGACAGCAGGGGTGTTCTGGGCTGGGAGATAGTCTGGTAGCCTTTGTCTGAGTTTGTCCCGTCCAGGGCAGGATGTAAGGTGTTTCCATGTCTGTTTCCTGTGCCGGCTCCTCAAATTGAGAACTGCATCCTGTGGGTGATGGTCCTATTATTGTGGCCCTAATTCTAGGATTTTGGGGGTTACAGGGAGTCAGACTTCCAGTGGGGGTGTATTGCTGTCCATATACAGATGGTTCCTTATTGCCGGACACTCATTTCCTTGGTCCCCCCAATTCTATGGTGTCTCATTCTCCTGCACCCTAAAGACCCTCCAGCCACCACCTTTACATTCCCCTTGTACAACTGAATTCAGTGGCCAGAGACCTCAGGGTCTCCCAGCACAAGCCCTCCTTACTTGTCAGCTAGAGTAAGCCCTTAGATGGCCTGTCAGGTCTCACCACTCTAGATGTTGCCTTGTGGGCATTCCCTGGTCCCATTTTCTCTCCTGGTCCTATAAATATCAAATGCAGGAGTTCCCAGAGTGAGCATGCATCCCTGGCACCATTCTGCATTGTGGGCCTAAGTGTCCCATTGCTCCTATGTCCTCTTATAGGGCACAGAGCCCCCAAGAAGAGAAGGCTACAACCCGCAGCCTGACCACAGAATCTGCAAAGTTCAGATCTCACCAGGAATAGTAGAAGAACTGTTGCTTTTTTGGGGGGCGGGTATCTTCAGGTGTCCAATCCTTTAGTGCTCAGGGCCTTAAAGTTTGGGTAATCCTAGCCCTGCCAGGCAGTGAGGGTGCTGGTGGGGAGTCTGCTTGCTCTTTAGGAACCTCTGGTGTCCTGGGCCATTCCAGACTATGGCACCATCTCTCAAGTTAGACTGCAGATGTGCTGCTTCTCACAGTTGAGCTGCTTTGAATGTCTGCTAGGTTTCCTGTGCTGTCCCTCCTCAGTGCCAGTGAGTCACAATGGCCTATGCTTATTCATAGCAATAATATTTAGGGGGTACCCATGAAGCCCTTTTGTCCTGGTCCCTCGCTCTGCATGGGTCTCCTGGTGAGGCAGCTGCTGAGTGGGTCAGCTCGTGTGACAGCCTGTGCTTAGGAAGCTCTTCACTGCAGAACACGTACCAGGGGAGGCAGGCTAGGGACAGGCCTAGTCCTTTAGCTCTGGCTAAGGCAGGGAGAATGCCTTCCCCCCTGAGGCCACCCAGACTCCGAAGAGCTGCAAAAAGGGGCTGTTGAAGTGGTTGAGACTGTCTTCCCATTGGGCAGCTCCTGAGAAAGACACATGACTGGTTTGTGTGCCCATTGCCTGCTGTGTCTCCGTTGGTCTTTGTCTTTTCCTTTTCATATCTAAAAACAAAATATACTGGTGTTTGTGTTCCAGAACTGGCTCTTGTCCCTTTCTTCTACAGAGGAGCTCCTTTCCCAGAGGTTACTGAAGGCCTGGCCCTGACACCACACTATCCTGAATCAGGAGGGCTGATGTGGGGGTGGGGGTAGGTGACACTCCCTGCTGGTCCTTTTCACTGGCTCTGCTCTGGCCCTCTCTAGTAACCTGATTTCACCCCTGTGCACCCTGCCTTTTGTGTAGCATGATTCTGGTCCTGTCTTTTGTCCCAGGCCATGAGGCAGATGAGGAATACTGAGAAATACACAGGTTGCTGCACTTGCCCATGAGATGAGCTTCTCTTGAATACACTGGCCATGACCTGGAATGTCCCATGGGTTGGAGGGCCTGAAGGAGGAAGCTGAGGGTATCCCCAAAGAGCTAAAAGACCATAGCTGCTTTGCATCTCATTGAAAGGAAACAGTTGTGCCCTCCTCCCTGACAACTCTGCTTTCCCTGAGAAGCACCTTTGTGGCCGGTGGCAAATCCTCCCCGAGGCAATATTTAGTTCTGGCCCCTCCCCCACCAGGCCCTTCCCCATTGACCTATGTCCAGGAAGAGGATGGAGGGTTCAGAAGCTGCTCAGTCCCTCTAACTAAACCCCAAAGGCCTGGACCCCTGCTATCTTGCACACTCATGTGGCCTCTTGCCAGGCTATAGAACACAACCATATGTGATATAAATCACCGAAAAGGCCCTCTGTCCCTTGCCCATTTAAAGTATTCACTGCTTTGAAAGCTTTTCCTCTTATAAAATGAGATTGCAGAAAGCCCCAGTAGTCACTTACATGTCAATATACACAAATCTGTAAGGTGATTTTCTTAGAGTAGGATTTTTTTTTTTGGTTTTTTTTTTTTTTTTATGATTTTTTTTTTTAATTTTTTATTGTTGGCTGTTCAAAACATTACATAGTACTTGATATATCATATTTCACAATTTGATTCAAGTGGGTTATGAGCTCCCATTTTTACCCCATATACAGATTGCAGAATCACATCAGTTACACATCCATTGATTTACATATTGCCATACTAGTGTCTGTTGTATTCTGCTGCCTTTCCTATCCTCTACTATCCCCCCTCCCCTCCCCTCCCCTCCCCTCTTCTCTCTCTGCCCCCTCTACTGACATTCGTTTGTCCCCCTTGTATTATTTTTCCCCTTCCCCTCCCTTCCTCTTGTATGTACTTTTGTATAACTCTGAGGGTCTCCTTCCATTTCCATGCATTTTCCCTTCTCTCTCCCTTTCCCTCCCACCTCTCATCCCTGTTAAAAGTTAATCTTCTTCTCCTGCTCTTCGTCCCTACTCTGTTCTTAGTTACTCTCCTTATATCAAAGAAGACATTTGGCATTTGTTTTTTAGGGATTGGCTAGCTTCACTTAGCATAATCTGCTCTAATGCCATCCATTTCCCTGTAAATTCTATGATTTTGTCATTTTTTAATGCAGAGTAATACTCCATTGTGTATAAATGCCACATTTTTTTTATCCATTCATCCATTGAAGGGCATCTAGGTTGGTTCCACAGTCTAGCTATTGTGAATTGTGCTGCTATGAACATCGATGTAGCAGTGTCCCTGTAGCATGCTCTATTTAGGTCTTTAGGGAATAGACCGAGAAGGGGAATAGCTGGGTCAAATGGTGGCTCCATTCCCAGCTTTCCAAGAAATCTTAGAGTAGGATTTTATAGAAAGACAAACACAATGGAACAGAGTTTACTTTATGGAGCTTCTGAAGAGGCAAGAGGCAGGGCCTGGACTGAGTGTGGACCCAGATGGCTTCTTTTTTTTTTTTTTTTTTTTTTTTGGTACCCGGGATGATTGGACTCAGGGGCACTTGACCACTAAGCCACATCCCCAGCCCTATGTTGTGTTTTATTTTGAGACAGGGTCTCATTGAGTTGCTTAGCATCTCACTTTTGCTGAGGCTGGCTTTGAACTTGAGATTCTCCTGCCTCAGCCTCCCGAGCCACTGGGATTACAGATGTGTGCCACTGGGATTACAGGCATGTGCCACTGTGTCCCACTCCAAATCTCTTCTTAACTAGCCAGGCTCAGTGAGTGCCTTCTTTTCTCAGTGTTTTTCTTCCTCCTCCATCCCTCCTTCACCCAGTCCCAAGGGACCTTCTAAAGACATTTCACTGACAGAAATGCCCCAGGAGAGAGCTAATGCCAAGGTTCTGTATATTCTGAAATCTGCCTGGTCTTTGCAAAAACCAAATGCTTAATAACTGTGAATAAGCCAGGAGTAATATTTCCCACCTGTGATCTCAGAAGTAAGGCAGGAGGACCACAAGTTTGAGGCCAGCCTCAGCAACTTAGAGAGACGCTGTCTCAAGATAAAATAAAAGGGGCTCGGGATGTAGCTCAGCTGTGGAGCACTCCTGGGTTCATTTCCCAGTATCTCCCAAAACAAAACAAACAGTGGAAAATGACCATAACCTTGACTTTTCCTCCTGGGTGGCTGTCTCAGAAAGGTGCATTGTCTATACTGCATCCTGGTGCAACCATGGAACTGGTGGACTGCCTTGGTGGGCAGGAAAACAGGTACAGGAAAGAGGAGCCACTGGCCAAAGGTGAGAGGAGCCAGGTCCTGTTTTAACTGTGGCTGTAGTTCCTTCCACTGCTAGCACTGTGACCACAGGTACTGTGACTAGGCACTGTGCTGAGTGGTCTATATGTATTCTCTCATTTCCAATAAAAAATCATTATGTCTATATATTACAGAGGAAGTCTGCTGGCAATCAGTTTGAAACCTTGGATTTATCTCATTTCTTTGCAAATCACCCTTTCCTTTGCTTGAGATGAGGTCTCATATGTTGCCTAAGTTGGCCTTGAACTTGGGATTCTCCTGCTTCAGCCTTTCAAGCAGCTGGACTATCAGCATGTGCCACCTGCACCCAGTTTTGCAAATCACTCTGGTTTCAATATAAACAGAAGACCTTTCAGGGAACCTTTGTGACCAGTCAGATGCCCTTAGTGCTTGATGAAATTCAGGATGCCTTTACAGTCCAACTCACATGCTATTTGCAAAGTTTAAATGATACGGATCCACCAGGTGGTAAAAGGCCCTGAGTGAGGATGAAGCTTCTTAGATAGAGATCGGGGTTTCTTTAGTTTCCCAAGGCTGTGGTAACAAATGACCACAAATCAAGTGGATTAAAACAAGAGAAATTTATTGTCTCATGCCTCCAGAAGCCAGAAGTCTGGACTCAAGGTGTCATCAGGGCCACATTCCCTGAAGAGGCTCCAAGGTCCTTTGCCTCTTCCAGCTTCTGGTGGCTGTTGGGGATGGTTGGCCCCTAGGCTTATGGCTTAGCATTCCAATTTCTGCCTCCACACTCACATGGCCTCTTCCTCTTCTCTTCTATCTGTTTTTCCCTCTTCTGTCTTTTATAAGGACACTTACTGCCTTAGTTAGCTTTTTGTTACTCTAATAAGTACCTGGGATAATCAATTTAAAGGGAGGGGGCTGGGGATGTAGCTCAGTGGTAGAGCACTTGCTTGGCCTGGCATGTGCAAAACCCTGGGTTCAATCCCCACTATGAAACAGACACACACCACACAGAGGAAAAGTTGATTTGGGCTAGCAGTTTTGCAGATTTCAGTCCATGGTCTCTTGGCCTGTTGTTTCTGGGCCTGTGGTGGGAGCTCATGGTGGAGGAAACTGCTCACCTCCTGGCAGTTAGGAAGCAAAGGAAGAGAACAGAAGAGGAGGGGCCAGGATCTCCACATCCCCTTTAAGGGCACGCCCCTCCATGACCCAACTTCCTTTCACTGGTCCTACCTCTTAAAGGTTCTACCCGCTTCCAACAGTGCCACAGGCCTAGGACCAAGCTTTCAACCTGTGGGCCTTTGGGGATATTCAGGATCCAAACCACAGCACCGACCGTTGGACTTAGGGCCCATCCAGGCCATCTCAGTGATCTCATTTTAAGATTCTTAACTTTTCCAAAATAATTCACAGGTTTAGGGAATTTGGGCATGGCTATCTATTGGTGAGGTGGTGGGGAGGGTCAACTCGTGATAGGAGTGAGGAGATTTCTGCCAAAGCTCCTGCTTCCTGCACCCTCTTTGGAATTCCATTAAGAGCAACAACTAGAAGTACACAGTGAGACCATCTGGGAGAGGATGTGGGATTTAGGTTAGGACAGAGCTCTACATCCCGAGAAGCATCTTTTACCTACTGTGGTTTTCTGTTTCAATGCAGATCTGACCATATCACCACCTTCTTCAAACTCTTTAAAGATTTCCCATTACCCATAGGCTCAAGCTCACCACCTTAGCAAGACTTACAAAACCCTTTGTGGTTTGCCTTAACTTCTCACCTCCTCCTCCTCAGCCCTCTGAAATCCAGGGAGACTGACTTGTTGTTCCTCCTCCAGCTCCAGCTCACTGCTCTGGGCCTCCAGCCCCTGTGTTCCCTCTTCCTGGAACACTATTATTCCTTCTCTTAGCCCAACTAGAGACTGATGAGCTCACATAGAGGCAGAAACGTTAGTCCTATTGACGGGGAGCCTTCTTGGGCCCAGCTCCGAGGTTACTTCAAGGCAACCTCAGGATGGGGGTTGTCTCCCTGGAAACTCTCATGAGATGGTCACCAGCAACCGTAGCTCAGCTGTCAAGGGAGCAGCCTTCAGTTGATGATGTTTAGTTTGAAACCTGGATGATGAGGAGGGTCAGCGTGTGGAGATGGGGGAAGAATATTTCATGCAGAGCCAACAGCTAGTCCCATGAACCTGAATAGTCTGAAGTACAGATGAAAGGCTGGGATGGCTGGAGTTGGTGAGAAAGGGGGTGAGGAGGAGCTTGGATGTGGGTGAGAGAAGCTCAGGCAGAAGTCAGAATCTGTAGAGCCGTGGAGGCCTGAGGCAGGGAGAGGACAGAGGGGAGGGGGGTCGTGAGCGCACAGTGGCCATTGGCTTTTTGCTGCTATGACCAATACCTGACGTAATCAGCTTAGAAAGAGAAATGTTCTATTTTAGTCCACAGTATTGGAGGTTTCAGTTCATGACATTGGCTCTGTTGCTTTGGGCCCATGGTCGCACAAGACATCGCGGTGGGAATGTGTGGCTCTGCCACTTATTATCTGATTGACATTTAACAAGACACTGAGCCCCTCTGGTACTTCATTCAGTAAATTTGGTTCAAATTTAGTCAGTCTCGTTTAATTCCTTAGGAGTTCCAGCCTCCCTTCAGGCTGAGGGCAAAAGTCACAACAGAGAAGATTCAGAGCCATCAGATGGGGCATTAGCCTCGTTGGCACAGCAAACATCATAACATGGAATCTTAGATATCTATGTGTGGCCAGGCACAGTAGCTGAGGCAGGAGGATTGCGAGTTCAAAGCCAGCCTCAACAATTTAGTGAGGTCCTAAGCAACTCAGCAAGACCCTGTCTCTAAATAAAATATAAAAAAGGCCTAGGGATGTGGGGGCTGGGCACGGTGGTGCACATCTATAATCCCAGCAGCTTGGGAGGCTGAGGCAGGAGGATTGCAAGTTTGAGACTAGCCTCAGCAATTTAGCAAGGCCCTAAGAAAGTTAGAGAGTCTCAAAATTAAAAAAATAAAAAAGACTCGGGATGTAACTCAGTGGTAAGCATCCCTGAGTTCAATTCCCTGTACAAAAAAAAAAAAAAAAAAGACTTGTGGGGATTGCCTTTGGGGGATTTTTCAATGACCAACTCTGGTCTACCTCCCTGTTGGCTGGAAGGTGATCGGCTTTCCCAGTTTGCCTGAGAATAAGGGGCTTCCTAGGACGTGGAACTTTTGGTGCCCAAACTAGGCCCACCAGGATATATTAGGGACCCTGATTAATGGAGTGCCATCTTTACTAATTATAGTACAACTTAGTTCCTGGTTTGCAGAATAACCCCTCTCTCACTGGACATGGTCTTGGTGGGTTCTCTCTCCAGGTCGTGGATGGATTCCTGACTCAAGCCAGAACAGCCAGCCTCAGAGTGTTTGCCTTCCTGTTGTTTCTCAGCTTGTTATTCAGCCTTTCCTTTGACTCTGTGGGGTACCCTTTATGGCTTCCCAGTAAATTTCTTTTTGGTTTCTGTTAATTGGTTCTACTGCTTACAATCACCTCTCCTCTCTCCTCTGTACATCAGTGAAAACCTTCCGTATGTTGACAGTCCAGATCCTTGCTACACACCCCACTTTAAAAAATATATCTTTATTTGTTCTTTTTAGTTGTACATGACAGTAGAATGTATTTTGACATATTATACATACATGGAGTATAACTACCCATTCTGTGGTTGTACATGTTTTGGAGTTTCGCGGGTTGCGTATTCACATATGAACATAGTAAAATTCATTCTACTGTCTTTCCTTTTCCCATTCCTCCTCCATTCCCTTTATTTCCCTTTGTTTAATCCAATGAACTCCTATTGGGATTGGCTTACTTTACTTACCTTGATAGTCTCCAGTTCCATTCATTTACTCTCAAACTTGCAAAATTATTCTAATTTTCTTTATGGCTGAGTAATATTCCATTGTACACACCCAATTTTAAACTGTCTGACCATCTCCTATTTGCTTAATCATATCTTCAGCCCTCAAAGTCTCCTTTTCCACCCTTCATGAGATGCTGCTCATGTCTTGAGCTAGCATCTTCTTTTTTGTTGTTTTTTGGAGTAGGGGATTGAACTCAGGGGTACTTGACCACTGAGCCACATCCCCAACCCTATTTTGTATACAGGGTCTCACTGAGTTGCTTAGTGCCTCACAGTTGCTGAGGCTGGCTTTGAACTCACGATTCTCCTGTCTCAGCCTCCTAACCTGCTGGGATTACAGGTGTGCGCCACGGTGCCTGGCCTAGCATCTCCTTTATAACCCCGGTTGCCTCTCTGGGGAAGCTGCCTGTTCCCTCCACCTGTTCCTGAGTCCTGCATCAACTCTGCTGAAAGCTGGAGGAAGCTCCAACACAAGGGTGCCCCAACTAGATCCTTCTTTAGAAATTGTAAACGCCCAGACCTTTCAAATTTTCTAGGTACCCCAGGATGTAGTCCTGATGAACTTGGGATTGATCCAGTATTGTTGTCCTTGTCTGCAGTAGGGCCCTAGGAATTCTTCAGAGGCAGGTGATCAAGGTCAGCTAATGCCCCGGGTGTCCCACCTTTCCCACTGGTGGCTCCTGGGACAGTGTGACCTGTAAAAGTTGTCTGGTCCTCTTCAACACCAAAGGTCCAAGCCTTTCCTTTGGATCCCTTTAGAAATGAAAACAAGATGACATGAGGTGTTGTTTTACAGACTTTCACTCCATCTGGTCCCCCAGGGTCTCAGGCCTGCTGGCCAGCAGGATCCGATGGCTCCTTTTTCAGGAACAGCTCATTGTTTCTGCGTCCACATGGGCCCTGGGCATCCTAAGAAACAACTTGTCTTTTCTGATTGACATATCTGGGCATCCCTCCTAGTTATTTCTATATTTTTCCTTCCTCTGACTCTGCTGAAGGCACTTGACCCAATCCTGGTGTGTATTTCATCTCCTTGGGATGAGGCTGACTTTGTGATCTGGGTAAGAAAGGGAGAGAGGGAGGGCAAGGATCAGGAAACGGGAGGAGCCGGATGGCTCCACCTTCATGATTGTTTGCAGCCAGTCCCTTTCTCAGTCTTTCTGGAATGTGGCTGTCTACATTCCATGCATGACAGGGAACTTCCTGGTTGCCTGGCGAAAGATTTGACATCCCAGGCTTTGAAGTCATTAGACCCGAGTTTGAATCCCAGGTTCCTGACTCAATTGGGCATGTTACATAACCTGTCTAAGCATCATCTGAAAACGGCGCTAATAATAGTCTAACTCCCAGAGGGTGGAGATCAGTGAGACAAACAGTGTCGGGTGCCCAGCATGCAATCAATGTTGGCTATTGGGAGAACTCTTTTCCTTCCTTAGTTTCCTAAGTGAAATGCAAACAGGTGAGCATTTCTGACTTCCGGTTGGTGTGGTCATGATGGCCAAAGCCATGGAATGTGCCTGACCTGGCCTGGACCACTTATTATTAATCAGAAGGCAAATTGCTTAACCTCTAAATACACAAGCATTCTCCTCTGTATCACAGGGAAGAAAAACCTCCTCTGTAGGATTATTGTGAAGGTCCAGTCAAATAAAATATGTCCAATCCACTTAATGTAGGCCCATGATCCCTTATACAAGAGCCATCAGATTTTGCAAGACGTTTTGTATTCCAACAAAATAACACCATTTATAATGCTGTGTATTTTGTAATTCCTGAGCGAGGTGTGAGTCAGAACCCCACAGTCAAAGGCATTATTTCTACACCTATGAATATCATGCAACTTGAGGTAAATAAAGATATTAAATTGCCTTACCTCTCACCTGGCTGGATAGACAGGCAAGTATTCTAATGTCTAGTTCCTAGGTAACAAACTAAGGGTCAGGAGAGTGGGTTACTCAAGATCACATGGTCCAGAATTGTCAGAACTAGCATCCCTGGGTCCTCAGGTGATCTGTCTCAGGAACTCCCATGTCACAGGCCCTGTTATGACTATTTCCCTTGCTTAATGAACTGCCAGGGTAGGAGCGGGTGGGAGGGAGGAATTTCCTACACAGTCAAGGTTTTTCTTTTTTGTCTTTCTAGGTGGATGTCTATTTCAGCATTCTTTTCAGATTCTGCTTTTCCCACTTTGGTATCTTGTATACATTTCTCTGTGTTGCAATAGACAACATGCTTACTTTCGTGGGGGTGGGTACTGAGGATGGAACTCAGGGGTGCCCAGTCACTGAGCCACATCCCCAGCCCTCTTTTGTATTTTATTTAGAGACAGCTGGGTGTTTGCCTGTTTGCAATTCTGCACTGTCCTAAAATAATGCTTCAGTCATTCACTTTAAACTTTGTCTTGGGGATGAGCAAGCACACTGATTTGAAATCACCTGTCCCCTCAGCTCCCCACTGGCTGGCCGCCTTTGGGAGATTGTCTTTCCATGCACTTTGACTGTATAGTTGTTGTTCCCGATCAACGAATCAATTAGGGTTTATTGAACGTCTAAGTGGAGAAAAGCGTGCTCTTTGGTGCTTGAGGACACAGACTCATAAGCAGTGTCTCTGACCCCCAAGGAGCTTATGTGTGGTCAGGGAGGCCTTTCAATGTCACATCAAGCCGTGTTTGCATCCAGCCAGTCAGGCCTTCTAAGCAGGGCTGTCAGGAAGGGCCTCAGGTGTGACGTGTGTGGTGAAAGCAGGAACTTTAAATAGGCCTCTGATCTGTCCCCTGCCTGTCCAAGGTGTTGTCTCCGTGCAACCAGAGGGTGCTAAAAATGAAATAGCGAATAGGGAAATAAGCTTAAGGGTTCTACGAAGGCTTCCGTAATACATCAAGCTTTGCTATCAGACTTTAGAGGTGAACCATTAAACATCAATATAGGGAGGCCAGGTGCAGTGGCACACACACCTATGGTGCCAGCTACTCAGGAGGCTGAGGCAGGGGGATTACGAGCTCAAGGCCAGCCTCCACAACTGAAGGAGACTCTGTCTCGAAATAAAACTTTAAAATAATAAATATCTAAAGGGCAGAGAATGTAGCTCAGTGGTAGAGGACTCGCCTAGCATGTGTGAGGGCCTGGGTTCAATTCCCAGTACCCACCCCACACATAATCAACACAGGGGGGCAGAGCAAGATGGCAACTGAGTAAGATCCTCTAGTAACCTCCCCACCATTACCCAGTTGAGCAGCTATTCATGCACCAAACTACCCTCACAACAGCTAAGGAAATTATCTTAAAAATAAATTTTAAAATTATATTAAAAATTTAAACTGGGTGCAGTGAAACACATATCTGTAATCCTAACAACACAGGAGGCTGATGCAGGAGGATCACAAGGCCAGCCTCAGCAACTTAACAAGGCCTTTAGCTACTTAGTGAGACCCTGTTCCAAAATAAAAAGTACTGGGTTTGTAGGTCAGTGGCAAAATGCCCCTCAGTTAAATCCCCAATACCAAAATAAATAAGTAAATATGAATATAAAATACCAGTACCCTGACTCTCCTTGGTAGGGGTCAGTGAAAGGACTAACAAGACCTAGGATTTTAGTCCTATCTAGTTTCCCTTTAAGCAAAATACTCGTCCTCTCTCTGTCTCTGCTTGTCCATCCATCAAATGGGAACAACAGTGTCTCAGTTCATTTGGAGTTGTTATAACACAATACCCAACACTAGGTAATTTATAAAGTATAGAGGTTTATTTGCCTCACAATTTTTGTAGTTGAGGGTCCAAACAGCTTAATGCCATTGTCCTGGCAAGGGTCTTCAGCTGTGTCAGAACAGGGCAGAGAAGTTGAAAGGGAACTGGCTGTGTGGGGCCTTGATTTATAACAACTTTTTTTTTTCTTTTGAGAAATAATTCACTCCAAGACCCAACTCATGCCCAAGACCAACATCAATCCATTTGTGTGGGTGGAGCCCCATGACCTAATCACATGGCACCGGGTCCCACCTTTTAACAAAGAATCCTGTACCTCAACATTTTCACAGTGGGACCAAACTTCTAACACATGAATCTTTGGGTGACAAACCATATCCCAGCTCTAGTAAACAACGATGCTCTTGTGGGACTCAGGACTGCAACGAGTACCAATGGAGATCCTAATAAATTCCTTAGAAAGAACACACTGTGCTTGAATGATCTGTACAGGCTGGGGACCACAGCTCATTTGTTTCTATATCCTGAGTACCCAGCACAGGTGGGTCTGGCACATAATAGGAGCTCAATAAACATTTATCCACTGAAACTATGAGTTGGCAATTGTAATCAGGAGTCCATGAAAGACTGTGTAGTACATATCATTTAGTCAGTCTGGCTGCATCCCTACAAACCTGTCCTCTGCAGGGAGTCCCCATCCTGACCCTGTCACCCTGGATCCAGTATAACAAGTCCCTCATTCAGGGCAGTGAAGATCAGAAGCCAAAAGTTCAGCCCAGGACAGGCAAGCAGAGGCAAGAGCCGTCCTCAGCCCATCTCCTCAGGTTTCAAGGGCCACAGGAATCGCTGCCATCGCAGATGGACCGGCTCCACCTCCATTTCCCGCTCCCGGCTGCTGAGGCAGGAGCGTCAGGCCCCAGGAGTCATCAGCCAACAGCAGTGCTGGTCAGCTGAGAAGGACACTGGGCACCAGACAGCAGCCATGCCCTTGTCCACCGCCAGCCGGGGCTCAGGTGTCCTGCGGTTTCTCGGCCCAGCCAGTCTGTCGCTCCTGGGCATTTGGTACCAACAAGAGATTCCTCTCCCTGTGCTGGGGCGTCATTTCAAACTGGCCAGAGTCTGGCCCACTGGGGGCACTTTTCCAAAGAGATTTCCTGTTTCCTCGAGCCAACATTGTCCTTCTCATTGTCAGCTCCTAGGGGATGTGACAAGCTTTGTAGTTCCCTTCCACACCTGGGGTCTGTGGCGACCCTTGCTTTCCAAAGTCTGTGACTCCTCGTGTGCTGGTCCCTTTCTTCCTGTGTCTTCTGCACCCAAACGTGAGTTCCAGGGAGCAGGGGGCCCAACTTTCATTTCCTTCTCACTTCAGTGCTGAGGATTGTGCCTCACCCAAAGCTGGTGCTTGATTAATATTTGTTGGACGAATGAATGAACCAACAAAAGAACCCTTGTGCCATGTTAGGATGGATGACAAATGACAGTTATTGTAATTATTATAAATAAGTGATGACTATAAATGACTTTAAAAGGAAGCAGTGATTTCCACAGTCTCTCAGGATTAACCAACACATCATCCTGCCTTATCTATTGATTATATATTCATTTATTGATTCAGCTATGCCTTCAACCCTGTTTTTGGTCTATAGGAGAAACAAAATTTAGATCATCATGGAATGGGTTTGTCACGATTATGAAATAAGGGTGCATGGTTCTAGAAATAGGTGTAATGGGGGGTTTGAACTAGTCAGGGAGGTCACTGAAGCTACCAGGAGGTCACAACTGCACCAAGTCTAAAAGAAGAGAGTCATTAACTACGAGCCAAGGAGGTGGGGGTGGAGAACACTGCAGACACAAAGATCGATGTAGGAAAGACTAGAGGCAGGAAAAGCTGAGAAGCAGCCAGGGAGTGGGGAGGCTGAGGAGGAGAATGGTCCAGAGCTACGGCCAGACCTGGGCAGGCCCTGTTCTAGGCCAGAGCAGCCCCAGATGGGCTAGCCTTGTCCAAATGGGCTCAATAGAGCTATCCTGAACAGGGAGATGTCACCTCCTCTAGAGACTGTCCGCAGTCCCTAGCCTGTATCGGGGCCTCTTCTTTGTCAACCCATGGCACCAAGGGTTCCCCTCAACACATAACTTTGTGTGTGTGTGAGTGTGTATGTGTGTGTGGTGCTGTGGATGGAACCCAGGGTCTTATGCATGCTAGGCAAGTGCTCTACCACTAAGCTACATCCCCAGTCTTTCCTTAATATAATTCATTAAAGTCTACTTAAGGACCTGGCACTTTGGATTCTCTCCCTCTCAGTTTGTGAGCTCACGTAAGGCAGAGACCTGGGCTATTCATCTTGTTCCAACAGCGCCTAATGCAGTGCCTGAGACAAGACAGGACCTTTCATGCCTAATGAATGAATGAGTGAGACTCGCAGATCACAGAGCATATTGATTGGATGAGTGTTCGGGGTTCTGCACACTCAGGAAGCCCCAGCTGAGTCCTGGGCTGCACACTAGAGTGTGGATGAGGGTTTCTGCTGGCCTTGGTAGGAGAAGGGGCCAGAAAGGGCCAGAAAGCTGCGGGGGAGGAGGGTGTCAGAGGATGCTGTGAAGTTTTGATCCTATAGACCAAAAACAGCATTGAAGGAAGAAAAGGTTTAAGGTATTCTTCTCAGAAAGAAGGAGAGAGCACAGTTTCAAGGGGAATTTGTTTACCCGATGCTGGAGAAGAATTTCAACAGGTAAAGGTGCGTGGATCTATAAGGGTGAACAGGAATGCCAGCTGTGTTTGGCAGACACTGTGAATTATGTGCCAAGCATTGCTGTAAGTGTTTTGCAAGCGTTAAACCATTTAAATTCTCTTGCACAAAACATTTGACTATTACTTTGTCTATTTTTACAAATGGGGAAATTGTGGAGCAGAGAGGTTAAGAACACACACAAACACACACTACCTCTCCTTGGGGGCAAGCAGTCAGTCGGTGACCCAGCCAGACTTTGAACCCAGTTTGGCTCTGGAAGCCAAGCTCCACCACCACCACCTCCAGCTGGCCTTTACCCTGCTCCTGGTGCAAAGGTCTTGAGACCTTTCTAAAGGTCTTTCTAGAGGGAGGTCTGAGTCGCCTACATTTTTCAGTTAAGAAAGCTAAGGCTCGAGAAGGGTTGCCCAAGCTCAGCAGAGGAGAGTCAGAGCCAGGTTCTACCCTCACAGCCGTGCTGGCCGTCTCCTGTGCCTTCCAGATGCTGAGCTGCAGGCCCAGGTGGCCCCCTCTACCACCTGATGCAGCTTGGGAACCACCGCCAAGACCCAGCATGTGGTCCCATTCCATGCCCACCTCTGACTCAGCAGGCTGCTCTGGACTCCCTACCTTTCCACCCCAGCTCTGAACCTCTACCTGACCACAGGACACCACTCTGACCTGGCTCTGGATTAGGAACAACTCAGACCATCAGCAACTCTGGGGGAAAAAAATATAGGTGCAGCTAAAATCTATTTATACGTCTCTGATGGGCAGGAAGGCGACAGCCAGACCTAAGGAAAGGTTGTTCAAGGATTCAGCAAGTCAGCGTCCTGGGTACCTGAGCAGGTTGATGTGAGACGTCCAGATGGGACGCGGAGCCTCACTCAGCTAGGCCCTGCTGGCTCACTACTTGATACAGGAGGCTTCTCCTTGTTCTGCCCCATGTCTTGTTGCTTCCCTCAGGGGCTTCCTTTGATGATAGCTGACAGATTCAGGAAGCACAGGAAACCAGAGAAAGGGGCGATTTTAAAATTTTGTATTTATATTTATTTTCTTTTTTTATTTTTTGAGACAAAGTCTCAAAAACACACACTGCCTCTCCAGGCTGGTCTTGAACTTCTCGGCTCAAGTGATTCTTTTGCCTCAGCTTCTGGGATTACATGCTCTGTAAGAAAGAGTCAATTTGACCCATCAAACCAGCTTCCCAGGGAGCACTAGGGCCATACTGACTTGATAGGAGGAGCCGTTGGAGCATTTCTTTTATTTTTATTTTTAATTATTCTTTTAAATTTTGATTTGTTATAGAGCATTCTTTAAACTCACTGTTCAATTACTTTCACCTCATGAACTTGACTCAAGTGGGCATAGTTGTGTTTGCTTGTATTCCCAGCAATTTTGGAGGCTGAGGCAGGAGGATCAAAAGTTTGAGGCCAGCCTCAGCAATTTAGTGAGATCTTCATCAACTTTATGAGAGCCTGTCTCAAAAAAGACTAGGGATATAGCTCAGTGGTAAAGCAACCCCTGGGTTCAATAACCTATACCACACAACCAATAAGCAAACACTATGCCACTATGCACAGAGGACATCACTTGAATGCTTAGTAGGGCAATATTCTTGTCTTCCATCCTCTCCCTTCACTCCCCTTCAAGTCTCCAGGTTTCCTTTTTGCACCACCCCCACCAAACTTGATTCATGTGGTCCTAGTATTAGCCTCTAGATTCACTTATGACTCTATAGCCACGGCCAGCTGACTGGCTAAAAGGTTGGCATTAAGTTTAAGTTGGTCCATCAGTTCATATTGTGGGACTTTCTTTTTTTTTTCTTTTCTTTTTTTTTAAAGAAAGAGTGAGAGAGAGAGAGAGAATTTTAATATTTATTTTTTAATTTTCGGCGGACACAACATCTTTGTTTGTTTGTGGTTCTGAGGATCGAACCCGGGCCGCACATGCCAGGCAAGCGCGCTACCGCTTGAGCCACATCCCCAGCCCACTTTCTTTTTTTTTAAATTTGTTCTACTTAGTAGTGCATGACAGCAGAGTGTATTTCAGTTCATTGTACACAAATGGAGTGCAACATTTCAGTTCTCTGTACACGGTGTAGAGATGCACCATTCGAGCAGTCATACGTGTACCTAGGGTAATGGTGTCCATCTCATTCCACCATCTTTCCTATCCTCATAACCCCTCCCCACCCTCCCCCTTGTCCAATCCAAAGTCTCTCCATTCTTTCCTTGCCCCCGCCCCATCATGGATCAGCATTCACTTATCAGAGAAAGCATTCAGTCTTTAGTTTTTTGGGATTGGCTTACTTCATTTAGCATGATATTCTCCAACTCCGTTCATTTACCTGCAAATGCCATGATTTTATTCTCTTTTAATGCTGAATAATACTCCATTGTGCATATATACCACAGTTTCTTTATCCGTTCATCTATTGATAAGCATCTAGGTTGGTTCCACAATTTAGCTATTGTGAATTCAGCTGCTATGAACATTGGTGTGGCTATGTCACTATACTATGCTGATTTTTGTCGTGGGACTTTTGATCTCAAGTACCCATCTGGTGACTGGATCAGTAAATTGGTAGCTATATCTATCAAGATGAAATAGACTATGCTATGAAATCCTGAAATGTTAGTGGCTTAATCCTATGACAATTTCTTTCTTTCTTTCTCATGTGAAGTTTCACGGAGCTCGGCAGGTCTCTTGGGAAGTTCTCCGCTAAGTGGTAATTCAGGGAACTAAGATCCTGCTATTTTGAGGCTCCATCATCTTAAGAGACTTTCATCCAGTTGAAGGAAGAAGGAGGAGGGAATGGAGTGGGGTGGGCGTGGAGAAAGCCCATCAGTTCTGAATGGCCTTGGCCTGAAAGTGACACAGGTCACTTTCACCCATATTCACCAGTCAGATGTGTATTCAAGCTTCACTTAACTGCAGGGGACGCTAGGAGATATGCGTGTGTGTGTGTGTGTGTGTGTGTGTGTGTGTTACTGGGGATTGAACCCAGGGACACTCTACCACTGATCTACTACTGATCTACCACTCAACCCTTTATTTATTTACTTTTTGATACTTGTGTGTCACCATGCTTGGCGAGATATCATCTTTCTATGTGCTGAGGAAGAAGAGACAGAGAGAGGGAAAGAAAACAATTGGTGAAAATAAACCAAGTAGTGGTGGGAAACTTTTTGTAGCCATGTTTTTGTTTGTTTGTTCGTTTTGTTTTTGACATTCACAGAAAGTTGCTCTGTACCAAAAGAGAGGTGGCCAAAGGCAGGAGAAGCGGGGAGAGATGGGAAGGAAGGTCCTAATGAGACGATTACTGAGCCTCACTGGCCTTCTCTGGGGCATTCTTCCAATGCAGTCCTCTTGTGCTGAGCTGATTTTGCATTACTTTTGATCACTTACCGTCAAATGAGTGACGCCTAGCTAATATAATCTTTGTCTTAATATAATTATGCTATCATGCAGGCTAAATAACTATACTCCTTAAAAAAAAAAAAACAAACCCTTTTCACTTGAATTGTTACAAATTCAAATCTCCATGCTAAGCTTTTCTCTCCCCCCATCAAATTCATATACTGAAATCCTAACCCCTGAGGTGATGGTATTAGGATGGTATTGTGGGGACTAGTGCCCCTATATAAAGGAGGACAGAGACTCCCACCCCTTCCACCATATGAGGAAACAGCAAAATAATAACATTTTTGAACCAGGAAGTGTGCCCTTGCCGGACACTAAATCTGCCAACACCTTGAGCTGCCCAGCCTCCAGAACTAAGAAAATTTCTATTGTATTTATGAACCATCCAGTGTATGGCATTTTGAATAGCAGCCTGAACAGACTAAGATATGCCCCATCTGGTCTTCCCTGTTTAGGCTAAGGGTCAGTCAGATAGTAAATATTTTAGACTTTGTAGACTTTGTCCTTGTGAGACCTTGTCTCAACCCTGCCATTACAGCATGAAAGCAGCCATAGATGGTATCAAAACAAATGAACATTGCTTCATTCAGTGAAATTTTATTTTACAAAACAGGAGAGGCTGGGTATATAGCTCAGAGTGCATGCTTAGCATGTGCAGGCTCTGGGTTAGGTTCCTAGCTGCACAAAACAAGACCAGGCAGAAGGCTAGATGGGGCACATAAGCTGTAGTTGGAGAACCCCTGGTCCAGTAGGTTTCTTTGGATCTGAGCTTGGGAACCTCATTTCTCCCTATGAAACCTAATACTATTTGCTTTGATCCATCTTTAAAGTCAGGGGCATATTTTTGAATCCTGATGCGATCAGTCAGCAGAGCAGCTCTGTGTCATGTGCACATTGAATAAGCTTTAGTGTTTTAATGGTTCACAAAGGAGCAAGCTCACCAGGCACAGCAATGCACTCCTGTAGAATCCCAGCTACTCTGGAGGTTGAGGCAGGAAGATCTTCAATTTGAAGTCAGCTCCAATGACTTAGTGATACCTTGTTTCAAAATAAAAATATACAAAGGGCTAGGGGGCGCATGGCTGGGTGGTAGAGCACCCCTGGGTTCAATCTCCAGTACTGCAAGAAAAACGTTTAGTTTTTCTCATTGCTAATGTTTGAGTATTTGTCCCCTCCAAGACTCATTGAATTTAATTGCCATAACAGCATTAAAAGTTGGGACTTGATTTTGTTTTTGGTTTTTGCAGTATTGAGGATTGAACTCAAGGGTGATCTAACACTGAGCAGTATTTCAGCCTATTAAAAACTTTTTATTTTTGAGAGTTATTTCTAAGTGGCCCAGGCTGGCCTTGAATTTGTGATCTTCCTGTGTTATCTGTGTAAATGGGATTCCGGGCATGTACCACAGCACCTGGCAAGATACAAGACTTTTAAGAGGTGATTAGAACCATGAGGGTGATTTTTTTTTTCCTCTTTGAACTAGGGATCCTATCCAGGAGCACTTTACTACTGAGCTACATCCCCACTCCTTTATATTTTTATTTTGAAACAATGTTTAACTAAGTTGCTGAGGCTGGCCTTGAATTTATGATCCTCCTGCTTCAGCCTCCTGAATTGCAACCGGCCCATGAAGGAGAATTTAATGCCTTTTTAAAAGGTCTTTCAGGAATGGAGTTTTTCTTTGCTCTTCCACTCTTCTACCATGTGAGCAACAACATTCTTCCCCTTCTGAGTGTTTAAGGACCTTTCTTAGAAGCAGAGACCAGTCTTCACCCCATACTCTACTTGCTCACACCTTGATCTTTGTCTTCCTGCCTCAGAACTGTAAGATATAAATTCCTGTTCTTTATAAATTACCCAGTCTCAAGTATTCTGTTATAATATCACAAATAAGGACTGGGAAGATCTATTTTTTTGGACTATTTCACAGACTTGGCTCCAAAGCCAAAAGGAGTTTACATTAGCCATAGGCAATGCTTTGTGAATTACCTTCCTTAAACAAGGTGGAGGGCCTTTCCTTGTGAATTACCATTTCCATATGCACCTTCTTTTCTGACACCACTTCTGAACCAAATATGTGCTATTTTCTGATACAAAATATGGGTCAGTTTTCTTCACCAACCCTCCAATTCTCCCACACAAACTGGGAGTCCAATAATTTAATTCAACTTGCTCCTGATGCTATCTACCGGGAGTTAACATCAGATCCCACAAGTTAAAAGGCTTAGTCCCACAAGACTGCCCCACCTTAGATGCCAGCCGTAAGTGGAGCCCTCAGGTGACCCACATTTCTGCCTGCCTGACTACCAAATAGGAGGTTCCCAGGACCCCCACTCCCTCGGGTCTGATCCTTCCCTGGAACAGAACTCAGGAAAGTACTCTATTTAAGATTGCCACTTTATTATAAAGGATACAAGTGAGGAAGGGTCAAATGCAGATGTGTAGGGCAAGGTATGGATTCACCAACTGGGAACCTTTCCAGGTCTCATCATTCAAGAGTTTTAAAATGCAATCTCTATCTCCTCTCCCCTCCATAGAAGTCAAGAGGCGTGACTGAAAGTTCCTATCCTCAATTCATGTGTTGGTCTCCCTTGTGTCCCGCCCCCATCCGGACTCCCCACTAGGAGTCCCACCTCATCAGTACAAACTCAGATCTGTTAGGAAAGGGGTTTGTTATGAACAACAAAAGCTACTCCTATCACTCAGAAAATTCAAAAGGTTTTAGGAGCTCTGTTCCAAAGTCAAAGAACAAATATCTATTTATAGTATACTATTCTAGACTATGTAGCTCTGGAGTTGGGCACAGTGGCACACATCTGTGAGCTCAGCTACTGGAGAGGCTGAGGCAGAAAGATTGCAAGTTCAAGACCAGACTAGGCATCTTAGACTGTTTCTCAGAATAAAAAATAAAAAGGCCTGGGGATATAACTCAGTGGTAGAGTGCCTCTGAGTTCAATCCCCAGTACCGCAAAAAAATCAAAGGAAAAAAAAAAAAGTTATGGGCCCAAAATACTTTGTGGAAGTGGTAGATCTTTCATGACACGGTACTTTTTAATTTGATTGGTTTCTACTTTTTAGGTAGAAGAAATAGCTTTACACAGTCACAGAACAAATAGCTTTATCATTTTGGGCTTCTCGTTGAATGTCACTTTTACATTTTTGACTTTTCTGACACTCACGAACAAACTCTTCCCTATGAGAGGCTGTGAGGATTCCTGTCTGATCCCCCCTCCCTTTCCCCTGAGGCCACATGTGTGGTCAAATTCCCATTCCTTCTTCCAAGCTCAAGAGCTACCTCTTCTGTGAGGTCTTCACCCTTCATCCAGGTAGAATTGAAGTGTCTCCCCACAGCCCCACTCTGTTCTAACTGCTTGTTTACAAGGCTGTTTTCCTGAGAAGGCTGCAGACATCCAGTTGCTTATCTTTGGACTGAACAGTATCTGACACACCACTTGGGCTTACTAAACAATTGGTGCTGGTCTACAGGAGCAAGATCAGCCTCACTAGGACACAGAGGAACCCTGGAGGTGGAAATAGGGATGCTGCTCCTTGACAGTCACCCTTGTTTGAAGAAGCTATTACTCATCCTGTGCCTGGTTCTGATTTACTCCATCTTTTGATGGTGAGAGCCATTCTCCACTGCCCACACACGTAACTCTATTAATAGATAAAACTCAAGATGACAGCTCCCAAAATAACTCCCTCTTCAAGGTCAGTGGAAGGCCATGGAATCGCCATCCTGGTCAACCCACTGAACCAGTGGGTGGACATTGGCTCCCAGCTCAAGGATGAGGATGCTGCAGAGTGTTAGCGGGGTCACATTATGACTTGCATGGATCCTAGGCACTTGTGCCTTTGTGGGCCCATTATTCCATAAAGATGAATTGAAAATTATATTTTATGATTACATTGGCCTAAAGACAAGCATAATCCAAATTTTATTCCTTTTTTAAAAGAGAGGAGGAAAAGTTTATTTTGGCTCATGGTTTCAGATTCGGTCCAGGATCAGTGACACCATGGCTTTGGGCCCCTGGTAAGGCAGAACATCATGTTAGAAGGGTGTATCAGAAGAAGGTAGCTCAGAACATGGCAACCAGAAAGCAGAGAGAGCTGTGCACACCAAGGACAAAGTATGAATCCAAAAGGTATACCCCCCTGTGACCCACTTCCTCCAGCCACATCTTACCTGCCTACAGCCACCACCCAATTAATCCACATCAGTGTATTAATCCACTGATTAGTGTATAGGCCCCATAATCTTATCATTTCACCTCTGAACATTCTTATACTGTCTCACACATGAGATTTTGGGGAACACTTAATATGTAAACCACAACATAACATTCTGCCCATGACCCCCAAACGCTCATGCCTATTGCACAATACAAAACACATTTAGTCCATTTCCAAGAGTCCCCACAGTCTTAATAGTTTTAATGTTGCTCAAAAGTTCAAGTCCAAAATTTCATCTGAGACTCAAGGCAAACTCTTGGATGCTTTTCTCCTGTAAAGATCAAAAGCAATGCATCCAATATATAATGGCACAGAGTAAATGTGTTCATTCCAAAAGGAAGAAATAAGAACATAGAAAGAAGGGATGGGACCAAAGCAGGACCAAATCCAACTGAGCCAGAAGTCCTGTCCATCCACGTCCAGCATCTGGGGCCCATAGCATTGTGATGTTCTCTCCAAAGGGCGTATGTAGTTCTGCCCCTAGGGCCATGCTAGTTGCAGCCCACATGGCTTGTTTCTTCTTAATTTCTGTAGCTTTCCTTGGCAGATATTCCATGGTACTGGCTCAGGGGTCCTCACTGCATCTTTGACTTCCTTCTCACATCTTCATGCATCACCCTCTCAGGGGGTGCCTGCCGCTATTCTGACTTGGCTATAGTTTAACTGGCCTCCCAGACCCTCCTTTGATCCCCTAACTCCAGCTTTCTGCACTCCTGCAGAATGCAGATGATGCCAGGGTCTTCTTCTGAGCTGCCCAAGCACTCAGATACCATAGCTGCAGTGGTATGTGAGTGCTTGGGCAGCTGAGCATGATGAAACAAAAAATAACTGTGTGGGAGTATCTAGCCAGCTTCTAAATAACTATGTGGAAGTATCTACCCACCACACAGATACCCAACATTACGGCCACCACCATATATCAGCCATTGGGTTGTGACATGAGAGAAATTCTTAATTTAGTAAGCCATTGTGATGTTTGTTATAGCAGTTGGACTACACTAATCCTTTTTTTTTTTTTTTTTTTTTGGTACTGAGTCACATCCCCAGCCATTTTTATTTTTTACTTTGAGACAGGGTCTCATTAAGTTGCTTAGGACTACACTAAATTGCTGAAGCTGGCTTTAAATTTGTGATCTTTCTGCTTCAGCTTCCCTAGCCCATTACAGGGATTACAGGGTGCAACACTGTGCCTGGATAATACATTTTTAAATGATCCTTGTAATATCAGGTACCATAGAATTATATTACGATGTTATTTTCAAGTTGATATAATTCGGTTTCCTCCTTTGACAGATGATAAAGCTAAGGCCCAGAGAAAAGTTACTGACTTGCACAAGGTTACACAGATTATTAATGTTAGAACTTAAACTAATATTATGATATTACCCTCAGTCCAATACTCTGGATTATACCATATTTCCTCTCTTTGTGCCACATTTCAAATTTTCTACTGTTTAAATTTGTATTTGCACATGTCTGATTAAATAGGTAATCCATCCGGTTTAACCAGATCTCATCTGGTTCGAAGTCCATGACCTCTGGGATGGGCTGTCTTCCCTATCAGGCCTGCCTGTGGCACTTTGTGGTCTGGTGACTATGAATTTTTACTCTTGTTTTCCATATGCAGAGAATAAGAAAACTGGCCTAGATATTCCATATTTCCTGCTCTCATTTAAAATTTAGTGGTTATCCTCTTCATTTTCTTTTATTTTGCACATCTAATTGTACAACATTCTTCTTTAATTGTTGGTTCTCCTTGATGATAGTGTGAACTACTACTTAGCAGTAGACAGTGCTGCTGGTTCTTTTTCCTTATCCTGAACACTCTTTCTCAAAATGGTGAAGAGAGATTCTCTGGCAACATTTTCTTTATGGTTCTCCATTATTTTTTAATTCTTTTTATTTTTTGCATTCTCAATGGTAGCAGAGACCCTGTTGTTTAACAAACATTTGTTCAGATCAAATAAGTGGAAGAAATAGTCATTTGCTCATCTGGGTCATACTTCCCTGTGATAAGTCTTTTCCTGGTTCATCATATGGATTTAAATAAAACCTTGCTTAAGGGGAGAGAGGAAGAGAAGGAAAGAAGGTTCTGGGAAGGAGATTGAGCAACTAATGTTGCGTGCATGGATGATTAGAGCATTAAAAAAAACCATTATGTACAATTATAATGCACTAATAAATGTTTTTTTTTTCAAATTTTGCCT